>NW_024543089.1:3600000-4200000 GCF_018167655.1 Microtus oregoni | reverse complement strand
GCTTTGAAGCCTGTCCTGGAACTAGCTCTGTAGACCAGGCTGGTCTAGAACTCACAGAGATCCGCCTGCCTCTGCCTCCCGAGTGCTGGGATTAAAGGCGTGCGCCACCATCACCCGGCTTGAGAGGGACATTTTATACTCATAACAGGAATAATTCATCAGGATGAAGTCTCAGTCCTGAATATCTATGCCCCTAATATAAAGCACCCACTTACGTAAAAGAAACATTACTAAAACTCAAGGCAGCCATCAAACCGCACACACTAATAGTAGGAGACTTCAACACTCCTCTCTCACCAATGGACAGGTCAATCAGACAGAAAACTAACAGAGAAATTAGAGAATTAGTGGAGGTAATGAAGCAAATGGACTTAACAGACATCTATAGATTATTACACCCAAAGAGGAGAGAATATACCTTCTCTCTGCAGCTCATGGAACCTTCTCGAAAATTGACCACATACTCGGTAACAAAGCTAACTTACACAGTTACAAAAAAATATTACTAACCACCTGTGTCTTATCAGATAACCATGGATTAAAGTTAGAATTCAACAACAATGCTACCCCCAGAAAGCCTACAAACTCATGGAAACTGAACAGTCAACTACTGAACCATACCTGGATTAAGGAAAAAGTAAAGAAAGAAATTAAAGTCTTCCTTGAATTCAATGAAAATAAAGAAACAACATACTCGAACTTATGGGACACTATGAAAGCAGTCCTAAGAGGAAAGTTCATAGCACTAAGTGCTCACTTAAAGAAAACAGAGAAAGCACATATTGGAGACTTAACAGCCCACCTGAAAGCTCTTGAAAAAAAAAAGAAGCAGATTCACCTAGGAGGAGTAGAAGACTGGAAATAATCAAACTGAGGGCTGAAATCAACAAAATAGAAACACAGAAAACAATCCAAAGAATCAATGAAACAAAAAGCTGGTTCCTGGAGAAAATCAACAAGATTGATGAACCCCTATCCAACTAATCATACGGCAGAGAGAGAATACGCAAATTAATAAGATCAGAAATGAAAAGGGGGACATAACCACAGACACAGAGGAAATTCAGAGAGTCATTAGATCTTACTACAAAAGCCTATATGCCACAAAACTGGGAAATGTAAAAGAAATGGACCCTTTTTTAGATAAATACCATATACCACAGGGCAGGGAACCCTGACTGCTCTTTGGGCTGGAGAGGGAGGGGGAGAAGAGTGGGGGGAGGGGGAGAAGGGTGGGAGGAGGGGGAGGGAAATGGGAGGCTGGGAGGAGGAGGAAATTTGTTTTTTTTTTCCTTTTCTCAATAAATAAAAGTTAAAAAAATAAAGAAACCTAAGCTATTGGCTAAGTAGTATTGTAAAAAAAAATGAGGATTGCTCTTCATGTAAAACTAAGATTTTATTCTGTGCTGCCTTGGTGACATCTTTGGTCTTAGTCATGGTTCTACCTTGATGTCAAAGGCTTCTAATGAACCACTGTCTCTCACTAGCCCACCAGCATGTCTGTTGTTTCTCTGTCTTTTTTGATGTGGTCCATGTCCTCTCTCTGTCCTGTTTTCTGTCCCAGGTCATGATGTGAGAGAATAGCTGAAGTGTTTCTGTTGCTGATTCTGGCTACCTCTCTTTTTCTTACCTCACACGACTTCTTCTCATCCTGTAAACATTATTTTGACTGTTTTTATTCCAATAATTATGAACCCTTAACACTCAGCTGAGACATTTGCTCAACAAAATTGCCTAATGCTTTTTCACTGGGCCATAGATTTGCTTCTGTCTAAGGAGTAGGGAATCACTTCATGAAACTCCATGATAAGAGCAACTCTTTGGAAGTAAAGGAGGAATGAGTTATGTGATAAAGCATGGATAATCTCCTGGAAAATATGTTATAAGAATACTGTCCTCTGCTTCAAGAAAAAGTGGTTTATTTACTCATGTGTTTGCTTACTTATTTAAAAGTTGTAAAGCAACTTTGTAGATGTGAAAGGAGGTTGAGGAATGAAAGATTATACCAGTTGAAACAAAGTGAAAATCTTTTCACTCTCTGAAGAAAACAATACTCTTGGCTACTGCCTTAAGATTCAATTATCCAGAGTATAGTACTCTAAAATATGTGTGAGCCTGTGAGTGTGTAGATGGGAGTGTGTGCAGATGCATATGTTGCATGCAAAGCATATTTATATGTCATTGTGTGAGCATGCGAGCACTTTATTGCAGGTATACTAAGGAAAATCACCCTAGAAGAGCTGAGTTCCCTATCTGAATTCTTTTGGGGGCTCTTTCAAAGATGGGAGCTCTGTCAAGGATGCTACTACCAGACATATACTCAAGATCACACTAAGCTTAGTAACACATTTTTGGTAGTTTTGAACAATATGAATATCAACTTTTATCAAATATTATCCAAACCCTTGGTTTAGCCATTAGGTATTCTAAATAAAGGACATTCATGACACACCCTTCTCCCACAAACATGATTTTCACATAAGCTACACACAGCTACAATTCATTTGGTTTAATCACATTTATTTGACAAAAGTTTATAAACTTCTGCCTTTACTTAATAAGAAACTTGTTTATTAAAAGTGCTCAGCAATAAATCATCACAGATGAGAGAGGCCCAAGAAGGCATGGCATTTAAATGCAGTGTGGCCTTTTGGACAAGATCATGGGAAGGAAATGGCATTACATGAAAATTAAGACTTGTGAAACAGCCATGCTCACTATCATATCACCAATGCACTGTGCTGTGCATAATAGTCCCCTATAAAAATCCAGCCACAGGGGCAAACATGGATTTAGCACTGTGAAAGTGGAGACAGGAGAGTCACTAAGACTTGCTGACTCACTGGTTCTTCCTGAAGTGATGGTATAGCCCTGGTTCATAAGAGGTCCTCTCTCAAGGAAATAAGTCAGAGAAAAATAAACCACTCTTCTTCCCCGACCTCAACGCAAATGACAGAAGCATATATGGGTACATGCACAACACACACACACACACACAGTCACACATGAGTGTAGGAGGTATTAGTGTCTATTGTACAGCTAAGGGACCTAAAACCATATGAAAAGGGTATGCCATCCACTAGTTCTAAGACCTCAATCCTCTGGTTGTACTGTTCTCCCAGCTGTTACCTCCCTTAGGTCTTCTGGGAGGGACATTCCAGATCATGACTGGTACTGTAGTTTGGATGTGAGCATCTCACATTTTCAAGTGAGCTATCGGCTGTGTCTGTTAAAAGGTGGTGGAATCATTAAAAAACAGTACCTAATAGGAACTCTTAAGGTCATAACATCCAAAGAAACTATGAGACTCCTTTGTTTTCCTTATTCTGCAGACCTGACTCAGTACCAATAAAACCAGGAACCTAGCTTTTACTAAGCATAGCCTTCCTATTGTCCTCCAAACAGAGATGTTTCTAGTGGAGAACTTGAACTTTCATTGACCATGAAACCACGCTAAACCAATAGAAGCAGACGCTTCTTCCATACTGACCTTTAAAAAGCATGCCCTGTCCCTCAGGCACATGAAGGAACACATGGATTAGCTGATTTTCTCATATGTTTTATGAAATGATAGATAACTATTCCTAATAGTTTGCCCTAATACTCAGCTGCTGATACCGACTTTTATGACTTCAGATGTCCCCTGATCACCATCCTTTTGTTTTCTGTATTAAAAACAGAAAGAAGTTTTTGTTTTGTTTTGTTTTCACTTCCTTGTGTCACCGAATTTTGAAGAAAAGTCACTGAAAGTCTCCCGGTGACATTTCAAAGCTTTTTCATGGCATGAAGTGTAGAATTGTCATAACCTTTGTTGCTCTTGAATCCCTCATTAATGTATATATTTGAAAAGCATTATAAGAAATTTGTTAACAAAATTCCTCAGTGTTCTCACTGTGTCTTATTGTTCATAACACAAATTCTATTCATAGACTTTCACTTCGTCTCCAGTTTTCCACTTGCTTCATGAAAAAATTAGACAAACACTCATCACTCAACCATTTTGGATATCGGTATAGAAAGTAAAGAGCAGTACATCTGTTTCACACATCAGGGGGCCTCCATCAAGTTTATAAATAAGATCTACATCAGTTCCATTAAATCCCCAAGTCTGAATGGGCCTTTTTATGTCCAGGAGGAATGAAATAGCATTGCCATGGGTGTGGTAGGAAACACTTATGCAGCCTTGAAACACAGATTATTAAAAGATTGTTGCTTATCTCTGAATTGGCCTTAGCATTTCTTTTTTCTTTTCTTTACTTTTTTCCTGCATAAACCTTAGAAGCTAAAAGTTAGATTTATTTCTATTTTTGGAAGTTGTCCTCCTAACAGTATTGAAGTGGATACTATCAATGTATGTTGAATATGCCTGTGTGTATATGTGCTTTATATGATAAAAAGATCTTCAGCTAACGTTTTAGTTTAATTATATGGAAAAAAAATTATAAAATTCTCATCAAGCATAAACACCTAAGAAGATATTTTATTCTCTTAGTTTTTAAAACTGATCTTAACAAAAATATTTGGAAAATTATTCTTGAAAGAGAACATATGTAGAAAGAATGTGGTTATTTTTGTAACGTGTTCCTTTGTATATAATGTTCTCCATGGTTGAGAAAACAGGATCAAGAATTCTGTGGTCCTGATTCATTCTTTAGTCATTAGGGTAGTAAAGTTTTAATTATATTCCCAGAATGAATAAATAGTATCAAGGAAAATATAGACTAGGAGGTTATTCTGAGATTTGAAGTCCACTTCCTGTACCACTAGCATAATAAGCATATTTGTGTGAGAATGTTTAGGGCTGAAACGATTCACTACAGATAAGGCCATATTTACTTTCTCCTCAAATGTCTACCAGAATCAGATAATGTTTTCTATAAAAATAAACTACTTAAGTTAGTGTTTAGTGTTTTTATTGTTAGATTCATACTGTAGCAGTAAACAATACCAGCTCTAGGACTTCAGGATACCAGAAAAGCTTTGGAAAAAGGAGTATTTTGATTAATTTTTCAATGTAGGACACTTGATAATACTTTCAGTTGTGGGCTCCTATATGTGACAATAAGAGCTATGGGTACTGCTGAAGAAATACAACTGCCCCAACAGCCTAGAAGCTTCTGAAACAAAAGGCAGTGTGTTTTGACTTCTTGAGAAAAGGATGCTCATTTTCCATTCAGCTTCATTATTATTTATTTGTTTATCAACACAACACTATTTGAAAGTGAAATATAATTGGCTTCTTTAGTTAGACTGAGTGCCCCTTTGCTGTTCTAAGACTTTGGCTCAAGTGGAAATCATGGATCAGACAAGTTCTCATTTTAATGTAGGTTAGTCTTGTTATAAAGGTAGCTCATTTTTCCTTTCTGGTGACTCAAGTAAAACCATGTTCTATCTGTTCTAAGTCAGTTCTGCAGTGATATATAAGGGTAGCCAAATTTTGTCTGTAACTTATAGATTTGTACTGTTTTTCCTTATAAACATACAGGTAATACTTTCACCATAAAACACATGCCAAATAATAATTCTTTAAAACACTTGCTGATTAAACAAAACTAATAGCTTAGATAATTATGAATGTTTGAGAAACAATGGGAAAAATGTGCCATGCCAAAAGCACATACTTCTATCAGTTACTGTGGATACCATGGGTTTACAGTGATCCCTCAATTTACAATGAGGATCTCCAGATCTTGTAATGAAACAGAGTGATATTTGAATCAATTACTAGTTAATGTTCAAGTTCTCAGATGTAATTGTGCAAAGGGCATAAAGAAATGAGAAGAAATATTAGTATTTGTAGAAAGTATTAGTGGTCTACCAACCATTCCTTTTCTTTCAGCATAGAGTGGTCAGGCTCATAATTCCTAAGTCTTTCACAGATGCTGCATATTTTCTGTGTTGAGCTTTTAGTGCACCAGAAACAAATGGAGTTAGCTTGCATTAGCATGGCTCCTTAGATATTATTACCCATCATGACTATATGATGGAAACTAATCTTCCTTTTTACTGAGCGTGTGGCTTTGATTCTATGGAAAGCAGCTGTGGCTAATTCAGTCTCATCTAAGAGTGACTGCCACCTGTCAAATTTTTGGGGTCCATCTTTTCATTTATAATAGATATACTTTGTTGGTTGAACTCTTTTCTATTTAAAGAAAGACAGCTTAATTTTTATGAAACCAAAATTACTAAAATTAAAAGTTAGAATGCTATATAATAGTTTTGTATCCATCAAATACAGAGAATTTGAAAGCAGAGTGCTATTATCTATTTCATACAGCTAAAAGTATGTAGGTGTCATGTGTGTAGCATGTTTATTTATCTTTCTAGATTGCATGCAAATTGACTAATTAAAATTTTTGAATTCACTTGCAATCTCTAATATATTTAAGAAATAATAAAGAAATCTAATTAATCAAATATTCTGTAAATTATTAAAAGTATTGGTAAGTAAATAGGCAATCAGTTGAGTTTAGCAACACTTTTACTGTATAATATCTAGTCATTGTAACTTTTGTAATAATCTATGAATTATATTTCCTGGCATCTTATTCATAGGATTGAATAAATAGTCTAACTGTAATGGAAAGATTTCCTTAAGAATGGAAAGATTTCCAGAGAACAGAAAATAGTAGCAATGCAAATATAAGTAATCTGTCAGTCTTACTCATATCTTTTTAGAAGATTTCTCACCTAACCTTGTCAACATATCTATTTCTGCTCCTGAGACATTAAGTAGAACTGATGAAGAAACAAGGAAGTGTTAAAACAACCCAAGGTGTGAGCAGTATGGTTGGACCAGTGAAGAGATGTTTACTGAAGCACTGTTCTAAAATAAAAAGCTATACTTTTTTTCTTCCTGACTGATGATTCTTCCTGACTTGTGAATACTCAGTAATATTTAGTAATGACCCACTATTGATATTCTGAAAAACCTTTCTTTCCCCATTTCTGTGATAATGTATGGCCAAGCCTTCTATAATGGATATGATAGAGTGAAACCTACTCAAAAGCTTAGGAGGTCCTGCATGATGATCTTAATTCAGTCTCCTAAGCCCTTCTCTTGAGGAAAGCTATAAGTACAATGGCCAACACAGATACTTCATGGATATTTAATAAATATGTGTTGATAAATAATTTCCACATATTTTACAAGACCTAGGCTTGGTTTTGAATTATTAAAAGCCTTGGATTTAATGTATTTGAAAATCAATCAACCTTAGCATTCCTTTGATGTGGGATTCCCCTCTGTATGCTGTGAATACCATTGGTGAATAAAGAAACTGCTTTGAGCCTATAGCACATCAAGGCAGAACAGAGGTAAGGAAAACTAAACTGAATGCTGGGAGAAGGAAGGTGGAATTTAAGGAGAAGTCATGTAGCCCTGCCAGAGGCAGATGCCAGAAGGAACTTCACCTGGTAAGCCACAGCCACATAGTGATTCACAGATTAATAGAAATGGGTTAAGTTAATATGTAAGAGGAAGCCAATAAGAAGCTAGAGCTAATGGGCCAAGCAGTGATTTAATTAATACTATTACTGTGTGATTATTTTGGGAGTCTGGGTGGCCAGGAAATGAACAAACATTCTCCTACTTTATCCCTTAGAAATTCTAACATAAACATTCTGTTCAGATATAATCCTTTCAATTGTCACTGAAACATGAAGATATTATCATGGAGATATCACTTTTACTTTACATTTTTAGTTTACTTTATTCAGTTTTGCATCTGATCATGACAATGAATTCAGACTTAGTATATTATGTAAACATAGGGTCATCCTGAAATAAAATAATTCAGCAATTTGTATATATTTGTGTAGGAAATTAAGAAGTTTTAGTATTCTGTAAAAAAAAAAGAATGTTTGGCTATTCTCAGTATGGTATTAAGTTTAGTTATGGGCGTAAAACTTTTCATCACATCTGTAACATAAACTTACCAAACTGTCAGTGGTTTAGTTGGAAACATATAGGACAAGGTTTCCTGTTCATTGGAGGAATTTTTGATCCAATTACTTTTCCCAATCTACACACAAGCTTGTGATATGATCCATGGTTCAGTAGAACCAGTTTATATATAGACATTGCTCAGACATGTCAAAAGTTTCTGAGTTGCAGTTATGAACCTTTTCTAAAATATTTTACAGGATTGACAAGGAGCTGAAGAAAGAAAGAGGATGGTATTTTATTTCCATCAGAATAAAACCATTCTTACTTCACAGTGAGCGCTCAAAACAGGACATATTCCCTCTTGTCATCTCTTCAGTCTTGATAATGATGAATGCCATCATCCCCACCCTACCCCAACCAAAACAAAACAGGAAACTGGAAACAGGAAAGGGAAAGAAAGGAAAGGCTACTTAGTCTTTCTTTCTGTGATCAGTCACGGTGAAGGCAATGAAGATGAAAATAGCCCTCCAAAACTCTGTTTTGGCCACACTACCCTCAGGAACTAACTCAGAAACAAGTTGGGATTTGTCACTTTGAGCAAAATGAATGCCACAGTCCAGAAAAGAGACAAAGATTCTTACTTCCTAGGAAACAAAGAAAGAGGAGTGACTGAAGGCCTGGAGTTGAAAGCTGTATTTTAATGTCTTTTTTAAGGAAATTTAGGAAAGCTCTGGATATAATAGTCCATTTATTTTCTTCTTCCTCTGTGATAGTTTGGCTTCAATGTGTTTACCATCATTCAGGGAAGCTTAGTACAATGTGGATACTGACAATTCATTTGGGGAAACAACTAGTTCCCAATGTATTTGCTGTTAAAAATCGACAAATCACAGGTTTGTGTGTGTGTGTTTACATATGTGTTACAAATGCGTGTGTGTGTGTGTGTGTGTGCGCGCATGTATGTTACTATGGTCTGGAGGCTATTCTTTAATTGCTTTTCACCTTATTTTTTGATCAGCATCTCTCACTGAAACGAAATCTCATCAGTTCAGCACAATTTGTAGTCAATGAACTCCAAGGACCTGCCTGTCACTTCTCCGTGATGTGATTATACACATGTACCACCATGTCTGGCTTTTCTTTCTTTCTTTCTTTCTTTCTTTCTTTCTTTCTTTCTTTCTTTCTTTCTTTCTTATTTCTGCCTCCTCCCCGCCACCGCTTCCCATTTCCCTGCCCCTCCCCCAATCAACTCCCCCTCCCTCCTCAGCCCTAAGAGCAGTCAGGGTTCCCTGCTCTGTGGGAAGTCCAAGGACCTCCCACCTCCTTCCAGGTCAAGTAAGGTGAGCATCCAAACAGCCTATGCTCCCACAAAGCCAGTATGTGCAGTAGGATCAAAACCCAGTGCCATTGCTCTTGACTTCTCAGTGGTCCTCATTGCCCTCTATGTTCAGCGAGTCTGGTTTTATACCATACTTTTTCAGACCCAGGCCAGCTGGCCTTGGTGACTATTCTTAAGTGAGTTCTCAAGATATAAATTCAGAACCCCACACAGCCTACAATGCCATTCTGAGAAAGTGCTGACTTTCTATATTGTCTATTCTTGTTCTGTCACTTTTATTGGAGAGACATGAACAAGAGTCTATTCACCCCAGGCAGGGCATTGACAATAGCTTAAAGAAATGATCCCACTAAAGACTAGACGATGAAACAATGAGTTTACTGATGCTACTGAAAAGCACTGGGGTTACTGAAAAGAGCATAGGCAAATGACTCAAAGTTCACAGACTTACTAAAAAGCCCAGATGCATGTGGTAATGAATCATCAATGCTGCATCTATGGAGATTCTGCCCAATTTTAAAGAGAGTCTCTTTTTTCCAAATGTTGCTACTCATTTATAACCAACGGGGGGTGCCTTGTGGATTTTAGAGCTTCCTGAGTTTCCCGGGTCCTGTAAATTTCATTAACTTCCTGAGTCTTTGTGACTGCTTCAATTGGGGAGTGCTGCTGTGGAAATATTATCTTTCTGGGAGATCAACTACCCTACACCTCACAAAGAAACCGAAACTCCAGGAGTGAAGCTGTCTCAGCTCCCCATTCTATAAGTAGATCTCCATTTATAGCTTCTTTTTGAAACACTGTCTTTTAGTGACCTTTTCACTTTTATTTTATTTCTCTCTTCCAGAGCAGTCAGCCATACTTTCTAGATCTAGTATTTTACCCAATATGTTTTGTCATTACTCAGTAATTCAATGTTGGATAACCAAGTTCAGCCTTACTCATTTCTTTCTTTAGTCTGTCTTTCTAAGTGGTCTCATTCTTTTACGTAATTATGGCCACAGTATGTTTGCCAACAAGACCCAAATATAGGCAACTTGTTGAGTTTGTCTCTTAGTGCCATGCCACAGGCATGTCTCCTACATTATTCCCAGCCCTGTCAATGTGACAATCACCACCATCATCACATCAAGCAAAATCCAAATCGTTGTTCTCTTTTCCTGAAACGTGAGAGTATCAACTTGAAAGTGACCTTCAAGGCTCAAAGCTCTGTGTTTTCAATGGCTGGAATTATAAATGTGTGAGACAATGTCTGTCATAATGTTTTATCTATTTTGCTTGTGATTCATGTGTGTTTTATGTTTTCAATTTTAATAAAAATGACAATCTAGAGAAGACTATACAGTCAATCCAACCAAGATTTTTTCTTTTGGGGGTGACAAGTTAAGGATACTTAAAGAGTGTTACTGAAACAGTAATTCTCTCTTAAGTAGAAGGGTGTCCTGGTGTGGTTTGAACTTTTGAGTTAAAAGATCATCGTTTCTAAAACATCGCAGCTGATGGTTGGAAAAGACATAATGAAACATTGAGCTATTCATTATGCACAAAGAATAACTTGACTAAATTCCTACCAAAAGTACTGAGTATACATTCAGAATTTATGCAATTGTACTGAGGGTGCCTGATAAACTTATTTACATATCTTTTTCATTTACCATCTTTACTACATAATCGAGTCATGTCAAATTAGGATAGTCCTTCATTTTTTATGAAAAGGTATTGTTAGTTTTTATGAGAAATGATAATAGTGATATTTTAGAAAGTAATTAAGACTTTAAAATATTCCATAGACTCTGAAGAGTATATTCTAAATTAAAAAGAATGACACACCATTTATCAAAAATAGATAAAAATAAGCATATACCGAAAGAAAAATATGAAATAGGTTTGAACATAAAAATATGTGGTAATCTGCTGGAACTATTCAACATATATATAGCAAAGAATATGCAGAAATGATTCTCAAATAGCTAATAGCTATTTTGTAAATGTCAAATGCTATAAATTCTGGAAAACGGAAATAAGATAAAGGATAACTATCAAGGTAAGGGATGAGAAGATCCTTGCCTCTGTCAAGGATGAATTTAATGTACAGTTTGAATTTCCCAGTGGACCTGGAATTAAATTCAGATATTGTTGTGGGAGTGTCATATATTAATCTGTTGATTTCATTGGTTAAGTAATAAACAAACTGTTTGGGCTCATAGCTTAGAACATAGGTGGGTGGAGTAAACAGAACAGAATGCTGGAAGGAAGAAGTGAGTTCAGACTCAACAGCTCTCCTCTCAGGAGCAGACGCCTCAGAAGAGACGCCATGCCCCACTCCCGGGCAGACACACACGATGAAGCTCTGACCCAGGATGGACGTAGGCTAGAATCTTCCCGGTAAGACTGGTGCTCACAGATTATTAGAGATGGGTTGATCGGGATATCAGAATTAACCAGTAAGGGCTAGAGCTAAAGGGCCAAGCAATGTTTACATGAATACAATTTGTGTGTTGTTATTTCGGGCATAAGCTAGCAGGCGGCCGGGGAGCTGAGGACGCAGCCCCGCTGCTCCTATTTACAACAGAGTGTCGCCCAGACGTGTGAGTAACTGAGTTCACAGAAATCCTGAGAAAGCTTGGAAAAGAATAGAGTAAAGCATGTTTCTTGTGGCAATTTCTTGGGTCTGCTCTGGTTGCTAGAGGTAAGCAAGTGCTCTCATCAAAGAGAGGCTTCCTGACTCAGCTTCAGCTGCAAAACCCTGCAGCTCTTAAGAGGTCCTGCCATGAAACACTTAAACAGTGTTGACGAAAAGCTGAATGCATGCTTTTTGGTTTTCAGCCGTAGCAGGAAAAAAGCTGCACCGTTTAAAAATGCCAGCTTTCTGGGCCGTCCTGCCAGGGCAAACTCTGACTGTTTGAGGCAGGAGGGCCAGCTACAGAGAGAGGACTTGAGTGTTGTCTGTTGCAGCTTGTTTGATGGCAAGGACCTTGAAACACTGTAGACTTGTGGCACTGAATGCGGCTCTGGCTGGTACCTCAGCCACAACAAGGTTGGAATGGCAGAAAGCTAAGGAATGGGCTATATCTAGCTGTCAAAGCCACGGCTTTAGTCCTACTGAGATTGCTTCGTAAATTAAAGACTCATGTGGTAAGAAAAATGAGAGAGATACAGTAAAAAGAGAGATTCAAAGACAAAATTTTTAAGTTTAAATGGTTTACAGCATGTTAAAAATATATGCAGACTAAAAGTTGAAGTTCTTAAAGTAAAAAACAAAACAAAAAAAAACCAAGAGAATTGTTGTGTGTGGTAGTACACACCTTTAATCCCAACACTTGGGAGGCAGAGGGAGATTGACCTCTTGACTTCAAGGTGTGGTAGCACACGCCTTTAATCCCAGTGCCTAGAAGGCAGAGACAAACAGATCTCTGTGAGTTCAAGGTGTAGTAGTGTACACCTTTAATCCCAATGCCTGGGAGGCAGAAACAGGCGGATCTCTGAGAGTTCAAGTACAGCCTGGTCTACAGAGTTATTCCAGGTCAAAGATACAGAGAACCTGTCTCAAAAAGCAAAAAGTTAAAAGTAAAAATAAACAAAATAGAGTTAAAATAAAGCCGTACAAAGATGGAAAATAAACAGAGAATTTTGATACTGTATGCTATTATGCTCTTTTTGAATGCTGAGGAAAGAGCAACAGCTGCTAAAAGATATTTGTTTATAAATGCTGCTGAACTAATCCAACATAGATATTTTGAAAATGCCTTGACTTTGAAATTTGGATCTAAGGACATGATGCTTTGGAAAGGAGTTTCATATTTTGTTTTCACAGAGGATGAGACCCTGTTTATTTCTTCTTTTCCGATATGGTATGATGGACCACGTCCTCCTGAAGGGTTGCTGTGAACATCTTCAGAAAATTGCTTCGCTCAACTGCCAACTGAGATGAAACTAGCACACAGGTTATACAATGAAAGACCTAATTAACGACACCTCCATTCAGCAGGAAGCAGTTTGGAGAGAAAAAACTGCGTCCATGTTCCCAAATATGGTTTATAAAGGTTCTTTTACATTTAAAGGGGGATATGATAGAGATATGAATAATTTACATTGATATGGATTTTGTTTTAGTGATTTAAATTTAAGGTCAATTTTGTTATATGTATATGTGTTTCTGGTCTTGATTAAGGTACTGTGATTGTGTAGTTCATTTAAAAATCTAATGTATAATTAGAAATATAGATTGTTAATAGATCATCATAATAGTCAAGTTTGTCGTCATGTTAGTTAAGATTTTCTAGATGTACATAGATATATTTTAGATAGGCATTATTCATATTTTTCAAAGATTATAGAATATGGCATTTTTAATGGTTTAATAATTTAGGCCTTTTCATGACAATGAGACATGTCTGCTCCTGGCAGCACCAATCTACTTCAAGAGGAAGATGGGCATCAAAGAGGCACCTTATGGAGTTTGATAGCCATTTGGGCAAGAAACTGTTCTTGCCTGGACTATTGCATAAACTGGACACAGAGAACCTGCAGAGAGAGGACTGCTAAACTTGCCTAAATGTGAGATGGTCTTTCAGGGTTCCTGATTCATGAAAGAGTCTGCAAGACATTCTTCAGGAAAAGCAGATAGTGACTGCCTTTAAAATTTCCTGCTTTGTGGAAATGTCTGCTGGAAACTATGGGCCTGTAGGCCGAAGATGGATGCTCCAACAGTACAGAGGAACTTTGGGTGACTGTCCAGGCAGCAAAATGTCTCTGTCATTTCTAGAGTTTGAAAATTGTTATAGTTATAGTTTTCCATTGTTATGATAAAAGATAAAATAGATATAAATATTATAGCTGTAATTCTTGCTTGATAACTGTTATATGTAACTTTGCTATGTTAAAGTTAAAGCCTTCGTTTTTTTTGTTTAAACAGAAAAAGGGGAAGTGATGTGGGAGTGTCACATATCAATCTGTTGATTTCATTGGTTAAGTAATAAACGAACTGCTTGGGCTCTAAACTAAGAACATAGGTGGGTAGAGTAAACAGAACAGAATGCTGGGAGGAAGAGGAAGTAAGCTCAGACTCGACAGTTCTCCTCTCGGGAGCAGACGCCTCAGAAGAGACGCCATGCCCCGCTCCCGGGTAGACACACTCGATGAAGCTCTGACCCAGGAACACGTGATGAAGCTCCGACCCAGGATGGATGTAGGCTAGAATCTTCCCGGTAAGACTGGTGCTCACAGATTATTAGAGATGGGTTGATCAGGATATCAGAATTAGCCAGTAAGGGCTAGAGCTAAAGGGCCAAGCAGTGTTTAAAAGAATACAGTGTCCGTGTAATTATTTCGGGTAAAGGTAGCCGTGTGGGCGGCCGGGGTGCTGGGGATGCAGCCCCGCCGCTCCTGTTACTTGAAGGTATCCTTTGCTATCAAGGAAATATGTAGAAAAAGAGGCAATATCTATTTTGAATAGATATAGATAGATCTATTTATAAGATCATCCTAGAACCTCTGACTTGGTTCAGGAGGAAAAGTTCCAGATCCCATCCACTTGCCTGTTTGACTGAGTGCCACTATTTGTCATAAAATAATTTTGGTATAGGAATAGCTACAAGTCAGACTTCACCTGGAATTTCAAACTCTTCATTACATTCATCCTTGCTTGAGCAGCCATGACTCTTACACAGCTGTCTCTTTGCTGCTGCTGAATGAGGACAATGCCTATTTTCCCCATCTTTTCATCTTTTACCATGAATTTTACCCTTTACCTTATTTCAGGTTCCCAGAATTTATGGCATTTAGCATTTAGGAAACAGCTATTATTTACTTGAGTATCATGTCTAAACATTCTATGTGAATTACATATATGTTGAATAGTTTGAATAGATTGCAGCACACTTTTAATGTTCAGTACTGTTTAATCTTTTCTTCATATTTTTCTTTTAGCATTTCTTTCTATTTATCTATTTTAATATTGAAATGTCTTTTTATTAAACCAAGCCCAATTTTCTACTCAAACTAGTCAGTGTGTGTGTGTGTGTGTGTGTGTGTGTGTGTGTGCGTTTAATCTAGGTTTTTATTTCTGTTTCTAGAAAGACCAGTTGAATCTTGTTTACATTAACACAACATTTTTAATCAGAATTATTCAGGTGATCTTGGTCAACATGTAAAGGTTCCTGCCACCAAGCCTGATGCCTGACTTTGAGCCCATTAATGAAGGAAAGAGCTGATTCCAGTAGGTTGTCCTCAGCTTCCAGGTTTCACGCTGTGGTTTGAAGCTTTGAAACTAGCATTTCTCTTTCCCTCCACTTTCCAGTGTTGCTGGAAGAGCAGAGGCTCTCTAGGAATCTCCTTGGCATTCAGCACCTGAATTTGAAATGGTTAAAGTCTTCACAGTATATGAGCTGCTCAATGTTTCATTGGCAAATTTTAGAGCAGGGTTTTATAGTAAAGTACAGGAACAGGGTGCTCAGGCCTAATTTGTTTTAATGGTTTCTGAAATGGGCTTTGAAGAGCACATTCAAAACCATATGAAAAGAAGCATGTAGTGGTGTTATTGCCCTTTTGCCAAGACTTTGAAATTATATAACATTTTTCCATTTTAAGCAGCTTTGAAGGCTAAATTTGACAATCTACATACATTATGATAAAAATCTCATTAGTTAAGAAACATATGCATATTCATAGATACTAAAGACATAAAATGGTAGAATTGCCTTTACCGTTGTAAATTAAATTATGTAAATTTTGGATTTAGTTCATAATTTCTGTCAAACATCCAGCGAGCCATCCTTTCTTCTCTGTGCTGTCATTTCATGTTAATGGATTTTTCCTTCACAGTGCATGGAATAAAATAACAAAATTATACAATGATTTAACAACTTGATTCCTCTGAGTTCAGGCTTTTTAACTACAGAGTTTGGTTTTGATATGTTTATTGGTATTTGGAGAACTTCAGTCCGTGTTTTGATTTAGTGTGTTAAATGAAGCAACTTACAGTGCCAAGTTCTGCTCTGAGTTCCTAGAGCTCGCAGTGCTGATGTGCAAGGTTTTCCACCTTGCACTTTACTTTTATAGAAACACTTTTTAATTCTTTAATCATTGGTAAATAAGTTGTCTTACATTCTTTTCTTGACACATAGCACAGGAATGTGGGAATGAAATCTTGCTTTTTTTGGTCATGAATCTCCTCCATCATGTCTTTAGATCCCTGCTTTCTATGTTCTTTAATTTTCATATTAATTTTTGCAGTAGATATGAAATCTCACACTATTCATCCTGTGTGATTAAGTGATTGTTCCTTAGGCCTATGGGGAGTTCTAATTCCAGCATTGATTTTACAGTAAAATCATGTTTCCTTGGGATCCCTCAGCATTAGTCATAAAGAAAAAGGGGATTAAGAGATCATTCACTTCCTGTATTCATGTTAAAAATAAGAGCTACAAAACTAAAGTAACCTGGGGAACTAGTGGAATAAATAGGCTATAGGAAAGAAAGAAGATGAATGGAACAAATCTTATGTGTTTGCGAGACAGCACTATAAACGGAGACTCCACTTTCGTTCTCTCGGCTGCCCAAACCCAAATAATCACACAGACACTGTATTAATTACAGCACTGAGGCAATGTCTCAGGAGTATTCCTAGTTAGCCCTTCCATCTTAAACTGACCCAATCTATAATAATCTGTGTATTTCCACAAGGCTGTGACTTACCCATAAGGTTCTGGCATCTTTTTCCTTGGGCTGCCCATCTGCCCGACTCCACCTTCTTTCTTCAGCTATCTCTGCTTGGATTGCCTTCCCTGCTATATTCTGCCTTGTGATAGGTCAAAACAGTTTCTTTATTAACCAATGGTAATAAAACATATTCACAGAATACAGAGGGACTCCCACATCATAGTGCCTCTTCAAATCTCCTAACACTGAAATATAAGCTTCCCATTTCACAGGTGAGGAAAATAGATCTCAGCTCCAAAGAAGATGGCTGTGAAAAGTATGGGCATTCCAATGAGCAGAATTACAGACAGATTTTTCCTCTCATTCATAACTTTTCTAAGGAAAATTATGTATGTAAAGTGACTTTGAAATAAACAATACTGGAAAAGAAGGCACCTACTGATTTGATCTGTCTTGAAGTTACTTCCTGTCATTAGTTATTAGTGACCAATTGCTATCATGATTATAATGTCTTAGACACAAAGAACTTCCTAGATTGACATGCAAAAAAAAAAAAGGTTCATCCATTTGTTTACCAAAGTAAAACTCTTACATCTCAAGTAATAAATGATAGTTTACTTAGTAGCAAAATCTTAATGTCCATGGATCAATAATACGGATTCAGGTTACTCCACATACCATGCTATGGCATAAAAACATTTCCTCAAAGTTTTGTAATAACAATAAACAAAAGAAAATTGCAAATAAAGGTACTTTTTTAAAATATAGAGTTGTGGACATCAGGTAGGTGGGTTAGACCAAGACAGAATTTTCTGCTATATGTTTTGAAACTATTCGATGTCATTCTGAGCACTTGGCTTGATGGAAGGAAGATTTTTGCTTATTCATATATTCCAAAAGAACTTACCTAAAGAATCAGGATGTTTGCTTAAACACAGACGTGGAAAATACATAAATATTAAGGACAAGTAATAGATCAAGGTGATTTGCTTCTTTATCTGCAACCTTCTAACTCTACTGTCAAAAACAGTTTTCATTTTATTTATTTATTTTCTGGGAATTTCTGTTTACACATTCCCAAGATTTTTTTCCCTTTAGTCTCCAAAAATCAAACAATTAAGATTAATGTTCTGCCTTGCTTCGGGGTGTCTAGTCTTTCACTGGCGTGCGAAGGATCTGTGGTTGTTAGATGAGAGAACAGAGCCAAATATACTTCAGAAACATAAATCCTGGCTTAACTATTAACAAAAGGTACAGCCAGTGTTGCCTTTATGCTTTATGTAGCTTTGCTTCATGGGAGTGGAGAAGAAACTAGTAATCACAGGTAGAAGACCAGGCCCTCAGTAGAGCATGCCTCCTCTGCTCTCTCTTAAATTATTTGTGGGTCTGCCTCTTTCCTTGCAAATATCAGACTTCTCACTGACACTCTTCACCTCATTTCTGCTTGCCCATGTTTCTTTTCACACTCTAAAGCTAGTGAGTAATTATGCCTTTGGCTCCTTCTACCTCAGCCCCGTGTCTGGTGACACCTAACCTCAATCTTGATTATTTCCATGAAGTTTTGGCTTGGATAATTGTTATGTGTATGTGTGTCTGTCTCTCTGTGTGTATGTGTGAACTAGCATGTGTATTCACTTTTAAATGTTTTAAATTGAAAATATGTTTTTTCAAATAATGTGTTGAGATTACGTTTTCTCCTTAAGTAACTTCTCCCAGTTCTCCACCACCCCTTCCACCAAACTGACACCCTTTCTATTTTTTTTTAATTTAGACTTCTCTTACTTTGTGTGGAATTCAATGTCTACATGTTCATTGATTCATAGTTGGGACTCACAACTCAAATGTTTTGTAAAACCTAAGAAGAGTTTTCATGGAAAGTAGAATTTATAATATTATATATGTATATATATATATATATATACATACATATATATATTGAACTCTCAGGAAGCATAGTGTGTCTATAGCTTTTCATTTCTATGGTCTCCACATAATACATTTTTTGACTCCAATACAGTATTCCAAAACTATCCACTTACTTGGGCCTACACTTGTGTTTTGGTGTAGTGTGAATGCTGCCAAAATAACTTGAGTAAAGCACTTTATTGAGGCTGTGTGAACACACCCAAGAAATACAGCATTCATGTGATTTCCTCCTTGTCTTGAAGGGCAATGCCTTCTAAGACTATTTAACTTCTCCCTCTCCCCTCCAAGGTGGTTGCTTGGGAATAAACAAATTTTCTGTTTATAGCATCGATTCCCAACAAGTTTTTCGAATAACTTAATTATTTACCTGAAGATTGATGGTGTAATTCCTGTTTATTATTGCTAAACATGCACATAAGCTTTGGAAATTGAGCTATTTTGTAGAAAATTAGTCCAAGTGCTACATGACTGTGAGAAATGCTATTTCCTTGGCAGAGCTGTTTCACTGTTGTTGAATGCTTGGCACACACATTCTGCTATCAAACCCTATCGTTCTCCCATGTGAAAAATATCAGTCAGACATCAAATAACATAATTTGGCTGAAGCAGTACATGGACTCAGGGAAAATAAAATCAGTTTCCATGATCAATTATTTTTGAAAGGTCAATTTAAAATGTTCTGGTTTGGTTAACATCTTGAACTATTTCCTTTTCAGAGGGAGGCAGAATGCCCTACTTGGTAGATTTCAGTAAATGAATGGAGTTTTCACTTTATATAATCTAGACTCATTCTTATTGAGTTTACTTTTCCTATCATATACTTTATGCCTTTAATTGTGTAGATATTCTACGTGTGTATAATTGTAAATTGTGTAGATATTCTATATGTATATATGTATATCTCACTTTAAAAAACAAGCAGCATTTTTTAATAAATCTGACACAGTATTCAAAAAGGGGAGAAAAATATAGAGTGCTTAGTTAAATTGAATTTCAAATAGACACTATTTTTCTTTTGTGTTTGCAAGTATGTGTATGTAACATATGGATGTGTGTTTTCATGATTATATTGTGTGGGTACATGCACACCAACATGTGGAAGTTAAAATTGAGGTTAGGTAACTTCCTTGATTTCATTTAATTTTAGATACAAAGGTAGGATCTCTCAGTTGAACCAAGAGCTCACCCACCATCCTCTGGGTTCCTAATGTTGCTGTCTTCCAGGTGATAGGGATAGAAGACCTACTGACATTTATGTGATATTGAAGTTATGAATTCTGTTCCTTACTCCTGTATGACAAGTGCTCTATCCACCAAGGCACCTCACTAGAAGATTTTTTGTCTTTTTATAACTATATCCAATATCTTATTTGTGACATTATTACTCTTAAAAGAATTCATTTTTCAAAAATTCCACACTCTCCAAGCATCTTGCATTTATACTGTTAGTTAGATCTGTTAACAAATGAGATATAATGAATGGCATAGGAGAAATAAAGTTTCACTGCCAGTGAAATTTATAATGCCTTAGATTCTTTTCTTTTAATTGTGAAAAACATTCAGACAGAAGCAGCTTAAGGGGAAAGGGTTTATTCTAGATCAGCGCTCAAGGGTAAGGTCTATCACATTGTGAACGAAGGTGGCCAAAATTTGACATCATTGTTTACATCACAATCACAGTCAGGAACAGAAAGCAGTGTGATGACTGCTTTGCTCCCTTTTTCTGCCACCCACCATGGGAAAATGTTTCTACCTCAGTTAGTGCAGTCAAGACAACCTCCTCAAAGTATTCCACAAGGCTCATTTCCCAGGTGATTCTAGATTCCTTCAGATTGCTAATTAACACTAATGACCACAGGTTTTCTTTGAAACTTGGATTCTTTCCTGCTATTACTGCAAAGGAGAAAAAGAAAGTTAGATTCTGCGATTTCTCTGGGGATATTCTATGGGAAACGTCAAAATTCTGCTTGAAGTTTAGAGTTAAAAACAGACTCAGAGATTAAGAAACTCTTCAAAGGGAGAAACTAGTTCAGTTCAGACTTTTTTTGGATAAGTTTATCTCCAACGACCATGCCCACCAACCACTATGTGTGCCACCCACACAGAGGGCATTGTCAAGACCAGAAAAACCTCATCTGCAAGTTTTATCATATACCAAGTCAGCCTGGTGAGATTCTTCTTTCAAATAGTTGCTTGTGAAATATATTGATATCAAAATATAAGTGATGAACAGTAGACACATTATTTACTTTCCTTAAGCTTCTCCCATCTCAAGAGCCATCAGATTTATTTCTTAGATGCCAAAGTTCCATATTTTTGCACACTCAATTCCCTCTTGAGGTCTCAAAAAGCTTATGAATTCATATATTGGAGAAAATTGACTGAAATATCAGGTAAATCTTATTTTGGTAAATATGTCTATAATTATCAACTGTAAAAACAATTATCAATTTTCAGGGCTCCATTATTCATTATTTACTGGAAGCCATTAATTGATTTTCTTTAGTTTATATGGAGTCATGAGATGTTATCTAATCCATAAGTCAATTAAACATATGCTCTCACAATGTGTTACTGGTACTATATTTCCAGTCAACATCTATTTCAATGAACTAAAAAATTAAGGCTTGCCTTTTCCAATCAGAAAACAATGAACTTGCAGATAGCATTATTAAACAGCTACAGCCTCAGCAAATTAGAGGTTACACATTAATATTTATGATGCCCGCATGCAACACTAGAATCCAGTTTATGTTTTGCACCGTAAATTCCCAAATGTGTTATATTATTTCTTTCAACTCGGGTTGCCAACATGTAGCCAATATAAGCTGGCTTTACAGGAGTTTACACTTAATCTTTAACAGCTGCACTTGAAAATAATTCAGTTTTGAAAGTTGGGAACTTTGTTTGAATTAGTAGGTAAGGAAATAAGAATCTGAGAGGAAGGATTAGGTGATGTAATTTCTTCTGTTTGATACTAAAATGCCATAACATTCTATGTTTGAGAAAATTAAAAAAATGTCGCTGAGTTGCACATTTTTGAAACTGAGAAATGAGAATAGCAGAATGAGTTTTACAATCATTTTCTTATGTCTTGTAAAACCAGTGCTACTTTTACATGCTTAACTCTACATAACAATGGACTTACTTTCTCTCTGCTTTATATTTTCCTCTATGGTTTACTACTCTAGGCACTAAATCAAGAATCTAATATGTTGAGGGATAGGGTTGCATATCAAAAGTTTCTTTCTTCAAGAAAATATTTGGTAGATTCCCACATGCCTATTAAAATAAATACTAGAGAATACTGTGCATGTATCACAATATTCTTTTCAAGACTTTGGCAGGATGATTGTTTAAGTATGTCATTCAATCTTGAAAGCCAATTGTGACTTATGAAGAGAGAAGATATATCTATAAATTACTTCATTTGATGCTGAGAAACTTTGTGACTTAACTGTAGTAATGCTAATTAAAATATTGTGTTTTTCAGTAAATTTTCTATGTTGCATTTGATTAAGTTTGTGTGGAAGTACAAGTAATATCTTCACCTTTTCTAACGCTGACTAGGTTAGCCACTTGACATCGAAGTACTTTAAAACATATGAGCACATAGTTGCAATTGTCTGTTTGAACATCGTGCTATGAGTTTGTCAATATGGGAGAGTTTTATACGGTGCATTCACAAGGTTGGCCGCACTTGGCTGCTAAATTCATGAACTCTGGAGATCAGACATCTGGGTTGAAAGTTTGGGTACAGTTAGGACTTTTAGTTTGTTGGAATCTGTCACAGAATTTTAGCTTAAGTTTTCTTTTGCACATAAAGTGAGAATATATGTGAGTATGTGGTGGTGGTGGTGGTGGTGTGTGAGTGTTGTTCACTGGATTAAACAATCAAATAATATGTTCCTGAAAATTTAAGTAAATCCTATCCAGTGATGAAACTCCACCAGGACTGATTCCCTAAGGTTAGAAAAAAACAAACAATGAAAAATTATATCCTAATATCCTGCCAGTGTATAGACTCATCCAGTTGACAACTCGTTGCTATATAATACTGGAATGTAAGTTTACTTTTGAATAAAGTATATGAAATACAATATGCTGTTTCTGATCAGAGAAGATTTCCAGTTACTAAGAGCCATCTGGATCTGGGCACAGGCATCCTTGTTCTCCAGCCTCCTTGCACATAGTTATCAAAGATGAAACCTTCACAGAGCCAGATTCATGCTGTGCCTTGCTGTCTCTATATTCTTGCCATCATATGGGGTGTCCTAGTCCATTCATGCTACTGTCATCAAACACAATAGAAATGATGCATAGAGGTGTTAGGAAATGGAAAATATCCCACATACACAGTGGATAGGACACCAGGCACCAGGGAATATTGTGTTGGTTAACTGATTAATAGATGCTGTCTTCTTGATGTGTGTATACATTCAGAAAGAAACTAGACAGTTCTTTGTGGCCTCTTTATGAGAAAACTAATGGGAATCTTTCATCATGACATAATTACTTTCTCAGAGTGCACTTCTCAAAGTCTTCAAATTGCCACTGAGTTTCAACACACGCATTTTTGAGGGAGCAGGGTTATTCAGACTATGTTTAATTTATATGTGAACTCAGATGGTAGGGATTCTAGGGAAGGGGTGTCAGTAGATTCTGATAGAAAGGTCAGGTACATTTGCTCTCAACTGGCTTCAGGGCTGAAGATGGATTTGTGATGATTGAGGGAGGGAGTTGATTTGTAGTTAGCAGTAGTTTCTGAGTGTCTATCTTTAATCCCACATTTTCAGTTATGAAATATCTCTAATGTGAATGTCCATCCCTTAGGTGATCCAGGTTCATGAAGAAGATAATTGAAGTCCTCATGGATGGTATTGCTAAAGGGAACCTCATTGATTATTACTCAGAGAACCACTGGCTCTATCAATTTGATAAAAGAAGTTGTATTTTAGACAAAGTTGATTTATTGGCTGTGAATTCTTACCTCCATATTCTAAGTGTTCCATGAAATCAAAATAGAGATGATATGATAAAGGCAGAAAGTTCCATTACATAATTAATAGCATTATCCTAAGGGACTTCTGACTTGTGACATTAATGCATTTTATCTTCTTCCCAGTAGCTCTGCTAATTATTTGATAAATCTCAAAATCCATCATTTCTCTCTATTTTAAGTCTTAGCAATCTCCCATCATGGACCATGTCCCACTTTAGACATGATCTGTATCCCTAAAATGTCAAACATAGATGTCTATTCTTGCTACAGTTTATTGTATTAACCTTTTCTCTCCTAAAATCAACTAATTTGATCAGCCCATAATATCACTGGAACTTTTTTAGTACTAGCTGTTGTCATATGCCAGGAAGTCTCAAGGTCCCTACTGCACCCTGTATGATCTGTCTTACCAGATACATTTCATACAGACATCTGATATGGGATTTCCCTCTGTATGCTGTGATTACCGTTAATGAATAAAGAAACTGCTTTGGACATATAGCAGGTCACAACTTGGCAATATGGGGAAAACTAAACTGAACGCTGGGAGAAACAAGGGCAGTGTCAGGGAGAAGCCATGGAACCACAGATGATGAGAACTTTAGCCAGTAAGCTAGAGCCATGTGGCAAAACACAAATTAATAGAAATGAGTTAAATTAATATGTAAAAGTTAGCCAATAAGAAGCCAGAGCAAATGGGCCAAGCAATGATTTAATTAATACAGTTTCTGTGTGATTATTTAGGGGCTGAGCAGCTGGGAGCCAACAAACAGCTCACTCCCTACTACAAATTGGTGCCCATGTGGTCAACTAAAATTCACTTAAAACTTGAGATTGCTTGGAATGGTACTTTAGACACTAAAAAACAAAGTTAACTGCATTTATTTTCCCAAACGGGTTTTGCTTGCTGGTTGCAGCTGCGGCTCTTTTAAGAGAGGCTTTCCTGACTCAGCAATAGCAGAAAAGCAGAGCTGTTTTAAAATGCTGGCTTTCTGGGCCATGCTACCAGAGTGAACTCTGACTCCTTCAGGCAGGAGGTCCAGCTACAGAGCATTTGAGTAAGGTTTGCTGCAGCTTGCTTAATGGCAACATAGACTGGCGGTGTGCCAGAGAATGAGTCTGGGCGCGTGGCTCTCAGAGGTGCAAGTAGCTCCACCATGCAGGACTGGGTGGGCAAGCAGGACATACTGTTTATACCATAGTAATGGTGCAGCTTAAGTTTTAAGAAGTCTCTGAGACAAGGTTTTCAGAGATACAAAAACACTAAAATCTATTAGGTCTTCAAAATCCTGACTAATTTCAAAATTGGTTTTGTATTTAAGATCAAAATTAGGACAAGAAAAAGAAATGCTTCTTGAGATGTTTTAGTAGCTTATGGATTGTTGCATGGGGGCTGCTTGTTCGTCCTGGCCAGCCAGCTAGCTTAGGACCAAAATAATCACAAAAAAACTGTATTAATGAAATCACTGCTTGGCCCATTAGCTCTAACATCTTATTGGCTAACTCTTACATATTAGCTTAACCTATTTCTATTAATCTGAATATCACCATGAGGTCATGGTCTAACAGCAAAGCCTCGGCATATCAGTCTCCAGCGGCAGGTCCATGGCATCTCCCTGACTCTCCTTTCTTCCTTCCAGCACTCCATTTAATTTTCCCCACCTACCTAATTTCTGCCCTATCAACAGGCTCAAAACAGTTTCTTTATTAACCATGAAAGCAACACATAGACAGAAGGACCTTCTATACCAATAGATGATCAAGCTTTGGGGTTCTCTGTAGCTCGCTCTCAGTTTCTCATAAAGAAGGTGCTTAAATAATTTCAAATCTTTCAAATGTGTACATTGTAGTGTTGGTCCTATGTATTTCAAGAGAAAGGACAGCTGCATTTTTTACTTTTAATTTTTTGTACATTGGATTAAAGTACCTTTTATTGGCAACAAACATCAGAATTTCTTAACCAGTATTAAAGATCATGAGACTGATCATTTGTTTTCCAAGTATGTTTTATCACTGGCTGCAGTTTTCAGTAGAAGCTGATTGCTATTTCATAGCCATAAATCAGAATTATGAACTTTGTTTAAAATTCAGCATACTAAATATGCTTTTAACTATTTCCTTAGGAGTATATAGAAATGCCAACAGAGTTTAAATTATGTTCTGTAAGAAAACACTAGACCATTGTTTTTAGGATATTTACAGTTATAGAAAGTAAGTGCAAACTTTTGAAGTTCATGTTTGGTTCTTAAGATTTTCATTTTTAAAAAATCACATTAAAATAATTTCATTACATGGCTTGCTATATGATCACCTGTTATGACTATTGTGAGAAAATTATTATTTTCAAAATTGATGTAGGTGTTATGCCCAAGAGTGTCAGGTAGGGATGCTACCTTTCAAAATTTCTTATTTATTGGTAAAATGTTTTGATTTTAAATTATTTTTTTCTGAAAGCTCTTTGTCCTGTCAGTGTGTTTCTGTGCTGTTAGTGGGGGGAACAACTGCAGTTACCAGGCTGTGCTGACTAAAGCAAATGTGAAGTTAGCTGACATCCTACTGATAGCTACTTCAATAAACAATGCTTTGGGCCTTTGTTTTTGTATATAAAGAAAATAATAATAATAAAAAGAAGCACTTACTATTTTAAAAAGTTCTCCTAGACAGTAAAGAATTACAGATATGCAATAAAGAAAAATTCAGACGAGTCATAGTGTTGGATAAATGTATGTAGGCTTGGGAGAGAGAAGAAAAAGAGTATAGAAAGTCATAAAAATAAGTTGATGGTTAAAAAAGGTAAATCATTAAAAAGACAGGCATAGATTAAAAGGAGTAAACAAAGAATTAGCCATGTAAAGATGAAAAATTTAAAAGAGGCTGGATTATGCATATTATTGTGTTTTCTTTGAATTTTTTGACTATGAAGGGGCCAAGTACAGAGAGACATTTCATTGTATGGGCTTCTAAGCTCAACCAGCATGTATATTATAAAGGTATCATGACTTCCAAATTTGGGTCTAAGAATATGTTGCTTTGGAAAAGACGTTCTTCTCTTGTTTCCACAAAGGATGAGAACCTATGAATTTCTTCCAGACTGGTGTGGTTTGATGGAACAAGATCCCACCAAAGTCACTGTGAATACCCCCAAAATTTATTATGCCCAACAATCAGCAGAAAACAGTATGGAGAAAACTAGGTCCATATTCCCAAATATTGTCTATAAATGTTTGTTTATATTTAAGGGGAATATGATATAGATATGAATTACTTGCATTGGTATGGATCTTGGTTTTTTGATACAAATTTAAGGTCAATTTTGTCATATGTATAATGTATTTCTTGATTAAGGTATTGTATTTGTGTAGCTCATTTAAAAATGTAATGTATAATTAAGAATTATAAGTTAATAGACACTCATCTATAATAGTGAAGCTTGTCATGTTAGATTTTCTAGATGTATAGAGATATATTTCAGTTAGATAGGTATTATTCAAATCTTTCAGAGACCTTCAGAATATAGCACTTAAAATGTTTTAAGAACTTAGGAATTTTCATGACAATGAGACACATTTGATCCTGGCAGCACAAACTGCTTTAAGAGTAAGATGTGAATCTTAGAGCCTTCTTATGGCATTGGTTAGCAATTTGGGCAAGAAACTGCTCCTGCCTGGACTGCTGAACTGGACACCTACAGAGAAATGACTGCTGAACTTGCAGGGTTCCTGCTTCATGAAAGTGTCTTCCTGACATTTTTCAGGACAGAAAATGACTGACAAACTACCAATATAGGCAGAACTATCTTTGAAATATCCTGCTTCATGGAAATGTCTGCTGGATACTATGGGCCAGTAAGCTGAAGATGGATGCCCCAATGGTACAGAAAAAGGTTGGGTGAATGTCCAGGCAGTAAGATGTCACTGTCAATTCTAGAGTTTTGGAAGTTGCCTACAATGCACTTCATGTTTACTTAGGTAATATTATATCCTCTGGAGTCTTTGATGGAGTTAAAGAATTTATAGGTATAGATATAGTTTTCTTTAAGCTATGATAAAAGATAAACTAAATGTAAAGATTATAACTGTAATTCTTGCTTGATACCTTTTTTGTTATATTTAATTTTACTATGTTAAAGTTCATACCTTCATTTTTTTTAAACAGAAAAGGATTTCCCTCTTTGTGCTATGATTATCATTAATTAATAAAGAAACTGCTTTGGACCTATAGCAGGTCACATCTTAGCTAGATGGGAGAAAACTAAGCTGGGGAAAGAAGAGTGGAGTCAGAGAGAAGCCATGGAGCCACCAGAGACAGATGCTGGGAACTTTAGCTATAAGCCACAGAAACGTGACGATGCATAAATTAATAGAAATGGGTAAAATTAGTATGTAAGAGTTAGCCAATAGGAATCTAGAGCTAATGGGCCAAGCAGTGATTTAATTGATAAAGTTTCTTTGTGATTATTTAGGGACTGAGCAGCCAGGTACCAACAAGCTGCTCACTCCCTACTACAGGCATCACTTTCCACTTTTGAATGTGTATATTTTATCTCAGGACTTCAGATAGACTCACTGTCCTTCTTGGTTGACTGATCTGCTTTCCCTAATATGATTCTGCAGGTTTCTAAGACTACCTAATCTTTTTCTTGCCCATGTATCTCTAGAGTCATTCCTTTGGTAATCTAACCAAGATGTGCCATATAAGAACACCCTCATGCTGTGATAACTCCTAAGATTCTAACTCCAGAATACCATTGCCTCCTTTCTCCTGACCTATATTTTGGTTGTCTCTTATTTATCTATATTTTGTTGCCTATGTATCTAATCTATGTTTTGATGATCTCTTATCTGTTTTGTTTTTGTTTTTTTTTTTGTTTTGATTTCATTTTAACTGGTTTGTGTGTGTGTGTGTGTGTGTGTGTGTGTGTGTGTGCATGTGTGCTCATGAGTACAGGTACACAGAAGCATATTTTAGAGGCTAGAGGCATCAGGTCTCTATGAAATTCAAAATACAGGCAGTTGTGGGTTTCTCAATGGAGCTATTGGGAACTGAACATAGGCCCTCTGAAAGTACATACTGTCAATCACTGAATTATATCTCCACCTCTCCATGCCTACTTAGCATCTGTGCTGTATATTCAATAGGCATCTCAAGCTTCATATGCTTAAATGTCAACTCTGACTCCTTCTACTCTATGCTACAATTAAAAAAACAAAAAAAAAAAAACAAAAAACAACTAAACTCCCTGTTTTATTCCAGTTGTTCAAACAAACAAATAAATCCAGGATTTACTTCCAGATACTTTTATTTACAGTTTGGCTCATATTATCCAGTTTTATCCATAATAAAGACCTTTCAAATACAGCTGCTAACGACAAATTGGCATAGCCTTTCTTGCTGTCTTTCTAGTACATGTGGCTGTTATCAATTCCTTGAAATGTTGAAATAATCTCTTAGCCAGACACCTGAATTGCTACTGTGCCCTGGTAAAGTGCTCCATAGTCAGAACAGACCCACTGAGTGACCATTCTAAAATATGATTCAGATAATCCTGTTTCTCTTCCAAAAAACATGCCAGCATATTGTAATCTTACTTTGTGCAAAAGCCTCATCTTTTGCAAAGGCAGCAAGACCCTTACTGAGTCAGTTTGCTGTTACCTCTTTGACTATGACTCTTGTGACTTCTCAGACTCACTCTACTATGCTCTGACTGGCTTCCTCAACTAAGATACAGCCTTAAGTGCTGGACTTTGCATTTCTTTGTTCCCTCTGCAGGGTGCAGTTTCTCTCACCTCTTCAAAAACTCAGGTTAAAGGCCCTAGAGGTTGCTGTCAGTAGTATATTTCAGATCCTACCTTCCACATCATCTAGTCCTTTTTATTTCTCATTTTTTATAGTACTTAATATTGTCTACTCTCAAAAATATTTTTTGACAGATATTGTTTGCTTACTGACAATTCCCACAACAATCTCATCTCACTATAGAACAAATCTTGTCTGCTTTTTTTTATTCATGTAGTTATTTTACATCCTGGCTGCAGCCTTCCACCCCCATCCTGCCCTTTCAGTCCCTTTCCCTGATTCCTCACCCCTCCATTCCCGAATTCCCTCATCTTCAGTCTACATCCAGAAAAGCGCATGTCTTTTGTGAGTGTGAGTATCAATAAAACATAGCATATCCAGTTGCAGTAAGACTAAGCACCCCTCCCAGGTGTTAAGGCTTGGCAAGGTGATCCAGTTTGTGGAGAAGGCTCCCCAAAGTCAGTAAACAAGTTGGGGACAGCCTGTTCCTGCTGTTAGGAACCCATAAGTGGACCAAGCTACACAAATGTAACATATAGAGAGTGCCTTAGTCAGTCTCATGCAGGCTCCCTGGTTGTTGACAGTCTCTGCAAATCTCTGAGCCCAGGTAAGTTGATCTTGAGAGTCTTCCCATGGTATCCTTGATCCCACTGGCTCCTACACTTCTTTCTCTGTAAATACAGTAACTATAACTCTGCCTAACATATAGTAGGCATTTAAGAGTATATAAATACATTAACATGCATTTTTTCACTAATTCTATTGTTGTTTGTAACTAGGCAGTACTCTTCTTCTTTTGAACTCAATCCAGAAAGATATGTAACTAGATATTTGCAATCTTGTATATTCACAAATTGCCATATATAACTAGGTATCTATGGACAAAGATGCTCTCGACTTCCCTTGTTTATACATCCACTCTTCCCTTTCTTTAATTGGCTTTCTGGAGCTTGGCCTGGTACTTGGTTGTGGATCTCTACATCAGGTACCTCCAGCCGCTGGATGAAGGCTCTAGTTTCTATGTACCTGTGGAAGATCATGATTAAGAAATCGAGAGAGAGCCGGGCAGTGGTGGCGCACGCCTTTAATCCCAGCACTCGAGAGGCAGAGACAGGCGGATCTCTGTGAGATCGAGGCCAGCCTGGTCTACAAGAGCTAGTTCCAGAACAGGAACCAAAAAGCTACGGAGAAACACTGTCTCGAAAAATCAAACCAAAAAAAAAAAATAAAAAGAAAGAAAGAATGAAATAGAGAGAGAAAGAGAGAGAGAGAGAGAGAGAGAGAGAGAGAGGAGACAGAGTGAGAGAGACGAGAGAGAGGAGAGAGAGAGAGGAGAGAGAGAAAAGAGAGAGGGGAGAGAGAGTAGGGAGAGGGAGAGAGAGAGAGAGAGAGAGAGAGAGAGAGAGAGAGGCTTGGTCCTGCCCCAACTTATTGTAACACAATGTTGACTTCCAGGGGAGCCCTTACCTGTTGGGAGGAATGCATGGGGAGTAGGTTGTGGGGTAGGTGGGGGGCAGTAGGAGTGGGGAGAACTGTGGGTGAAATGTAAAATAAAATTAAAAATAAATAAAAAATAACAAAGATGCAGGGTCTCATCAACAAGGAAATTGGCACATCAATAAACTAAGGAGTAAGGGGTCAGTGTCAAGTTCATTGTGTTTGTCTGTGGTAGCTGTACACTACATAGCTTTGAAATGGCAAGGAGAGAGACAGCTAGCATTAATGGTTAGGGTGAACTGAACACACACAGTTTATGAGCTTGTAGTATTTGAACTTCACACTCACACATTAGCGTTTGACTTACTCTTATCTTTATATATGGGGACAAAAATGAAAAAAGTTAAAATGACAACACTTGAACAAAAACATCAGAACAACACGGCCATGATGGAAAATCAGAACAAGGACTATATTAATTCAGTCCATACTGTGCGTTCTTAAAATTATCTAGTCCCTGAAGAATAAGAAAAAAGGAAAAAACTCTGAGAGCAATGATGGTGTTGGAAATTTTGTGGGGAAAAAAGATCATTTTTTTCCTCCTAATAGTTCACGTCGTTTTGAAACTGTGTGCATGATTTATGTAAAAGATAAAGCACAAACTGGAGGAAGGTGGGTTTAAATTGCATGAGGAATTTCTGCCAAGCAAAGCAGTAAGGAAATTCCATAGCCCCTTAGAGTTCTGGAGGCAGTCCATCTGAATACATTGAGACCCAGCAGATATGCCTCGCTCTTAGAAGACAGTAATCAGGACAGTCTGCAGAAAGATGCCCCTACTGTTTGAAATTACAAGGCAAGCTTTAATTAGTGTAAATGTCCATTTAAATTAATAAGGAAGCTATGTAAATTGGCAAATATGAAAGTTGTGAATTTTTATTACTTCTGTTATCATGTTGGCTTTCTTTACCTTCCTTTCGATATTGCAAGTCAGCTGCCTCTAGTGTTGTAACTCTGACTTCTCTTTACTTTGGAGTTTCTTCATCCTCTTGCCCCCAAAGAGAGTCTGGAATAAGAATTAAACACAGATCTTTTATTTTGGCCAGTGACTAAAAAGAAATGGGGAGAGAATAAGAGCCAAGCAGCAAACATTATTGAGTTGATCTGGTGTGACCATGAGCCCCTGGGTTTGGGTCCTACTGGGCACTTACTTTGGAGGCATTAAGATTGTGCTTTAGGACTGTATACTCAAGAAGTTTCCCATCAAAGTGTTCAGTAAAGGAAACAAGCTTTAATCCCCAGGATCCTATTTATCCCTTACCAAAGGTGGCACAAAGGCAAAAGATGGTAGTTGTTTGTCACCTTGCAATGAGATATTGCCACACTTTCCTTAATATAAAAGTGGTGCTAGGCCTAGGCTGGGGAGAAAGACCATCTATGTAAATGAGAGACATTTTTCTTATGAGAAAGGGAGCATGTTTCTTTATTCAGCCTAACAAGAGAACAAATTATTTGAAATATTCCATATATGATACATGTGCCTTTTATGTATGGTTAGTTTTAAATTTTTCTCGGTATGTACTCATCATCTGTAGTACTGTGTGTGCTTTACAGGGACTCTTTCTCATACGTATATGTCATCTTATATAGCCTTAGACAGGAAGTTGAAGGAAAAATACGGCTATTATGCTGTTGGAAATTTGCTTCAGTCTTATGAGAGAAAAACTTTCAAACATCATGAAAGAAACATGTATCTGTGTGTTTGTCCTTTAAATGCATGTGAAGTACTTCTAAAAAATGATTTGAAGAATTGCCTTGTTGATTGTCTTACTATATATGGTGTTATTTCTTGGGGATAGTCCTCATTTCTTCTTACAGAGTAAGGAACTCTTATCAAATTAATTCTAAACAGTCAAAAGTGTTTTGAGGAGCTGGCCTTAAGTGCATGTGTGCAATCTCACTCTTTTTTGCCAGTTTTGAAGCCTATTAGTTCCTATACTGCAATATTTTTTAGGTGGAGAAGTTTGCGGCCTGTCCCCTTTACAAAGAAAAATGCCATGAAGTACCAAAACATATGGCAGTACTTATGAATTTGTCTTTAAACTTTTATTTCTTTTGTCCAGGGCAGCAATTTTTTCAGAATTTACCTTACTCTATCTGTTTATAGCTATCGCAAAAATATTTCTTTTAAAATTTTGATTTAAATATTATGAACTGAATTTCTCTTATAATTTTAGCTTATTAATTCCATTCATTTATGCATTATCAGTAGGTATAAATAAACAAGATTCCTCACATTTCTTGCATTGAATGCACTGCACTAAGAATGCAGCTCTCTAGGGTCCAGCTAATGACTTCTGTAATTTGAGCAAATACTCATGGTTAAATTACTTTCATCCAAATATTTTTGTCTTTGTATATTTCACATCTTTTATAAAAGGTACATTCTCCTTTTGAAATTCTCTTTTTTATTGATTGTGTTGCTTACAAATATTATTACAAACTAATTTGTAAAGGAAATTCTTTTTTATTTAAACTTTTTGTTTGGGGGGAATTTTATGTATGCATATTGTATTCCATTCTATGGAAACCCATCGCATTGATAGGACCACACATTTTGGGATATATACAAAGAAATAAGCTCATTCACTGAAAATATAGTTTTCACAAAAGAATTGAATGAAAGTTCAGCATCTTGTCTAATTGATATTGAAGGAGTGATTCATTAGATACATACACAATCATGGTTATATTTCATTCATTTGATTACATTCACTAATATAACAGTCGGTACTAAAGTATACTAATCCTGCAAGAAACATGCGTGTGAAGGAAGCATGAAGATAAACTACTAAATCTATTCCATTGCAAAACTGTTTAGGTACTTTTACTTCTAATAAAGGATGTTTTAAGCGTGAAATGCTGTATGTACATGGTTGTGTGTTTCACTTAATAAAATAACTCCATTGCAAATGATCACATTTTCTTACCTTTAATCCATTTTCACTTTTACTATAGTCATCGTTTTCTTTTTTTTTTAATTTATTTATTTATTATGTATACAATATTCTGTCTGTGTGTATGCCTGAAGGCCAGAAGAGGGCACCACACCTCTTTACAGATGGTTGTGAACCACCATGTGGTTGCTGGGAATTGAACTCAGGACCTTTGGAAGAGCAGGCAATGCTCTTAGCCACTGACTACAAAAAATAAAATTTATTAGCTTCTTGCATGTCTTTATGAATCATATTTTCTCATATCTTAGAACATTTAACTAATTCTCTCAAAATCTTTTTGTGAAATTATACTATGCAACATTTCAACTGCTAAATGATTTTTGAGACAGACAATTAAGTGTTCTTCTATGGTGTTCTTAATTTCAATATAGAAGAGAAAATGTGGCTTACTTGTTTGGAATATTCTGCAGTTAGGTAACAGGAAGGAATGAGGGCAGAGGAGGGTATTTTCTAGGAAAGAATAAACAGAAAGAGTATTATAAAGAAATGGGTGAGAAATTAGAAGAGGAGGAGGAAGTGGAGTGGGAGTTGGAAGGGGAATGCAAAGGAGCGGATACGGAAGAGGGCAACTGATGCTACAGGTCATTGAAAAGCCTTATGGAAGCCTACTATTACAGATGCTTCCAAAATGCACTCATATTAAAAGGAGTTAAAGTGAAGTTACAGTATAACAGGAGAGGAAATATACCAACTCAAAATCATATATTACCAAATAAAATTTCCTATAGTTGAAATGGCTTACATATTTTTAGTTGTTGCCAAAGAGAGTCCCTAAACACTATAGGCTATTTCCAATGCTACTGACTAATTTTCACAATGTGATGGTAAGTTCCTACTGTTAAATAAACCACATTCTTGATGGCATAGAACATGTTGCTATCTAGATGTACTCACCTTGGAGACTCACGTCCACTGCACAGCTTTATAGTACTGTAGGATCTAATGTATTCTACATGAGGAGAAGCCATCATCAACCTCACCAAACCACAAAGCCTGCCAATAACAATAATGATTTGTTTATGAGACATATGCCCAGTGGTATAAGAGCAGTACAGATATTATGGGATTTATTTAATAATGAATTTAAGGTCTGCTTCGCGCAATGGAACCTATACCTGACACTGTTAATGAGGCCAAGAACACAAGACTATATATGTCTGGGGCCTGCAAAAAAAATCTCTGGCTATTATGCTGTTAAATTAACATAGCAAAAAAATGACTCCTCAAAAAGCCAGTTTAGGCACTAGAGATGAGTCCTGGCCCTTGTTCAGCTTAGATTTAGGGGGGATGGCCTTGTCCCTGCTTGAAAGTTATAGTCTAGGCTTTTTTGACACCCAATGGGAAGCCTTACCCTCTCTAAAGGGTGGATGGAGTGTGGGTGGGGGGAAAAGGTGTGGAGAGAAGATGGGGGAAGGAATGGGAACTGGAATAGGTAAAAATGAGAAAAGATTGCTTTAAAATAAAAAAGAAAAAGACTCATGACATTTTGCTATATCTGTAGATTATTGTATCCCTCAATTTTCATTAGAGAAGCCTCTTCTAATAGACGGGAATCAGCAAAGATACCCACAATTGGACAATGTGCAAAGACTGAGAGATTTTAGGGCTCTCAGCCATAAATGAGATGTTTTCAGCATACCACTCCCGGTCTTCAAGACTCAGGATACTATGAGGAAGAGGCAGCAGAAAAATTATAACAGCCAGCATTGTTGGATGACTTCAACTAAACAACATTTTTGAGACACAACAGAAAAGATATACATATTAACTCACAGAGACCAATAGCACACATAAGATGTGCGCACTCAAGGTAGACAAAATCTCAGCATGGAGAAGTAAACACAATGTACCACCTCTAATCAAGAAACTATTCATAATTTGATAATTGTATGGAGACAGAGAAAATCACTTTTCAGTTGTGAGACTTTAAATATATCAAACAGAGTTCAGTGGAAGCCAATGGTCAAAAACAGTTAGCCAACGTTAATCAGACTTAATGTGTTTTGTTTGGTTTCTGTTTATTTTAAGAGAAAAAATAAAACAAAACAAATATATAAATTTTGGTGGCTAGCAAGGTAGGGAAGTATCTTGTAGGAGTTGGGAGAGAGAAAAAATATATAATGAAAATATAATACATGAAATTTTCAGAATATTAAAGAAAACTCATTAAAGAAGAATCATCAGGTCAATAATGTGTTTTTATTTCACTCTTATAATGCTGTGCATTTATTTTGGGTGAGAAAGCAAATGAAAGGAAGTGAACCACAGACACAGTTCATAGGAGCTCTCTCGGTGTGTTATTTGACTTAGCTAATAACATATCTTTAGCATCACTGTTGATTTCTCTCCATTGAGAAGCATCTAGCTGTTAGAGTTGTAAGAACATGTGGCAGTAAGGGAATAATGCAGTTGGAAGAATCTTAGGACTTAACTGGTCAAGATTTTACAAGGCTTATGGCGAATTTTAAATCCTTTGAGTCTCCAAAAGACACTGTTTCAGACATACTAGTACCATGTAAGCAGACTCTTATATTGAAAGGAAGGAATGCTAAATCAACTTAAGCTAGATAAAAAATAGCTTAAACTTTGTTGGAAGATAGTGACAAAATTTTGCCAATAATATTTTCTTTTTTATTTGCATCTTCACCAGAATGAAAGAAAATACAGCTCATTTGTCATTTAAAGACTTCATCAAGATGTTTATGAAGTATTCTATGCTGAAGAATTTGGTACATAGCAAAAATTAAAATCTCCTTAAAATGACTCTACTCTCAAATAATTTTGTTTTCGAAGGCCACATCTCTTGGGTAATGACTAATTTTCTCCTGATGATTAGTAATCACGATTATGTGGAATGGCAGTTCTCAATGATATTTTTCCCTTGAACGAAAGAACATATTTTGAAATCGGGAACCTAGGATGTTCTTTTCTTTTAAATATTTTTTTAGTACGGTGAAGTATGTATATAAGATTTTAGATCATTTTATGTGAGAAAATTAACATAATAAGTGAAAAAAATTTGTTTTATAATTTCTAATGTAAAAATTAATTAGAACTGGAAAAAATATTTTTCCAAAGATTTTGGCTCTTTCAAAGACAGAACAGTTCTATATTTTCATTTGAGTGTTTGGATGTCTGCGTCAAACATTGGAAACTAGTGTCAATGTCTTTTATTTCCTGTTGATTTATTTTTTGTCCTGCTGTATGATGCTGCAAAGTGATATCTTGGGATAGGCACATTACATTAGCATTCTTATCACTGTGTGCACATTTGTGGCTACTCAGACTTTCAATCAGTTTCATATAGGCAGAATTCAGATTCTGCATATGTTTTGGAATCTTGAGTTCATCTGTGGTTAATAAAGAGATGAAAAAAGAAACCTAGTAGATTTGGAAATAACAACAGAGTCAGAATGCATCACTGTCTGCCACACTCGAGGCTTTGTATAATGGGAGACTGGTTACGGGCTATGTGTTGTGACCTTTGTGATGCATTAGAAATTAACACTGACAAGGCCACTTCACTTTTCTGCAGCCTAGTTCCAAAGCTTACAACATTTAAGCATAAAACAATTTATCATTTTGTATTGTGGTTAAAGTGTAATAACATAAAACATGACTTTAATATATTTATGTTTGTTATATTAATAATGACAGTTTATTTCTAGTGTTTTGCATTTGGTATCTTTGAAACTTTATACCCAGTGAGTAGCAACTCCCTATTTCCCATAGTTCATTTTTAATGCCCCTTACATCTGAATTTCATTTCTGGCAATTTCAAATAAATTTTAAAAGCAACATTTTAATCCAATAATATTTACTTAGTGCATATATTTGTATATGATACTTCTTGAAACAAATTAAGAACATAACCTTTCAGATTTCTTAAATCTCCAACAGCTGATCCTTATTTATACAAGATAGAGTGATGTGAAAATGCAGGCTGAATACAGTAATGCCAGCAGCAGATAATACAATGGAATCCAAATGCATGCCACTTGAGAGCTCACATGTCTAAACATTCTTCCTCAAGAATATTGTTTGTTTACAAAGTCATGGCCAGAGTTTATCATTTCATTTCTATTTCCTCACTGTAAGACAAAATGCTTGCTGTTGAGAATTTTAGAAAACAAATTACAGCAGAATTTCTATTGGGTAAAAAGTTGCATTAAAATACATTTTACCTATGTAAATGAAGTGGAAAGATCAATATATGATTAAATCAGTCAAGAGTCCTACAGACAAATGTCACTGAAAAAAATGGTATTAGAGGAAGGCCTCTTCACCTATTATGCCAGTACACACACACATACATACATGCCACGCACACACACACACACACACACACACACACACACACACACACAGAGAGAGAAAGAGAGAGAGAGAGAGAGACCATTGAAAAGAGGCATAGGAAGCACAATTAATGTGAGACGCAGACTAGTATCAAGACGAAAAGCATGCACCTAAGTGTCCAGTGATCTGGTTTGGAGTTCTAACTTCTTCATTTCATAACGTCCTGGCTTACTAGAAACTCATTTTAGTTTCTATCTTTTGTTTTTTTCAGAAGTACTCTCTAGATGTTGACTGTTGGATCATTTGATGATAGAGTAAGAGAAATTTAGCACTTAGGGCAGTTTCTAAATTTCAGTTAGTACTCACTCAATGTATAATTTTCATGTAAAGTCAGTTAACACTAACGATAAACATTTGGAGAAGAAGAAATGGAATTCTTTTTCAGAATTGTTTGTACTAGATAGTTCCAGCAGCATGACAATCTTCAGATTACTTACTTTTAAGTTTTATGAATTTGAAAAACACCTTCGAGGAAACACAGGAACTTTAATTCTTTCGTTAATTCACTCACTTTTCATTCATTTATTTTATTTTTTTTTACATTCTGACCACAATTTTCTCTCCCTCCTCTCATTCCAGTCACTTCCTCCCACTTCCCTTCTGTCCCCCACCCTTTGTTTCTATCCAGAAAAGGGCAGTCACTCATGGATATCAACCAAACATTACATATCAAGTTGCAGTAAGACTAAGGCAACTCGGTATGAGGAATATGGTCCTAAAAGCCAGAAAAAAAGTCAGAGACAGTCTCTCCTCACACTGTTAGGAGTCCTACAAGAAGACAAAGCTACACAACTGTCATAAATATTCAGAGGCCCTAGTTCAGTCCCATGCCTGCACCCTGGATGTCAGGTCAGTCTCTGTGAGTCTCTGATCCCATGTTACAAGCAGAGGTCCCCTTGTTTAGCCTTGCTGCCCAGCTAGCTTACACCTGAAATAACCACATAGAAACTGTATAAATTAAAACACTGCTTGGCCAATAGCTCTAACTTCTTATTGGCTAACTTTTTTTTTTGTGGTTTCCAGAGTTTGACTTTATTTTGCAGTACAGAAATCATTTGGAGCCATTTTGAGACAGACATCATTGAAATCAAGGCTCTGTCAAATCAATACTGCATTGCAGCGTGGTCCATTACATTTTAGTTTAATCCATCTTCATTAATCTGTTTATCACTACATGGCAGTGGCCTGCCAGGTAATATTCCTATATCTTTTTCCAGTGGTTCCAGTGGTGGCTCTCTCTCACTCTGCTTTCTTCCTCCCAGCATTCAGTTATATTTTCTTTTTCTACCTAAGTTCTGCCCTATCAGACCTAAATCAGCTTCTTTATTCATTAACCTATGAAAGCAACACATGAACAGAAGAACCTCCTAAACCATTTTTTCTTTTCTATTTAAACAAAAAAGAAGGCTTTAACTTTAACATAGTAAAATTGCATATAACAAAACAGGTATCAAGCAAAAACTACAGTTACAATATTTATATCTATTTTATCTTTTATCATAACTGAGGAAAATTATAATAATAACTATTTTCAACTCCATCAAAGATTCCAGAAGGATATAATATTACCTACATAAACAGGAAGTACATTGTAAGCAACTTCCAAAACTCTAGAATTGACAGAGACATCTAGCTGCCTGTACAGTCACCCAAAGTTCTTCTGTACAGTTGGGGCATCCATCTAAAGCATACAGGCCTATAGTATCCAGCAGACTCTTCTATGAAACAGAAAAAAATCAAAGACAGTTCAGTCAATTTTTTCTGTGTCCTGCAGAATGTCTCGCAGACTCTTTCATGAATTAGGAACTCCAAAGGATCATCTCACCTTTTGGTAAGTTCATCAGTCATCTTTTTGTGGGTTCTTCACATTTAATTTATTCAGCAGTCCAGTTAAGAGCAATTTCTTGCCCAAATGGCTAACCAACTCCATAAGGAGCCTCTTTGATGATCATTTTCCTCAGGAAGTAGCTTGGTGTTGCCAGGAACAGATGTGTTTCATTGTCATGAAAAGTCCTAAGTTATTAAAATATTTTAAATGCCATATTCTGTAGTCTTTGAAAGATATGAAGAATGCCTATCCATTTGAAATATATCTATGCACATCTAGAAAATCTAACTAACCTGACTACTATCTTGACTATTAAAGATGACACTTTATTAACATATATTTCTCAATTATCCATTCCATTTTTAAAGGAGCTACACAATCACAATACCTTAATAAAAATCAGGAATTCATATACATACAACAAAATTGACCTTGAATTTGTATCAATAAACCAAGATCATACCAATGTAAATTATCCATATCTATATCATATCCTCCTTTAAATGTAAAACAACATTTATAAACAATATTTGGGAATATGGGCATAGTTTTTCTCTCCAAACTGCTTTGTGCTATATGAGGGCACTGGTAATCATGCCTTTCATGGTGCATCTTGGGTGGTAGGTTAATCTCAGTCAGCTGTTAAGTGATGTAAGTTTTTGAGGGTGTTCACAGCAACCTTTCAGGAGGCCTTGGTCCATGAAATCATATTTACCTAGAAGAAATCCACAGGTTCTCATCTTCTGTGAAAACAGAAGAAGAACCGCTTTTCCCAAGCAACATGTCCTTAGATCCAAATTCTGAAGTCATTATACCTTTATAATATACATGCTGGTTTAGCTTAGCAGCCCATACAATGGAATGTCTCTCTGTACTTAGCTCCTTCATAGTCAAAAAATTCAAAGAAAACACAATAATATACAGAATCCAGACTCTCTGTGAATTTTCCATTTTTATGTGACTTATTTTTTTACTCCTTTCAATCTATGACTATCTGTACTCTGTCTCTTTAAAGACTTTACCTTTTTAAGTATTAAATTTATTTTATGACTCTCTATAGTCTTTTTCTTCTCTCTCACAAGCCTATGTACATTTATCCAACACTGTTACTCATTTAGAAGTCTTCTTTGTCTGAACCTGTCCTATTGTGAATCTGCATTTCTTTACTGTCCAGGAACAGTTTTGCTTTGCACTTTTAAAATGTTAAGTGCTTAAGAATCTAAGCTGCAACATTCCTAGGTTAAAGACAGATACTATGTACTTGCCATGCCCAGTCCAGCATGGCAGAGCAACTTGTATGTCTGAGAGCCAAGCACACCACCCCACTTCCAGGCACAAAGCTGGTCCACATTGCCATCAAGCAAGCTGCAGCAATCTGCTCACAAACCTCATCCAAATGCTGTGTCTCACACAAGAGACAGAGTTGGTGCTAGTAGCATCTCCAAGAAAGATGGCATTTTAAAACTGCCACTTTTTCCTGCTTCACTGCTGAGTCAAGAAAATCTCTCTTAAAGGAGCTGTGGCAAGTTGCCAGAAAATAGAAAAAACTGTGTCAAATTCTGTTTTTTTTTTTCTTCTAGAGTTCATTTTTCAAGTCCTCTCAGGTTTTACGTGGATTTACTCAACCACATTGGAGCACCAATTGTTGGAGGAAGAAGGCCCCTTGTTTTTTCCCAGCTGTCCAGCTAGCTTATACCCAAAATAACCACACAGAAACTGTATAAATTAAAACACTGCTTAGCCATTAATTCTAACTTCTTACTGGATAACTTTTGTATATTAGTTTAACCCATCTCCATTAATCTGTGTATTGCCACATGGGCGTGGCTTACCAGGTAAAATTCCTATTGTCCATCTCTGGCAACTCCATGATGGATCTCTCTCACTCTGCTTTCTTCCTCCCAGCATTTAGTTCCGTCTTCTCCACCTACCTAAGTTCTTCCCTATCAGGCCCAAAGCCGTTTCTTTATTCATTAACCAGTGAAAGCAACACATGATTAGAAGAACCTCCTACACCAATCGCACTTAGTTGAGTCTGTGGGTTTTATTATGATGTTCTTAACCCCTCTAACAATATCTCCTTCCCCTCTACCATAGGATTACCTGAACTTTATCTAATATATGGCTGTGTGTCTCTTCATCTGCTTCCATCAGTTATTGGAAGAAGGCTCTCTGATGACAAGCGGGCATAAATACCACTTTGCGAGTATAGCAAAATATTGTTGAGATAATTACATTTACATTCTTTTCACCATTCATGTTTTGTTCTATGCTTGGACCCTGGGCTATCCAAACTGCAGTTCTTGGCACTTCAGGTAGTATCAGGGAAAGCTCACTTTTGTGGCATTGATCTCAAGCTGGACCAGACATTGGTTGGCCATTCCCACATATTTTTTACAACTAAATAACTAGATAGTCTCAAAGCAAAAATGTTGTGTTAAGTGAAAAGAACTTAATGCAATAATTAATACTTAATTTTTAGATATAATAAATGCAAATGGTAAGAAAAATAATAACTTATAAGTTAAGTTACAGCCTAATTTGCAGTTTGAGGCTTTATCTAAATGTACTGCCATGATAAATAACACATGATACACAAAGTTATGATTAAGATAAAAAATGTTCAAGAAAAGATGTGCATTCATGATGCATTCTGGTCTTATGTTAGTCCAAAGAAGCTCGAGAAATAACTGGCCCTAAGTAAAGAAAGCCAAGAGAAAGTCCTTAGTTCTGGCTTCAACCAAGGAAAGTCCCAGATAAAGACTCAGAAATTGTGGCAGTCAAGGCAACTGATTGCACACATGGGTACCCAAACCAAGGGTTTTGTGTAGAGTTCGTCTAATAAGAGTGAGGTTACAAATGGAAACTGATCTTTCTGAACTGTGTTATCTATTAATAGTTCTTTGAAACACTGATGAACCTTCAAAGGAAATACTTAGGGGAATTGGGGAGACATATGGGATCATCACTCATGTTAGCAAATTGTTGGTGCACAGTATTTTTTATAATGAACGCCCTCCCTGTTATCTCAACTCACCTAACACATAGAAGCTAGGAATCAGTTATTACTTGCATAGCACTTCCTGAGCTCTAAATTCTATAGACACAGTCTTTCTGTACCTACCGGAATCACTTTTGCTGTGTTTTATTAAGTGCATTAGTAATAGCATTTTCAACAATAAATCCTTTAAGGTCCCAGAGGAACTAAAGTTATATAATTACTTTCTCTTTGTAGCAGAAACTCACTTTACTACTTACCTTTTCATCCACTATATATTCGTTTAGTAATTATAACACTGCAAAGAAAAGAAATGCTCATTGGGAGGTTCTCTTGGGTCAGTTTTGAGTCAAAAGTAAAGGAAGTACATTCAGGTCTCATAAGAAGTAACAGTGACCCAAGACAGTCTGTCCCCTGTCATCTCTAAAGTTTAAGAATCCTAGAGCTGCAATACTCCCATCATGTGAGCCAGATATTTAGTTCACTTTCAGAGAGGACCTAGAATAACAGGACTAAAATATCATTATTTCCTGAATGTATGTGAGCCCTAGTCCTCGTATTCTTCACATTTATAGTCTCCAATTTGAAGCTGGTTATCTCAGATAAGATACTGTCATTAAATCAACTTTTCCAAGTATTGATATTTTCCTGCAAGAATGAAGTTCTTAGGGGTTTGAACAGGAGATAGATAGGTTAAGTAGAAACTGCATATAAATTATACTGTGCAGTATCTTTTTCTTTCCATGGAGTATCTCTAAAATACACAAAAGATCAAGCCTTTATTTGGGATTCTCACATCAATATGTTGTGTTCCTACTTTAGTCATAATGTCAATACCTTTCTATAATTTAATTAGTTTATTTTTTGTATGTATATGTTTATGTGGTTTTTGGAGTACTTTTAGAAGCCACAGATTTTGTGTTATTTGACAGAAGGTCTTACCGTAAACTTAGAGTTTATTGATTTGACAAGATTTGTTGACCAACAAGGACTAAGGACCCTCCTGTCTCTTTGTCCCCAGTGCTGGGAAAACAAACACTACAATGGCCAATTTTATAATGGTTCTAGGAATCAAATTTAGGACCCCATGTTTTCCCAGTAAATACTTTACCAACTGACCTATTTTCTTAACCCTCACCATTCCAATCTTAATGGATTTTGTTCAATCTGTTCACCAATGGTTTGCTCCAAGTGTTTTGTGGCCATTTGAAGAATGTGTCTTTCTCTTCTGGAGTACATCAGAATGTTTTTCACATAGTAAGTAGATTCTCAAAATGTGATGTTGACTTAATTTTCCATACTGAGTCAGAGAATCAATTATGACACTCAGTGTGCTGGTTAGATGGAAAAGAACATTGTGTGAGTTAAAGGGTCAATTACATGTGGGTACAAAAGATGGATACCCTTAGAGAGTAATGTTTGCTGTCATGCAGCACAAACATTATAATAAAATTTTGTGTAGTGAGTAAAGTCACAAAAATGGGTAGAATTGAAAGTTTTTATTTAAGTTACTTTTTTTTTTTCAATGAATTCATTGCTTTCAGTTCTGGAAATCTATCCAGAGCCCTCATACTTACAAAGAAAGTGCTTTGCCTCCAAGCTAACTCATCATTCAAGTTGATTGGAAGATTTAAGATAAAGCAATCAGCATTTTCAAATCTGTCTGTACAATTTAAAGTGTTTAGAAAATTTGCAAAACCTTCAGGCAAAGTTCCTAAGCACTTATATTCATGAACAGGCTTCCTCATTTTTCTTGTATTTAAAAAGAAATTGGGAAACAGAAATTGTTAAAGGAAAGTAAATTGTTAAAATCTGATCAAACAGAGTGGGAGTGGTAGTCTGATTTCCTCCATGTGAATCTGTGGGTGTTTTACACTTTACAGAAATGACATAAGTTGAAGTGAGACTGGTTATATAGACCTTTCTTGGGAAGAAAAAGTTCTGAACCCTAGGTTGCCTTTGTGATCTGGTACAGAGAGCTTACATCCAAGACTGGGATGAAGAATATGAAGTCTTAAATGTCCCCCAGTTTGAAAGAGAAAAGAATATGTTTTAAAGATGTAAGAGGCCTACTTTTTCTAGGCCCTATAGAGTTCCTTAAAAGTGTTAACAATTCTTCTATAAGTGTAGAGTGAAAGTATTCCCTACAAATTCTGCTGGGATTCTCATGAAACACTAAGTTACAGTCTGATAAGCAAAGGAAGGGTACAGTTGCCTCTCTTGAGAAGACATTGTTTCCCATGGGGTCCTTGGCACAAGACCAGTGTTACTAGAGGACACAGATACTCAGTGAGTTCTATGAATATAACAGTAAACATGGTGAATCCTGGGAGGAAAGTAGAGGGTGGACTGCAGAGATGGCTCATAGATGAAGAGCACTAATTGATTTCTAGAGAATTTGATTTTGAGTTCCAGAACCCACATAGCTGCTCTGAACCATCTGTAACTCCAGATCCAGGGGATTCAATGCTCTCTTTTGACCTGCCTGAGCATCAGGTGTGCACATGATACAGAAGTATACATGCAGGGAAAACCCTCATACATATTAAAATTTTTAAAATAAAAATTTCTTCTTCTTCTTCTTCTTCTTCTTCTTCTTCTTCTTCTTCTTTTCTTCTTCTTCTTCTTCTTCTTCTTCTTCTTCTTCTTCTTCTTCTTCTTCTTCTTCCTCTCTCTCTTCCTGCTATGGGGGCCCATTCTGCTCCTTCAGCCAATAGCATTTAAGATACCAGCCCACTTGGGCGTGGTTTCTTACACTATAAATGCAGCTGTAAAGCATGTGCTTGCTCTCTTGCTTCTGGCTCTCACTTCTGACTGCTAGACCCTGTTCCTGTTGTCAGATTGTGTCGAGAACTGTTATCTAGGACAGTGATCTGTAAGTCTCACCTAAATATATTACACTTTATTATACATAATTCTGAACTAGTGTGGGATTATTTTGTGACTTCTGCAATCATCATCTTCTTCCTTCTTTTTCTTTTTCTGAAGAGGATTTATTTGGTATACTGTGTGGGAGAATTTTCTCTATTCTGTCAATCATTTTAAATAAACACTGATTGGCTGGTAGCCAGACAGGAAATAGAGGTGGGGCAATGAGAATAGGAGTATTCTAGGAAGGAGTAAGCCCATTCCTCCCCAGTCCTGCCCAGACCACAGAAGAAGCAAGATGTGACCTACCCTGCTGAAAAAGGTACCGAGCCATGTGGCTAACATATACCAGAATAATGGGTTAGTGTATGTTATAAGAGCTAATACATAGCCTGAGCTATGAACAAGTCACTATTCTAAATTTAGAACAATCAGATCAAGAATCATTAATTTTTTTTTGTGGGAAGTTATTCACTGTTTCAATAGATTTGGCTGCTAGGAAATGCTTTCCTTATAGTCTATTCAAAATGTATTTTCCTAATTTAACTCCGTTACCTTTCGGTTTGATTTAAAACCATTTGAATGACCTTTCTTTTCACTCTGTGACTACACACTCACTTAATCTTAGCACTGGGGTTTGCTTTTTCCATTTAGCTTCCAGACTGTTTTTATCACACACATTTGGGTTGAATCTTTATTTATTTTTCTTCAGATCTACTACCTCATACATTTTAGAACCATTTCAATCTATTTTCACCTGAGCTTTCAGCATTTCCATCATCTTTTTATTCCCATTCCCAGTGGTGTTCCCATTACATTCTTGGTGAGGGAATTAGTTAGCTGATTGTTCCCCCGTTAAAGCCATGAATAATGATGATCTGTGAAATAAAATACTCACAGTAATATTTAGAGTGTTATCTAGAGGTTTCCTCAAAGCTATGCCCTCTGTCAGAGCTACCTTTCACCCATTCTTCCAGTTTCCCAAGTATGCTAAGATCAAAATATGGAAACCTCCTGCAGCATTTCAAATGATTGCTCAGTACTAAATAAGAAGGAAACATTATGATGTCTTCTGTATAGATATTATAAAGTCATAGTTTTATGATTTAAGATACTCAAAACTTGTTCAAAAAGAAGCGACTATTTCATGAAAATATCAGAGTTGAAAGAACTCTTCTGGAGTGTTAGATGTAGACATATTCAAATCTGAACACTCCCACACACATTACCTTAAACTTCCCATCTAGACCACAAGGGATTGAAGGAGGATCAAGAAAGGACTACTCCATGTTCCAACCTCCAGATTTTGTGAATATTGACTCATTTAGAAAAGGAGACATTGGAAGTGTAACTAGGTTAAAGAGTTAGTATAAAGAAACAATTGGGGGTTATTTAAATGACAATTACTCATTGCAGGAAACTTATAGAGGAGTCACTGGACACACAGAAAAGGAGGGTGTGTAAACAGAGTCACGCCTGTGGTCCTCTTCAAGCCACAACTGTTAGCAGTACCTGACACAGAAAGAGGTGGCCTTAGATGGATCAGATTTCCACCAAGGCTTCAACTGTTTGGTTATTCCTCTCCATAAATGTGAATAAATATATTTATTCTCTTTCATGATAATATGTATTAAATTGCTGCAATCACCTCAGAAAACTAATAATTCACTAAACTGACATTTTTTGAATTTTATTTAATCTCACAGAAGTCTTTCATGTATTCAAGAGAGGACAAATTAATCTGTCTCATTCTTAACTTCTTTGTCAGACTTTTGTGAGATAAATGTTGAGGCTTTTGTCATTGTGCTTTGTATATTAAGGAACTTTTTAGGGATAAGATAGAAGTTTGGGCTGCTTGAATAAATGCCAGAAATGACTGGGGGAGCACAGAAATGATACTCCAGGAAAATGTGTAGAAGAGAGAAGACTGCTGGAACTTAGCTGTTCTTCAAATGGAAAATAAGGGCAGTGCTCCGCTGCCTGTCAGTGATTAATACTTTTTGTACATTTCCCTCAAAACTTGAGTTGAAATTCAAGATATATCTTTTTATGACAAGGATTATTATATTTTATTTTGTTCTTTTCAGCTGTTGTGTCTTGGTGGTCTTCTCTTTTCTGAAGGGAATAAAGGGGTAGTGAATCTGAGGTGAAGATAGGGTAGGGGAAGCTGGAAAGAAAAGGAGCAGGGGAAACTGTGGCCAGGATGTATTGCATGGGAGAAGAATCCAGAAAAACAATTATCCCTATAGAAGGATTAATAGTGGCTAGATATTAAGAGGAAAGTAATTGGAGAAGACTACACACCAAGTACTTTCAAAACAATATCCATTTTACACATTGCTACCTCTGCAGGTAAAAGTCAGACAATTGGTTTGACCTTTCCATTATTCTAGTGAAAGCTTACTATTGTTCTCTAGACATTTCACTGGCTTTCTGCATTTAAATGGTCATGTTCTGCAGACACTACTAACAGATTTGCCAGCATTCACTGATATGTTGATAATAGTCCACACTGCCGTGAGATTACGTATTCAAATGCTCCCTTGGGTAGTGTGGAACTGTCCCTTTTCAATAGGACATACAGCATTGACCAAATCTTCATCAAGAATCAGTTACTAAGGAAAGACACTTTAAACACATCCACTGCATGTGCAGAGACTGCTGGTGAATGATCAGATGGTTTGTGTGATAGAGGGCATGTGGCAGGGCTTACCCTGCTCCCACTTCCTGTGAGGCAGGGGTCCATACTCCTTGAGTGTACGTTAAATCCATAGAAACTTCCATAATTAATAAGACTCATCGACGGTAGCCTTCTGAGGTTAGCTTTGAACTAATCGTGAATTTGTATTTTGAAGACTAGATTAACAGGTACTTTCTCAGCTCACACTTAGGTAAATCAGTTCAATAAAGGGTGAACATACATCAAACTACAAAGGAAGTTCCTTTCCCCTTCTTCAGAGAGTGCTGAAATGCTTCAGTACTATTATATTGTCAACATGTCCTTACCATGTGCATGTGAAAACATACACACATATGCCTACATGGACATGCATATTATTTATGGCGGTAAAAGTAGATCATTCTAAAACTACACAGATTCTTCTGACTACCACTGTGTGTCCACGAGAAATCAGATAGGTTTAGATAATCATCTCTATTAATGTATCAGAGTCAGATAGGAGATATGTTCAGCCTAAAATTGAGGCAAACTATAGAAAACAAACTAAGAAAGTTGATGATAACATTAATAGACAATAATATAAATTAATTTTCTGTTAATAGCAGTAGAAGAGAAAGCATGGCTTTTTCTTAATGAACAATATGAAGTATTCAAGAAGAGAAGTAGAGAGCAATGACATTCCTGTTCTTGGGTAACTGAGAAGATGACTCAACTCCAAAAGTGTTTCACGAGAGAAAAATTTTAAAAGAGCTCATGCTGCCTTTTCCGGTATCATCCACAACAGATTGGTTTAAAAATGTACAGGGGTTAAGCCAGAAAAATTCCAGGACAAAGAAAGGAAAATGAATAAAAACCCTACCCGAACCAAGAAGCTATTTGCCACTGTTGGGACAGGAAAAATCTGTTTTCTTCATTGTAGCAACCACACTCTAGGGTAGGCTGCATGTTCTCGAGTAGTTGATCAACACAAAATGTTTCTTGTGTGTGGTTGTGTGTGTTTGTATGTGTGGTTTTGTTTCAGTTTTAAGAGAGAAAGAACATGAAGTTTGGTGTGTTGGTGGGGGCTCTGGGAGGAACTGGGGGAGGCCCACAAGCCCTGTCTAAGCCTTCTGTCTTCTTTACTTCTCTCATTCTTACCCTGTTCCTGTAAGATCATCCTGGCATCTTACCCTTTGTTACCTATGCCTCTCCTTCTTTGCTTCATCTCTTTTCCATTTTTGTACTTCTTTCTCATAGCAATCTTTCAACTGCCCTTTCTTTTCTGCATATTTTACACATTGACATTCTTTTGTATATAGGATATGACCTGCCACTAAGCAGCAATTAAATTTATCTGCTAATAGTAAAAGGTGACTCGATATGCATTGTTCAAAAGGGAAACATAAGCCCTTGTTCTCAGACAACGCAACTCTAGACAAGAAACAAAGGCAAGCACAGTAACAAGCCCCATCACTGGTGCTCCAAAGTCGTGCTTACAGGCTATGTTTATTCTAAGTTGTGGGAATTAGGTAACTATCAATAAATTCCACAAAGATTATGTTAAACCATAAAAGACTTGGCATGTTTATGGGAAAGTAACACAAATTTAGTAGAGACACTGAAGATAAAATGCAAAGTGCACAACAAATAAAACATCATTTTAGGCAGAAAGATGCTGATTGAAAATACGTAGACACTTGAGATTTTTATGTGTGGGAGGCATTTATAAAAGTGATCATCTTCTTCCAAGAGACTGTGTTAGGAAAGTAAAGGTCTGTGAAAATAAGAGTCTGGGGGACCAGGGGGATTGAGCGATCACCCACCAGGTGGGTGTGATCATTTCAGTGGGTAGTCTATGAGATCATTCGTTCATCTGTAAAAATTTATGCTCACCAGGAGGTTGGGGACTTCAAGATGTTGAAGAAGATTTGGATCTGTTGTTATAGGGAATCAAATACAGAATCAACAATGGCATTTGAATCGCTTGCGTTTCTAATGAAATCAATCAGTTAAATGTCATTTCCCCCTTAGGCATGAACTTTTATCCAGAAAGGAAGAAAGTGAGTGAGAATTTCCCAAGGATGGAATTCTGGAAGGAAATGTGGACACTGTAGGAAGCATTAGAGATTCATTGCACAAACCTTTCAAACAATTGAACCAGGAAGTTGTGACTGTTTTTAAGGAAGGACAACATTTGATGGGCATTATAACCACAGACTAATTGGGGCATGGAGACATCAAAGACAGGAGGATCAGTTCAGAGACTAATAGGTTTTCTGTATGTTGTGCCGAGTCCTGGGGACCCCAAATGACTTCCACAGGGACTGACTCACAGAAATGCAAAAGAGAGGTTTATTATCGTTCACAGGTAATTGCCAGCTGGCAGGGACCTCATCAGTGCAGCAGTGAGAGGAGGTACCCCACCCTCCTAGAAAGCATTATTTAAAGGCAAAAACAAGAAAAGTTACATTAGTAGGGTTTGGGGTGACAGGTTCAATTCTGATTGGCTATTATCTAGGGACTTTTCACAATTTTTTATTTTCAAACCTCACCTGTTTCTTGTCAAGTATTCTAATCAGCTGACCTTAGGGTGGGGACATTCTGCAGTAGTCTGTACTTTCCAGTTGGCTACCCTAATTACTCTTTCCCCTAGTCATTTTTTAGGACTTCAATGTTTTCCTGAAAAGAGCTTATGCAAGATACAAAATGGAGGTGGAGGACAAAATGGAGGAACTTAGGTGATTTACTGCGCAGCTAAGTGGATCACAGAATGTTCCTGTTGAAGCAGTAACCAGAATCTCAAGACTTGAAAAAAAGTAGCTTTAAGAGACTGCACAAAAAAGTTGTGAAGTTTGGCAGTCCTTAGAAATCTAAGGGCTCCATGTTAGGAAAAGCAAGAAATGAGGCCATGAACCTGGACAAGAAATGAAAAAAGCCCAGAGAGCTGCCAGAAGTCAAGCAGGAATAAGAGGGGGCAGGTTTCATGAACTGCCCATATGCTGGGTGTTCAGTATTTCTGCTACAGAAATACAATTGCCTTTGAATCACCACACTCCAGTTGGTAACCTCAAAAACTTCACTGGCTCACAAGTCTAGATTTGGGCAGAATTGTTTCTTTGGTTAATTGCCGTTGCCCTGCTTGGAATGAATAGACATTAGTTCATATCTCCCCAGGAAAAGCTGACACAGCTTCATGTGTTGAAATACTAGTTTAGCAAAAACAGCACAGCAGACAAATTTGGAGTACAATTTTCTATGACAGAAAATTTAAGATGGGGTACATTTCTCAAGTTGTGTTTCCGATCAAAGAGAATTGAGATCTCAAAGTTTGATTCTTGAGAAAGAGCTTCATGATCAGTGGTAGAAATCATGAAGCAGAAAATTTTGATTCAAGCATAAAACCGGTTGGAATGGTTTCCTCTTGAAGCAATGAATTCCACTCCATGGAAAGAGTTGACAGCAGAATGCAGTTCTTTCATATGATTTGTTTGGGAGAAGAGCAGAATTGGTGTGGTCAGGAAGTGTGTTAGAAATGTAGACATTGGCTTCCACCAACCCTGAATTTTAATAATTTAAATTGTGATAGCATCTGCTTGTAACTATTAGATGACTTTTGCAATACAGCCAGAAGACAGTCTTCCACTGAGTAGATAGGTGAGTGTAATACCAATTAACAGTTTGTCATGTATTCTGACTTTGAAATTTGAGAGCAGTTTTATTCTTTGTTTCTCTCTGTTATTCAAACTCTAAAAGGAAACAAAACTGTTTACCATTGAGGCTTATATCATGTTTGGTTTTTGTGAGTTTTTTGTGCCATAACATCACATAAGTGATCATTTACACAGTGAAAACAGTGATGTGATACATTTCAAAATAATTTTTTTATTTTTATTTTTTATTTGTTATTATTTATTTATTTATTTATTAAAGATTTCTGCCTCCTCCCCGCCACCACCTCCCATTTCCCTGCCCCTCCCCCAATCAAGTCCCCCTCCTTCATCAGCCCAAAGAACAATCAGGGTTCCCTGCCCTGTGGGAAGTCCAAGGACCACCCACCTCCATCCAGGTCTAGTTAGGTGAGCATCCAAACTGCCTAGGCTCCCACAAAGCCAGTATGTGCAGTAGGATCAAAACCCAGTGCCAATTATGAGTGAGTACATCCCATGTTCATCTTTTTGGGTCTGGGTTACCTCACTCAGTATAGTGTTTTCTATTTCCATCTACTTGCATGCAAAATTCGAGAAGTCATTGTTTTTTACCGTGTATATATTCCACACTTTCTTCATCCATTCTTCCATTGAAGGGCATCTAGGTTGTTTTCAGGTTCTGGCTATTACAAATAATACTGCTATGAACATAGTTGAACAAATGCTCTTGTCATATGATAGGGCATCTCTCGGGTATATTTACTTAATGTGCTGGCTTTGTGGGAGCCTAGCCAGTTTGGATGTTCGCCTTCCTAGATATGGACGGAGAGGGGAGGACCTAGGACTTACCACAGGGCAGGGAACCCTGACTTCTCTTTGGACTGGAGAGGGAGGGGGAGAGGAGTGGGGGGAGGGGGAGAAGGGTGGGAGGATGGGGAGAAGGGTGGGAGGAGGGGGAGGGAAATGGGAGGCTGGGAGGAGGCGGAAACTTGTTTTTTTTTTTCCTTTTCTCAATAAAAAAAGAAAAAGAAGTAAAAAAGAAACCCATTGCCATTGTTCTTGACTTCTCAGTAGTCCTCATTGTCGGCTATGTTCAGCAAGTCAGGTTTTATCCCATGCTTTTTCAGACCCAGGCCAGCTGGCCTTGGTGAGTTCCCGATAGAACATCCCCATTGTCTCAGTGTGTGGGTACACCCCTTGCGGTCCTGAGTTCCTTGCTAGTGCTCTCTCTCCTTCTGCTCCTTATTTGGACCTTGGTATTTCAGTCCGGTGCTCCAATGTGGGTCTCTGTCTCCTTTCATCGCCTGATGAAGGTTAATATCCAGGAGGATGCCTATGTGTTTTTCTTTGGGTTCACCTTCTTATTTAGCTCCTCTAGGATCATGAATTATAGGCTCAATGTCCTTTATTTATGGCTAGAAACCAATTATGAGTGAGTACATCCCATGCTCCTCTTTTTGGGTCTGGCTTACTTCACTCAGGATAGTGTTTTCTATTTCCGTCCATTTGCATGCAAAATTCAAGAAGTCATTGTTTAGGATCAAAATAATTTTGTGCTTCATGAATGGTGCAACTTAAATATGCTAACAGTGGGTTGAGAACAACATAAACAATGGTATCTCAAAGGACCTAACTAGTCCTAGATTCTGAGGTGACTATTAGTGTCAGTCTTGGCATACCTCTGGGGATGATTTTCTGGAAATTCGTGTTTCTGGACTGGTAGACTCATCCTTGTGATGGACACACAGGCAGAGACTTAGTGTTTTCCTTTTTTGTTGTGTTTTGTTTTTCCTTGATTTCCCTGCATACTCTCCATTTGTTTTCTCCTATTGTTATTAACGATACTAAATCCCAGAATTTTCCTTCTGAGGAAACTCCTCTTGTTTGATTTTGAAAAGCCTTCTAATTGTGGCAGCGATTCATCTATTAATAATAAAAATACATTGATAAACTAGGGTAGTAATTTTGGTTGTTGTTGAGAAAGCACATTCCTGGAATTCCTGGAGAGTTTTTTTTTTTGCCTCCAAATGGAAGGAATTTTTAATTAGCATAAACACAGCACGATACAGCCTCTTTGTAAAAGAAATATAACAGAAATGAATAAGGCTTTGAGCTGCAAACCTCTCATGACCTGGTAATGTTTTGTATGTGTACAATAACTGGTTTGTATGAAAAATCTCCCCTGTCAGCAAAGGCATGTCACAGTTTACAATGCTTCCATTCCAAAGGGAGAATTATCACTACATGAGAAAGCAGTTGAATGATGACAAACAATACCCAAGAACTCCTGGTTTCATATCAAAAACTGTGACAAAAAATTTGAAATTGTTTTCTTCCTTGAGTTTGCAATGATTTGCTCTTTGTGATGGGCAATGTGCAGGTGGCACAGCTGGAAGTCTTTGCCTTCTAGATCCAATCAGATTCTGTCCAATAATAACTCTATGATCAACAAAAACTAAACAAAACACATATCTACATGCCCTCAAATGTGATAACACTCTCAACAGCTGATTTCTGTGTTTGTTTGACAACCTCAAACCAATTGTTTTCGTCTTAATTTGTCACTCAGCCTCTGGGTGAGACTTACCTGTTCTTCTCATATATGCCTGTTTGATTATATTCAATATTAATAAATAAACTAGGGCATCCATTTACATATTACATAAAAACAATCAACATTAATCTCTCATACCATATATACATACATATATATATATATATATATATGTACTTATACAATCATTCATTCATTTAGTTGAGATTATTTAATGGCTTGCCTCAGGAGATTATTTTAATGCCTTTCCTCAAACTACGTATCTGTGACTGGCTTTGAACTTGTAGTCTTTCTGCCCCCTTTGGCCAAGTATTGGGATTATAGTTTTTGACTACCACACACACCCAGCTCTGGAAAGAAACTTTTTTCTTAATTTTGAAGATAAGAAAAGAAACATATTTTGAAATCTTGTTGGTTCACTGGCATTCCTTTGGGTTCTGGAAATTTAAAGCATGTTCTTACTTGCTTACCAATCATGCTTTTCCTGGGAACAATGACCCTTTTGTTGCTGTTTCTCAGGCAGTTTTGATTGTAAAAGTTATCTCTTATTTTAATTTATATTATTTCATTCCATGAATATGAGTGTTTCTCCTGGATGTATATCTGTGTACCATTTTCCTGAGCTCCTGACATGGGAGGGAGGCCATATCCTGACATGTGAGGGAGGCTGTCAGAATCCCTGAGACAGGAGTTACAGATGTTCGTGTGTTACCATGTGTTGCTGGAAATCAAATTCAAGTTCCCTGAAAAAGCAGTCAGTGCTGAACCCCCTCTTAAGCCCCAGCTCCCTTATCTTTTTCTTTTGTTGGTTTGTTTGTTCTTTTTCGAGACAGGGTGTTTCCCAGTATCTATGGAACCAGTTCTGGGACTTACTCTGTAGACCAGGCTGGTCTTGAACTCAGAGATTCTTCTCCTTCTGCCTCCTAAGTGCTGGGACTAAGGGCACGTGCCAATGTGCCACTACCTTCAGCTCCCTCTTCTTTTTCCAATAATATTTAACACTTGCATTCTTTCCTCCTGATTTTCATATGGAATTCTTGCATTTCAGTACCTTCAGGGTGCTGAAACCTCACTTACCTCAGTGCACACACCTCAGCCATGAGCAATCCTTCTTTCCCTCCCTGCCTGGTACAGACAGCTCTTCATCAAGTGTCATCACCTACAATGGATGTGATGTTGGCAGAAATATGCATAAACCTGTGTGGTATCTCTGAAAAAAATATGCATTTGAAATACATTTTTCTGCCATTCATTGGGTATATCATAGTATCATTTTGAGAAAATTTAAGTCATATCAATCAAAATGAGTGAAAATGCCCCATTGGCTATCGTCTTGATGAATGACAGTCCTTTTTCTAGAGGCAGAAATGAGGAACAATAGTATTACTAAATACTATGACAAAACTGAACTAAAATAATTACCACTTGTTATACCTTTGTACTAACTGATTCCTTCAAAGTTCCAGAAGCTCAAAACACTTGACCAAACGTGGCAAAATGGGAACTTTGGTTTAGTTTATCTTTATAAGTCTTCCAAGAGACAACAGACTGATAGCAGGATTCCTTCAATCCGTGACTGAATTGACTTCAGTCAAGATATTGTAGTACTGATGTTCAAGTGAGGACTTTTCAAGGATTCGACAAAAAAAGTTAAATAGGATAATGTGTACTGTGCTAATGCCACTTCAACTTATCTCTATTGTTACAATATTTTGGACTTTTTATAACAAGTATGACCGGGTGGTGGTGCCATATGCCTTTAACCCCAGCACTCTGGAGGAAGAGCCAGGCGAATCTCTGTGAGTTCAAGGTCAGCCTGGTCTACAAGAGCTAGTATCAGGACCAGCTCCAAAGCTACAGAGAAACACTGTCTTGAAAAACAAAAAACAAACAAAAAAAATCATTACTAGTATCATTTCTTTTGAGGATAATATACAGTATTTAAAGAAACTATTATTTTCTTTATTTTCATCTAGAAATCTAAACTGAAAAAGGTTATGCAACCTTCTAAATTTCTATGCAGCAGACTACATATATGTGTGTGTGCATGTCATGTGTATTTGTGTGTGTCTGGGTGCATGTACAAATGAGTGTGCTTGTGCATATGCGTGTGTGTGTTACATGCATGTTATGTTTGTGACCTATGTGCATGGAATATACATGTGTAAGTATGTGCCCATACAGGCATGCTTAGAGGTCAGGAGATGATATCAGTTGCCTTACCATAGTGCTCTCAATTTGCTGCCTTGTGGCAAGGTCTTTCACTAAACCTGGAGATAGGCTCATGGCCACAAAGTCATGGTGATCCTCCTGTCTCTGCAACACACAGTGCTGGATTATAGGTTCCTCTGCAGTTCTGCTTAACTTTTTAACATGGTTACTGGGGATTAGAACTGAAGTTCTCAGGAAGTATCCATATAGCTCAGCCAGCCTCCCAGGCTTTAGAAACACATTTTCACAACATGACAGAGTTTGATAACTTGGAATTTCTTGGAACTCCCCTTCCTCCCACACTGACTTCCCTAAGAAAACACATCCTTCAATGTTGTGACATACATTCTGCAGGAACATGAATCTCTGAACTGTTAACATAGTTTAAATGTAGTTTACAAGTACAACACAAATTCAACAGCTGGAAGCTTCATGGTCTTAAAAATAATTGTTTTGTAATTTCTTCTTCAACAAATGATTGTTGCCTAGTTAAACTCCTTAGGCTGGTCTACACAACAGGGCAACCTTATTGACTGAATATACAGCACTTTATTCAGGCTTTTATCAGGTTCATGGTGAGTAGTCCAACTGAATGTTCTCTTAAGAAAAAAATCTCGTGATAAGACTAATGATTATAATAGGTGGGGGTAGAGATCTTTCCTGAGTAATCATGGAAATACAGAAATTGTATTCTACCTTCACAGTTCCCAAGCCTGTTCATTTCTTTTCTACTAAATGACAATAGCTTAGTATTATGTAATTTGGAAAGCAGTGTATTCAATTCATAGACATTAAAATCACTGCCAGGATTTTCTTTACTTCAGGCAAGATACAAATAAAAATTCAAACTATAGGTATAAACTTGATAGCAAAAGCCAGAAAAGGGCCATAACCTCATTCCTTCTCAGAGATGACCCTGACAAAATATGTCTATTCTCATATAAATGTGATATAATTTCAGTTTATAATGAATGCCATGAAAAAAATAAACATGGTGGTGACTTAGCTGGAAACATAAATTTGCTATTTTTTATTTCATCTCCATTATCATCAACCTCAGTAACAATCACAACTTCAAAGGACTTTTAATAAGATGTGCCCAAAGGAATATAGCTATGGGAACAGGGTGTGGAGATGGCTAAACACTATTAAAGAAATTTGGCACTTTGTAAAAAAAAAAAACAGCTCCAAACATTTCCCCAAGACTTTAGAATCTTAGAGCAAAGAGCTCCCATGGCGATGGCTATCTGTTATCTTTACGAGTGTGCCAACTTTACCAAATGAATTGTTTGGCTTTTATAGCAGCATTTTCTTTTGTTTAAAGTTAGGAAAATGGCCTACATAGTGTCAAGAGCTATGCAGAAATTTAGAATATAATTTTCAAATAGTGTGAAATATCTACTATAGTAGGCAGAATTCTTAACATGATAAATATTTATGGTTATATTGAATGTTTTGCAACACAAAATCATAAGCAGCAAGAGGTATATCGAGAGTGCTGAAATGAAAAGCAGCTAGAAACATTTGTTGTGACACTGCTTGCAACATTTTATACACTTCCAATCAGCCTGGTGTTTGGAGACTTCATGGGGAATGCATGATGAAATAGTTCAAAGACCATATCAATGAATTATGGATTCTCCAAAGAAAGACGAAATCCTTGGAATGTCATTGTGACACTGTCCTTACCATGCAAAGGAAAATTCATGGCAGCAGATAGAAGCTTCTTAGGAGTTCAGAACATTTTATCCCCTTGGAATTTCATCCTTCTTATTTTCCTCTTCTAGAAAATGAGTTTGCATGTTGGTAAAAATTTTCTCATGTTTGCGCTTAAAAAATGGCTGAACTTGCTCACCTTTCTGCATGTTTGTTACCCAAAATGAAGTCTGATCTGTACCTGTCTTATTACCAAAATTCCTGACACTCTAAATCTGCATAACATATATTTTACAAATCAGAACATATCAAGATACAGCTGGAAAAAAAATTCAAAAGTTAAAATTTTAGGTTACATGCAAACTAACATTTTGCAAAGATCTTCTCATACTCTGAATATCTACTGCAGATATTTCCAAAGAGAACTTAATAGAAACCGGCCTAGTTTCTAGATGAATAGAGAACTTGAATTAAAAAAGAACTTCTGTTAAATGATGCACAAAGGGAACTGGAAATATTTAAAATTTAAAAGCTTTCAGTCAAAAATAGTTTAAAATTATATCGTTTTAGTTAAGAATAAGCAAAAACTTAGAGATGATTAAAAAGAATAATAAACTGTATATACTTCACTAAGGGCATCCTAGTCAGTAAATTATTTTTTAAATTATTTTTTCTTATTTTGTAATGATTTACTTGTGTGTTTAAATTTAGAAGTGATTTTACAACAACGACTAATAATTAATTGGGATGGGTTTGTTTACATTCACAGCATGATTAATTGTCTAACTAATGAAGGCCTTGAAGGTGTTATGCAAAAAAATAAAGACTGCACAACTACTATGATCCCTTGGCATCAAATTCCACAATTTGGAAACTGATGAAGATAATTAAAAATTTCAGGAATTTGGGTGGTGTGTTTGGATAATACTGCTTTTGGCATCTCTTTGTTGTGAATCAGTGTGCTTAATTCCCACTATCATATCTAATAGCAGTAAATATTAGTCATGAATATGAATATTAGGCATAGATTTTTAAAGCAATTAGTACCATGAAATTAGCAGAAGGTCTTTACATTTAGAGTTAAATTAGCTTTACTAAAGATAATTTAGTAGAGAAAAATAAAGTATAGGAAATTAAATTTAAAGACAATAAGATTCAATTCATATTGTAGAAAAACTATGAGAAACGTTGGTTATAAAAACAGAATTAGAGAAAGAAAACTCTTAATAAATTATAGCAAAGTGCTTCAAGGAAAGGGGTTGTAATCTTGGCCAAAGAGACACCTTACAAGCTTGTTTCTTCTTGAATATGCTCTGGGATGGTGAGCTTTAGGATGCCAAGTTGAGAAGCATAAAGAGATACTAGAGAATTAAGGTGTCATAGCATGACAGTTGCATATGCTAATGTAATATATTATAATCATTTTCACTCACCCCTTTCACTCTCTCTTCCCTTTTCTTTTCCTGCTGAAATCTGTCTTCTCAGCAAGTTACCCTCTCACATTTATATTTTCTTTTGTGGGCTTCCCACTGAGTTTAGTTAGAATTTCTTCTCTGAGCAGGAGAGGAAAATTACTTCCTGTAAAAAAGGCAATTAATCAGTGATATGTCATTGAAGAAAATGTTACCCCTCCTCAACAACTGTTAATTCCTGGTAAGCCCTCAGGGATGGCAGGATCTTCATGTGACCCCCCTCCTGCATCCATGATGGTATGATGAGGTCAATCATGTGTGGGTCTTGAAGTGATAACTACAATGCTTTGAGTTCATGAATGCAATCGGTATGTCATACTCAGAAGACTTATATATTTTTTACAACCTGTGGTTCTTATTCTCTTTCCCTTCCATGTGTGTGGGTGCATGCTTGTGTGCTTGTGTGATTGTGTGTGTGTTTGTGTGTGTGTATTGGGAGCGGATGTCCCATTTAGGGCCTGCATACTCTACCATATTGAACAATTGCCCATTGCCTTCATAATATCCCAACCCAGTACTGGCAACAGATAAACACTAGTAGGCCTGCCTGATATCTTAAAATTCTCAGAAGTTTCTGCATCATTGGCTAATACATTTTGTAAAAAATATCTGTTGTCCTCTGAGATTCCTTTTACACCTGTAGAATGGCCAAGATCAAAAACACTGATGACAACTTATGCTGGAGAGATTGTGGGGTAAAGGGAACATTCCTACATTGCTGGTGGGAGTGCAAGCTGGTACAGTCTCTTTAGATATCACTATGGCAATTTTTCAAAAAATTAGGAAATAATCTTCCTCAAGACCCAGCAATACCACTTTTGGGTATATATCTAAAGGGTATGCCACAAGAACATGCACTCAACTATGTTTATAGCAGCATTGTTTATCATAGCCAATACCTGGAAACAATCTAAATGCCCCTCGACCAAAGAATGAACTAGAAAAATGTGGTACATTTACACAATGGAGTATTGCACAGCAGAAAAAAAATAACGACATCTTGAAATTTGCAGGTAAATGGATGGAACTAGAAAACATCATTTTGAGGGAGGTAACCCACACACAAGACAATTATCTTATGTACTCACTCCTAAGTGATTTTTAAACATAAAGCAAAGAAAACTTACCTACAATAAGTCACAATCCTAGAGAACCTGACAACAATGAAGACTTTAAAAGAGACATACATGAATCTAATCTACATAGGAAGTGGAAAAAGACGAGATCTCCTAAGTAAATTGGAAGCATAGGGACCTTGGGAGAGGGTTGAAGGGGAGGGGAAAGAAAAAGAGGGGAGGAGAGAAAAATGTAGAGCTTAATAAAATTCAATAAAAAATCTGTTGTTCTTCATATAGTCCACTCAGTAGTATATTCAAATATCTGTCTCTTTGACTTAGAAGCATGTGGCTAATTAAGTCTAAACTTAACAAAATTTATCATGTGATGACTTTAATTTATAATAGCAATCATTATAATAAATATCCATTTCACTGTGATTAATGTGTTCCTTTTCATTTGTTTAAACTTTCATCATAACTGGTAACTATTATGATCATAATTTACTATTGTATTGCTCAAACCAATACACATAATTTTTCTCTTTCTCGATATTTAATTCTGGTAAAAAATTGATTTCATAATGCTATTTGGAGAAGTCCCTTAAAACTTCTTTTTTACGGAATCTTGCTTTTAAAGATTTTAGAGTACAATAACTACTTACTACATTGGATATAGTAATTAATTTTACTGCAATTGTAGTGGAAGCTACAGGATTCTAAGAAAGGTGCATTTGTTTATTTTATATTCATATAATTTATAAACAATTTACTTACTGCCGGTATCCTGCCTTGGCTCAGGTTCAGGTCCTGAGTGAGGAATGGGGTATCAGTGCAAGGAAAACTTCTGACCGCCAGGATGGTTGCCCCCCAGTGGCCCTGAATACCTCTTTATTTATCCTTAACCAGAGTTTTACTTACCAGGATTACATGAACAGCTTTATTATTGGTTTCTGTTTTTGTCTTTAAGAAATACATCACAATTTAAAGAATATATTGTGATCATTTTGTAAAACCTCCCATTGTTCCCCTTTATGCTTCCCCAATACACCTTCCCATGCCCTGCATAATGTTATTCTAGACATAGAGTTCAGCCTTTTTGTAGGCTTAACTAAATATCAACCAGACACATCCTGCAGTACACATCCTGCCTAAAAGTTCTCTTGTAGTACTTATGTCAGCTGGCAGCTACTTGCAGATACAAAGCTAAGAAGTAATAGGCAAGGTATCTCACCCTAAAGAATGGGCTCCAAATAGCTAGTTCATGCACTTGGAATAAGTTCTGATCCCATTGTCGGCTCCCCCTCCCCATTAGATTAAGCCACAAAACTGTCACCCACATTCAGAAGGCCTAATTCTCTCCCAGGCAGGTTCCTCAGCTGTCAGTCGAGAGTCCATGAGCTCCCACTGGTTCCGGTCAGCTGTCTCTGTGGTTTTCCCAGTCACGATTTTGATAATCCTTCCTCATATGATCCCTCCTCCCCGTCTTCAGCTGAACTCCAAGAGCACTGCCCAGTGCTTGGCTGTGGATCACTGCACCTGCTTCCATCAGTTACTGGATGTAAGTTCTCTTATGACCTTGACACTAGGGGGAGGATCACGGTTTTGACTCAACTTGGTGTGCCAGATTTTGTTGACTCCCTGAGGTAGGACTTCCCCCCTCTGAGGAGTGGTTGGGGGAGGGATGGGGGGACATTGGGAGCTGGAGAAGAGGAGAGATGGAAAACTGGGGTTAGTATGTAAAATAAATATTTTTAAATAAAAAAGAAAAGCATACAGAGCGAAAATAAAAAGAAATGAGTTACAAAAATGTCATAGACATGGGCACAATGGATTAGGCATAGCAATATTCAAACCCAGACAATTCTTTCATATCTACAAAATATATTTTTATACAGTTCTTTTTTCTACAAGAGGGTTCCATGTCTTAATTTCTCTGTAAAAGGCGGACTTTGATAAGCACTCTTTTCCATCCCACTATCCCATTCTTCTATCACCAATATAATAAGCTCCAGTGTATGGTAAAGGAGGATCTAGCCATCCATCCCATATTTTACATTGTAGTTTTCATTCTTGGAGCATACCAGATCCTTCCAACAATTCTGTGCTTCGTGTCCAGGGAACTCACGTTTAACAGTTGGCACTATGTGTAATCCCTAAGGCTTCTTATCCTATTCTGTATATGCATGCCCTACTCACCTTTCTTGTACTGAGACATTGTTAATGATCCAAGTCTTGTTTTCTCATATATACCTAACTGTCTGTATTGTGTCAGAAAAGTTAGCAGGATTAGGAGCTGTAGTCAGTAATTCCAGATAAGAGATTTAAGAAGCATTAACCCCCTGCTGAATATTACAGGAAAATGATTGAAAAGAAACAGAATTTCCAGGGAAAACTACAGCTGTTTCATTTGTGGCTGACAAAGAAAAACTGAAAAGCAGCCAAAGAATCACCACCACAATGACAGAGAAAAGAAACTGCAAGCTGCATGAATTTTGCAAATTCCTACGCTGTCCTGTGAACTACTGGTCTTTGCCAAGTGAGAGTCTATTTCCACAGGTAACTTGCCACACTGAAATCCACTGGACAGGTAATTTTATGCTGATCTGAGAATAGGCTGCTTGTCTCCCAACAACTTACCTGGCAGAATCAATAAGGTATTTCGCATATATTATTTCATTGAATGTTTGAGAAAGGGGTAGAATATCAAAGAATAATGTAATCATCCAACATTGTCAGTGGAAATACATAATTGGGAATATTTTTCAAGTTTTAAGATTCCATAAGTACAAAATAGGTTTGAAATTCATTCTATTTTTATTTTCAAAATGATTTTAAAATACATCAACATTCTAAAATGGGTAAATAGTAAAATATGATCATCTACACATTACGTACTCAATTCAAAGGGGAAAATACACAGCAGAAATTGCCCTTGACTTCCACTTATATGTCTCCTGGGTTTATTCATTAATATTTAATGGATATTTTATTCTTACAACAATACTTCAAAGAGTGTTTTCCTTTTTCTTATGTGTTGGGAGCATAGCACAGAGGTCCTTGTGCCCACTAATCTCCAGAAAAAAAAAGGAATGTTGAGCACCTAGGATTGATTGCCCTTCTAATGGGAAAGCTGTTTCTAAGCCTGGATCCCTGATTTATCTCTAGGGCGAGCACAGGTCACTGCTAGAAGCCTTCTCTGCTGTGCACATGGTAACTAAGACTTTTACTAGAAACTTTACTATAGGCCCCTGGTGCCACAAACGAAACCTTATGATAGGCCTCTGCCACTTGATGCAAATTGGGTTGTCCCCAGACTGTCTAATCCTGGATGTTCCTTATACACTGGAATAAAGCTAAGCAGATTGACTGAAACTGTCTCCTGAAGGGTTCTCTACAGCATAAATCACAGCTGTCCAAACAATGCTTCCATCCATTCCTCCACCCTTGTGAACCAATGCAGCCAACGATCCCGAAGACAAAGAAGAGCCATTTAAGTTAATTTGCTTGCTATGGACAACCCAGACAATCCAATGGCTTTAAAATTAAGTCTCCACCCCTTCTGTGTATATATCTGTTAACAAAATATGGGCAGATATTGCTTTATTATTTACAGTTGATATTGCAGTACAGTTCCATTTTCTGTAAGTGAATGTTTTCCTCCTTTATGACTTCCATGATGCTGCTCTTCTCTAAGTGGTTAGACTTACGCATGAGAACTGCTCCATCTTGCTTATCAGAAGGTCACATCCTCTCTTCCTATTCACAATAATGGTACCGAGTCTCAAATATTGTCTTATTTAACCATCAGAGCACTAGTCCTGCCTTTTCTAGATGAAGAAATGTGCTCACACATGAGATAAGGATTACCTTAGTAAATTAAAAATGGTAATAATTCATAGGACTAAGAGTCGCTTATGAAATGGTTATGCTGTCACACATCTATATGCACACACTCTTAGTGACACAGAGGACAGATGAATAATATAAACTTCCATGAGTAATGTTGTATTGAATTTCACCTCAGGCACCTGAAAATATGCACCATCTCAATTTTAATGCTAATATTATATTATGTCTGTATTATCACATGCATGTTCATTTATAGGTTCTTCTATCCATCATTTATCTTATTTTATGTTCTATGTAATTTAAAGCAAATTATTAATGCATCTAAACTTTTCTTGCAATGCTCCAGAATGCCATTTGGTTTACTGTTTTCCTTTCTCTTATGTTAACATCAATGAATAAAAATCATGAGTATATTCTGTGAGTTTAGATAAATGCAAAAATACAGAATAATTTTCAAATTTGAATTATGTACTTTCCTAGACACTTTATTTAGACAATTACTAATCATCCCTGTTTTTATTAAATATCAGTACATGTGATCCCAACACAAGGGTTTACATGACATGCACTTTATGTGATGTGAATATTTCTGTGTATTTGAGATTGAATCTACAGTCTTGCACTCACTTCCCATTTTCTTAGAATAAATTTGAGATTCCTTACATAAGATAATACTTTCCATAAATTAAAAAGCTTTATGAAATTGCATGAGATGATAAATATTAAATGGAAGCAGGAATGTTAACATGCAAATCATATACAGAATGTTTCATCTAAATACTCAGAAATATTGCTGATCTGATTGATAGAAGAATGATGGAAATCTTATAATCACCTGTTACCAGGAAATCTTTCCCAGTTTTTTTTTTTTATAAAAAGGACTATAGAAGCTCTTTAGTCATGTTGTATTTTTAAAAGCTAATGGTGAGGAAATTGTACCTAAATATGTTGATCATATGACTATTTGTTAATTCTTTAAGACCAAACCATAGTTTTAGACTGGAGAATTTTCACAAAAAATGATTTATTTTTTTGCAGCCATCTCATTTTACAGCATCCTTAGAGAATCTGTGGAAAAGCATCTTGGGTAGGCCCCATACTGTTTTGGTAATCTTGGGCCTGACATCTGGGAGTCATAATGCATTTTTATTTTTGGACTGTTTCTCATTGAAGTTTTTTTTTTTTTTTTCCTCCAGCCTCACAAAAATGATTAGATCTCAAGCTTGGATTCTGAGAAAAGTGAGTATCGGTTTTGGCTATGATGCAAGCCTTGGAAACTGTGGTCTGTCTTGGGTTTCCTTCCCCAGAACAAATATTCTCTCAATTTTAATTACCAACAGTGATGCTCACTTTACTCTACATTTTGATTTCTTTTACTGTAAATCCATGCAGTTCTTCAGGATCATAAATATATATGCAGTAAGTTAGTGAAGACATTGAGGACCAAATGACATTAACAATTCAAGATAGGTAAATTTTACTTCTCTCTTGCAGCCTTGCAAACATACCACAAACATAGCAGCTTAAAACATAAAAACTACATGGCCTCACACATCCTGTGGTCCAGAAATGTGGGTAAGCTGGACCATGTCCTTGAAGCAGGCTTCCCACGACCACAATCAGCTTGTCAGCAGGGTGGGTCCCTGATGGTAAACACTAAGGAAGAAGCTGCTTCCAAGTTCATTCAAGTTGATGGCCAGATTCAGATCCTGGGTTTCAAGGCCTACTGGTCTGCCTTTGCTGGCTTCAGCTGTGGGGGTAGCTTCTACTTCTTAAGGCTATCTCTCTTTATCTTTTTAATCCTGCCCAGGAAACACCTTCATTTTTATGTTCTAATCCATTTGTGTTCTTTTCTCTTTCTCCCTTTTCAAAAATTACCACAATATATTCGAATAAATCATTGAACACCCCTCATTTATGATTTTAGAATATTCTGTGATTTTTTTTAAAATCTTGCTTAAATTTTATATTTGTGTAGTCCAGTCATATGATTCCATGCTTTTAAGTAAGTGTTGCTTAATTTATATAATATAATAATATATTATAGTATAGTATATATGAAATCTATATATACAGTAATTAATTAAAAGAAGGACATGAATATAAAAGAAAGTGGTGAACAGACTATGAAAGGATTTGGAGTGAAGAAAAGGAGAGATAATATAATTATTAAAGACTCAAAAAAGAAAAGAGACAAAAATAATTAGATTTTTTTTTTAAAATAATTAGATTTTTAAACTTTGAAAACTCTATAGACTGAAGCAATATAGAGAAACAAGTAGTTCAGTGGGAGCCAGTGCATGGGATAGTAGAATGATATCTTTGGGAAATATACTTTGTGTTCACTGTAAGAGGTCAAATAAGAATATTAATCTGTAATGTGCAAAATATCAGGAAAGTTGTTTTTCATGTCACCTTTTGAAATCATATGTGTCTGGATTGAAAGCTCACAATGTAGGGAATAACTATAGTGAAGGTAACTTGTAGAAAATAATAAAAAACAGGCATCAACATCTATGACAGGTAGAAATTGAGTTTATAACATTTACTTATAGTTAGAGGGCAAAAGAGGGATTATTATTGTTAGATTATTATTTTATTATTATTTTAATGGCATCAGTGTAAAATGTTCAAGCACACATAGCAAAACACACTGGATTTTTAAGTAACTCTACTCCATTGAACAAAACATAATTCCATATCTCAATTTGAGTCTCCTCTCTTTCATTAAACTATACAAATAACTCACTTCTGGAAGGGTCATATGTTTACATTTCTGGAATCAGCATCTCTTTGTTACTGGCTGGCCGTATTCCTCTAATAAAGTCTGCATTGGCCATATTGGTGTCAAGAGGGTGGGACCCAAATGCAGTTTCTCTCTTTATCTTCTATTGTCTTGAAAATTTTTGCCTTATTCTTTAATTGTTCTAGTTGTGAATAATGTCTTTTGAGCCAAATTGTGTTAAGTAGAGCAGACACATGCAGGCAATGAAACATCCAGTCCCACAGACAAGCTGTACATCATGTTCACAACAGATGCAGTGTCATGCAAGATAATAGCCATAGACATGTTTTCCAGTGAAAGACCCAGAAGGAATCTCTCTACAGCAGGCATGAAGCAGGACTAGCCTTGCATCATCCAGCAGTTTCTGTTAGAAAATAAGGACTTAAGTGTATGTCTTCTAATGGCTAGAAATTTTGAGGAATAGCCAGCAGAAGAGTGACCAGTTTTCCACTTCACTGTCTTACAGCCATTTTCCCTCCTTTGTGGCAGACAAGTTTCCCTCGGGTTATCTTTTCCCAGGACAAATTCTGTGATTTAGAATAAAAAAGATGCATTCATATTGACTTGTTTATGCTAGTCTAGTGGCCACAGGAACTAATGTATATGCACACTGAAAAAGGGAGACACTCCATTTCAAAGTCCAAAAAGAAAAAAAAAATTAAAGAAGACAAAAATTAAGTCCTAAAGCAAAAAATAAGGATTCATTTGCTAAAAAAAAAATAAAAAAATAAAAAAATAAAAAGAATAAAAAAAAAGGATTCATTTGCTGAGTTAAATAGTGCTTTAAAAAACTACTATACACAAGGTAGCCATTTTGTAACAGTGAAAAATTATATATTTGTACTTAGTCACTCTCTTTCACATCCAAGGTGGACATTACATACAACTTGTCTCTGGGATTAGATGTTTCATTGCTTGCATATATCTGCTGTATTCAACACAAGTTAGTACAAAAGACATTATTCATATAAGATAATTAAAGAATACAGAAATTTTCAAAAAAAATAGAATATCAAAAGAAAAAAGAAACTGCATATTAGTCTCAGGTCAAGGAAATTTAAGATCAGTTTTCTTGTGGTATCCCCGACCTCTCTGGATCCTACACTTCTTCCTTCCTTTCTTCAGCAGGATTTCCTGAGCTTGGCTTGATGTTTTATTGAGGCTCTCTGCATCTGTTTCTATCAGTTGCTGGATGAAGATTCTAATGACAGATGGGCTAGGCACCAATCAATAAGTACAGCAGAATAGCATTAAGCACTATCCCATTGACTTTGTATTGTTTTCCATTAGTGTTTGGTTTTATTCTAGGTCTCTAGGCCATCTAGCCTCTATGTTCTGACATTCCAGGAAGTGTCAGAGGTGGACTTATTCTACAGATATATGTGGTAGCTCAAAAGAAAATGGACCCCAAAAGGAGTGGCACTATTGATATGTGTGGCCTTGTTTGAGTATGTGTGGTCTCGTTAGAGGAACTGTGTCACTGCAAAGATAGGCTGCAAGGTCTCATATATGCTCAATCCACACCCAGTGAGACACATCACTTCCTGTCTCCTGTGGGTCAAGATGTAGGACTCTCAGCTGCTTCTCCAGTAACATGTCTGCCTGCACACCACTGTATCATACAGTGATCACAATGGACTAATAAACCTCCGAAAATGTAAGCCACTCCAATTAAATGCTTTTCCTTTATAAGAGTTTCTGTGACCATGGTGTCTCTTCAGAGCATTACATATCCTAAGACAGAAGCTGGTACTAGGGACTGGGGTATTGCTGTGATAAGCCTGAATATGCTTTGGTTTGAAGGAATATGGAGCTTGGGTTCAAATGCATTCAACAAATGCAGTTGAATTCTTTAAATGCTACTTAATGGGCCATACCAGTAGGAACGTGAAAGACAGTGTTGATGAGTGTGATTTGAACTGTGGGAATCTGGCCCAAGAGGCTTAAGAGAAGAATTTTAATATGTTGCTTAAAGATCATTGTTATGTTATTTTACTGAAGAATGTGATTACTTTTTGCCCTTGTTGAAAATATTTTTCTGAGACTAAAGTGAACAGTTTTGGTTTAATTCTGTTGACAGAAGAAATCTCAAAATAACCTAATATAGACTCTGTCATGTGATTATTATTGTTAGCTCTGATGAAGATCTATAATGAAAAGGAGCAATCTGAGAAAATAAAAATACAAAATGGATAGACTGACAAAAGGGAACCAGGAAGTAGAATAGAACTAAATCCTGTATTCAAGGAGATAAACAGATTGCAAAATGGAACAACCTCAGGGCAAGATCCCAACCAGCTAAATTTCCAACTTGTGAAAAGGAATTAAAGAAAAGTTTAGATTCAGGTGTAGTGGTGCATGCCTTTAATCCTATCATTAAAGAGGCAGAAATCAGCTAATCAGAGAGTTTGAGACTAGCCTGGTCTACAGAGCAAGTTCAAGAACAACAAAGCTTAGGTAGCAAAGTTAACCATTGTTGTAATAGGAGCGGTGGGGCTGTGTCCCTAGTACCCCAGCCGCCTGCTAGCTTATGCCCCGAAATAACAACACACAAATTGTATTCTTTTAAACACTGCTTGTCCCATTATATCTAGCCTCTTCTCGGCTAACTCCCGCACCTGGACTAGCCCATTTCTAATAAAGTGTGTAGCACCAAGGTGCGCTTACCGGGAAGATCCTAGCCTACGTCCATCCTGGGCCTGAGCTTGATCGTGTCTGCCTCAGAGAACAGAGCTATTGTGTCTGCCCGGGAGAGGGGAGCATGGCGTCTCTGAGCTCACTTCCTCTTCCTCCCAGCATTCTGTTCTGTGTTGAAATTGGAGCGGTGGGGCTGCGTCCCTGGCACCCCTGCCGCCAGCTAGCTTATTCCCTGAAATAACAACACACAAACTGTATTTATTTAAACACTGCTTGGCCCATTTCTATCTAGCCTCTTCTAGGCTAATTCTCACATATTAATTTAGCCCATTTCTAAACATCTGTGTAGTACCCCAAGGTGTGCTTACCGAGAAGATTCTAGTCTTCGTCCATCCTAGGTCGGAGCTGAATCGCGTCTGCTTCAGAGAGCAGAGCTCTCACGTCCGCCCTAGAGAGGGGAGCATAGCGTCTCTCTGAGGCTTCTGCTCCCGAGAGGAGAGCTGTCGAGTCTGAGCTCACTTCCTCTTCCTCCCAGAATTCTGTTCTGTTTACTCCTCCCACCTATGTTTTAACCTATGAGGCCAAGCAGTTTCTTTATTACTTAACCAATGACCTTCCTCCATCATTTCCCCCTTTTCTGTTTAAACAAAAAGGAAAGGCTTTAAATTTAACATAGCAAAATTACATATAACAAAACAGTTATTAAGCAAGAATTACAGTTACAATATTTATATCTACCTTATCTCTTATCATAACAATGGTGTAGGCTTAAGTCGCAAACTATGCCACACCAGTTTGGAATTATGATTAATATGATGATATTTATTTAAAGGGGAAAAAAACTTACAGATCACCATCCCAGACAGCAGCCCTCTGTGCAACCAAGAAGGGAGTCTAGTCGCCGGCGGAGCAGGAAGTGAAGAGAGAGAGGAGAGGGAAGTGGCCGCTTTTTTTAAAGGGAGAGAGACCACACCACAATGGGCTGGTATCTCAGCGGCTATAGGCTGGAGCGGAAGGACCTCCAGCAACAGTTCTGTTTACTCCACCCATTTATGTTCTAACCTATCAGGGCAAGCAGTTTCTTTATTTAATTAACCAATGAACTTCCTCCATCAAACCATGGAAAAAAGAAATTTGGGGAAAATGTAATTGAACAAGGGGGCTAAGTTCCAGGCCAAGTAAACAGCAGAACTTAGCAGCTTCAACCTTGTGGTTCTGGCTTTAGAGATAAGGATAGATAGCGAATTTGTCTCTGAGACTAAGAAAAGTCACTGAGGCCACGTATGTGTCAGGGGTGTCCCTGAATGGAGGTCCAGAGAGGACAAAGGGTAAAGCTGTAAAGTTGAATTTTACTGGATTTTACTGGAGACCCAAAGATGTTGGAGATGAAAGAGCCGGGGGATATCTGCCAAGGAAATTGCTAACACAAGAGAAAGAAGTATGTTGCACTCAACAAAGATGAAAGTAGTTGGAGACCTGAAGAACATTTTGACATCAGATTTAGAGATGCATAGTTTGAAGTTTTTCCAGCTGAATTTTTGCATGTTGTGCTCCAGTATTTCCTTATTATGATCTCTTTCCTACTCTTTATAATGGTAATACAATTTTGTGCCATTATATCTCAGCAATATATAATGTATTTCTTATTTTTATTTCACAGGGGATTGCAGTGATAAGATTGCATGAATCTCAGAAAAGACTTTGAACTTTGGTTGCCTTTTGTTGTCAGGGTTTCTGTTTTGTACATTTTCCACAGTCATTAAGTCCCAAAGAAATCACACAGAGGTCTATATTAACTATAAACTGATTGGCCTATTACCTCAGGCTTCTTATTAACTCTTATAACTTATATTAGCCCACTATTCTTGTCTATGTCAGCCACATGGCTCGGTACCTTTTTCAGCGAGGTAGTCACATCTTGCTTCTTTTCTGTCTAGGATGGAACTGCAGAGGAGTAAGTTTCCTTCTCCCCAGAATACTTCTGTTCTCATTGACCCACCTCTAATTCCTGTATGATTGTCCCACCTGTGATTTCTGCCTGGCTACTGGCCAGTCATCATTGAAAATATAATTGACAGAATATAGACCATGGTCCCACACTACTTCCCCCACTTTTTTTAAAAAAAAATCCATAATCTAATTTTGGGAATGTGGCATAGTTTTCCAGGCTACTTCCTTCTGATTGGGGGTGTTGATAATTTTATGGGTACCTAAAGAAAATTTAGGGTTATGATCAAGTCATGACTGGTGTATCCTGTGAGACTTGATCATCTCAGGCAGCATCTGTTCTGGATGTAGAACTCAGACATTTGGGCAATCTGTTCCTACCGGAGATTTCTCAGTGGGTCTTTCTTGATCAAACCTGATTTTTCTTAACGCAGAATGAATCTACAGCCTCTCATTTCCTGTGGAAAAGAAAGCAAAACCTTTTCTCCAAAGTAACATACCTTTTGACTTCAAGTTTGAAGTCAACGTGTTTTAGCCTTTTTTTTTCTCTTCCAAGCCTGTATATATTTTTAACACACTGTAAATCATTTAGATTTTTTGTCTTTGAATCTATCTTTACTGTATAGATCACTCTGTGTTTAACCATTTTAATCTTTAATTTGTTAAGCAATATAGAAAGGATTGAAGCCATGGCTTTGATGACTAGATCCAGCCCATTTCTTAGCTTTATGAGATTCCAGCCTCACGGCAGAGGTACCAGCTGTAGCCACAACTCTATGGTGTTTCAAGGTCTCTGCTAGCAAGCAAGCTGCAGCAGTATGCTCCAAAAAACCACACTCAAATGCTCTGAGGTCAGACTGCCTGCCTGAAAGAGCCAGAGTTTGCCCCGACAGCTGGCATTTTAAAACTGCACAGCTTTTTTTCCTGCTATGGCTGAAAATCAAAAAGCATGGAGTCAGCTTTTCATCAATATCATTTATATTTGTGGCAGGATCTCTTAAAAGAGCTGCAGGGTTTTGCAGCTAATGCTGAGTCAGGAAGCCTCTCTTAAATGAGATCACTTGCCTCTAGAGAGCAGAGCCCATCGAGAAAATGCTGCTATTAAGAAGCTGTGTTTAACTTTATTCTTTTTTAAATCTAGAATTACTTCCCAACTCTGTCAGGCTTTACGTGGATGCAGTTGCCCCCCATTGGGAGGCATTTGTTGACTGAGGTTTTTTGTTTTTTGTTTTTTTTTTTCATCCTGCCCAGTTTCTGCAGTTGTTAAGTCCCCCAAAAAAAAAAAACACACAGAGTTCTACATTAGTTATAAAACTGATTGGCTTACTAGCTCAGGCTTCTCATTAACATATATTAGCTCATTATTCTTGTCTATGTTAGCCACATGGCTCAGTACCTTCTTCAGCAAGGCAGTCACATCTTGCTGCTTCTGTGTTGGGGCCATGACTGCAGAGAGAATTTTCCTCTACCCAGAATTCTCCTGTTCTCATTGACCTGCCTCTATTCCTGTCTGGTTGCCCCGCATATACTTCCTGCCTGGCTACTGGCCAATCAGCATTTATATAAATATAATTGACAGAATACAGACCAATCAATTATGTTTATAATAGTTATCGCTGTAATAAAATCTCTTCACAGCAATACAAACCCTAACAGACATAGCCAGTTAATTGAAATGGGTTCTTAACCTGGCTGGCCTAAAGCCTACTATGTAATTTGGCATTAGCTTAAATTTTTTATTTTCCTCCTACCTTTATCTCCCAAATGTGGGGGATTATAATTATATGCCACTGTAGTATTGAAGATGCTCTATTTTATGAAGCTCATGGAAGAATAACCCAGGTAGTATACATATGCATATTAAAAATAGAAAATTATTTGTGTTCAGCCAAAGTTTTACTCATGCCATTATTCTTTCATTTCTCAGGAGTATTTTGGGTTCTGAACAGATTGTATGGTTTTCTTTGACCATATAACTGAGTCCCTAGCTCTCCTTTTTTATCATTCCTTTATTTAACCATTTATTCAAGATTTCAAATCTGCTCATTTGTAATGTCACATATATCTTTTCATATTACTATTTAATTAACTCTACATTGCAAATGTTCAATACTGATTACTAGAGTGTTTTCTAGGCCCAGGAAAAATATATACTTTTGATAATCCCATGCACCTAAACACCTGTAGGCAGGATGGCTGGTTGTTGTATGATTATAGGTTTGCACTAATTTGTTCTTCATTTATTTGACTTGCAGGTTGTTAATGGTATTTAAGTAATTTAGGAAAGACCAAATTTAATTGCATAACTTAGTTCTGCTAAAATTTTTTTTTTATTGAGAAAAAAAAATTTCCGCCTCCTCCCAGCCTCCCACTCCTCCCCCCCTTCCCCCACTCCTCTCCTGTCCAGCCACTCCTCGCCCTCTCCCCCCACTCCTCTCCCCCTCCCTCTCAAGTCTGAAGAGCAGTCAGGGTTCCCTGCCCTGTGGAAAGTCAAAAGTCCTCTCCCCTCTGTCCTGGTCTAGGAAGGTGAACATCCAAACTAGCTAGGCTCCCACAAAGCCAGCACATGAAGTAGAATCAAAACCCAGTGCCATTGTCCTTGGCTTCTCAGCAGCCCTCATTGTACGCCATATTCAGAGTCCGGTTTTATCCCCTGCTTTTTCAGTCACAGTCCAGCTGGCCTTGGTGAGCTCCTAATAGATCAGCCCCATTGTCTCAGTGGGTGGGTGCACCCCTCGTGGTCCTGACTTCCTTGCTCATCTTCTCCCTCCTTCTGCTCCTCATTGGGACTTTGGGAGCTCAGTCCAGTGCTCCAGTGTGGGTCTCTGTCTCTATCTCCATCCATTGCCAGATGAAGGTTCTATGGTGATATGCAAAATATTCATCAGTATGGCTATAGGATAGGATCATTTCAGGGTCCCTATCTTCAGCTGCCCCAGGAACTAACTGGGGACCTCGCCTTGGGCACCTGGAAGCCCCTCTAGGTCCAAGTCTCTTCCCAACCCTAAGATGGCTCCCTTAATTAAGATATGTGCTTCCCTGCTCCCCTATCCAACCTTCCTTTATCCCAATCATCCCGTTGCCCCAAGTTCTCCCCATCCTGCCCTTCTCACTTTTCTCTCCCCATCTCCCCTTACCCCCTCCCACCCACCCTTAAGATCCCGATTTTTTGCCTGGCAATGGTGTCTACTTCCCCTACCCAGGAGGATACCTATATGTTTTTCTTTGGGTTCCCCTTCTCATTTAGCTTCTTTAGGATATCAAATTATAGACTCACTGACTTTTATTTATGGCTAGAAACCAATTATGAGTGAGTACATCCCATGCTCATCTTTTTGGGTCTGGGTTACCTCACTCAGGGTAGTGTTTTCTATTTCCATCTATTTGCATGCAAAATTCGAGAAGTCATTGTTTTTTACTGCTGAGTAGTACTCTAGCGTGTATATATTCCACACTTTCTTCATCCATTCTTCCATTGAAGGACATCTAGGTTGTTTCCAGGTTCTGGCTATTATAAATAATGCTGTGAACATAGTTGAACAAATGCCCTTGTCATATGATCGGGCATCACTTGGGTATATTCACAAGAATGGTATTGCTGGGTCCAGGGGTAGGTTGAACCCGAATTTCCTGAGAAACCGAAACACTGATTTCCAAAGTGGTTGCACAAGTTTGCATTCCCACCAGCAATGGATAAGGGAACCCCTTCCTCCACAATCTCTCCAGCAGAGGCTATCATTGGTGTTTTTGATTTTAGCCAATCTGACAGGTGTAAGATGATATCTCAAAGTTGTTTTGATTTGCATTTCCCTGATTGCTAAGGAGGTTGAGCATGACCTTAAGTGTCTTTTAGCCACTTGAACTTCTGTTGAGAATTCTCTGTTCAGATCAGTATCCTATTTTTTTAATTGGGTTAATTAGCATTTTAAAGTCTAGTTTCTTGATTTCTTTATATATTTTGGAGATCAGACCTTTGTCTGTTGCGGGGTTGGTAAAGATCTTCTCCCAGTCAGTGGGTTGCCTTTTTGTCTTAATGACAGTGTCCTTTGCTTTACAGAAGCTTCTCAGTATTAGTAGGTCCCATTTATTCAATGTTGCCCTTAATGTCTGTGCTGCTGGGGTTATACATAGGAAGCGATCGCCTGTGCCCATCTGTTGTAGTGTACCTCCCAATCCCATCAAAATTCTCCACAGATCTTGAGAGGACAATAATCAACTTTATATGGAAAAACTAAATACCCAGGATAGCCAAAACAGTCTTATATATAAAGGAAATTCTGGAGGCATTACCATCCCTGATTTCAAACTCTACTACAGAGCTTCAGTATTGAAAACAGCTTGGTATTGGTATAAAAACAGAGAAGTCGACCAATGGAATCGTATAGAAGACCCAGATCCTAACCCACAAACCTATGAACACCTCATTTTCGATAAAGGAGCTAAAAGTATACAATGGAAGAAAGAAAGCATCTTCAACAAATGGTGCTGGCACAACTGGATGTCAACCTGTAGAAGAATGAAAATTGACCCATATCTATCACCATGCACAAAACTCAAGTCCAAATGGATCAAAGACCTCAATATCAGTCCGAGCACACTGAACCTGATAAAATTTTTTATAAACACATTTTACAGTTTTGTTAGAATTGCTATTCTAAGATAATTGAGCATATTACTAAGAAATTTATAATATTGAATGTATGTTTTCTATAAAAATACACTAGAACATATTTTCCTTGTGATGTAATCTTGTTGCCACCCTAATAAAAAGTAGAGGGAATGTTTCCTTTATCATTGAAAATATATTATCCATAATAACTGATCACATATAAAATTTAAAAATGCATAAAGTATAGCAATAATTTATATATGTGGTTCAACTTTTTATTGTTTTAAGTTATTGAATTATAAAATTAAATATGTCAAGAACAATATATCAAAACTATTTAAAGTGGAACATGATTAATAGTATAAGTAATCTATATAATAGAATAAAATATTTAAGAGAAATTGTAGTGCTCTTTACTGTTTCCTAGTTGAAGTAATAATTGTATGCTTTATAGGGCTATTTGTGGATAATACAACATTTTCCACTGACTGGTTTTGTCATTTTGCTACACAATTTGATACTTCTGTATTAATTTCTACTGATTTAATGCAACAACTCTATTCAACTTTTCTATTCCAAATAATTTTGAAAATTTAATTGTGTTGTACTACATTTGCAAGATTATAGTAACATCTCACTTTCATTTTCATTGTCTTTTTTTAATTTGTAATAAAAGAAAATGCCATATAATGCAGGTATGCTTCAATGGGGAATGAACTAAATTGTGACATCCCTCTTGTGTTTCTGAGTGAGTCTTTGTAAAAACGATGCTAATCTGATATTTTTATAATTAATGCTAACTGTCAACATGGTGGGATCTGTAATCATTTAGAGGATAAGACACCAAGTAAACTGTGTGGGACAGTTTTCATTAGTTTATTCTCTAAAATAAACTATTTATTACTTTAGTTGAGATAATAAGAGACTCCTTTAAGGAGTCTAACAAACACACTTGCCTCATTTTCAGGCCTGAATTGCACAAAAAGAAAGAGTCTAACTAAAAAGAATCATTCGTCTCTCATTTATGTTTTATAACTGCTGATGTAACTGGTCAACTGCCTCAACTTCTTGCTGCTAATGTCCTGATCATGACACCAAACAAACACAAAAGTAAACACACACACACAAATAAAAAAGCAGATGTAATTTAATATTTCCCTCTCTGTCAAAAAAAATCCCTGTATTCACATATTGGGAAATGTCTTTTTGCCATCACAACCATTACTAATATCAAAATTGACAAAATTACTTTAATTGTCATATAAGAACTATGAGAAATTGATTTATATGTTTGTCTGAAGTGATAGGTATACTGATGTCTTTGAATAATTTTGACCAAGATGGTATTAGTAGCTAGATTTGTGAAGTGAGTCACTTCTGTTCTAGAATCAATTTCAGAATTTGATCAACGAAAATGGATAAACAATCTAAAAGCCTATTGAAAGTAAAACTGAAATACTCAATGAGCCTATGCACAATTACCTAAAATAAAGGACTAAACAAAAAAATACTGCCCTGTATTAAATGGTTTATTGCTATATACATATATCTGAGATATATGAAACTTACCAAAGAGTAACTAAATAGCGATGAACAATGGCAGTGGGTAATTTTGTATATTGTTATGTACGTGTTTCATTTATGTCTATTTATTGACTTAAACCAGAAAACACAAATTACCCTTTTTAAGTCACATGTTTCCTCATTACTTTTAAGATGCTTGTTGGTTCTTCTTATTTTCTGAACATTCATACACTAACAGATGTACAGTTTGTCAATACTTTATGCCATTCTGTAAGTTGTTTCTTTATCCTAATAATAATTTTCTTTGCTGTATAGAAATATTACAAAGTAAGCCTGTTTGTGCAGATGCAAGAGGAAGTGGGAAGGAACTGGGAAGTGTGGGGGAAGGGACGCTGCAATTAAAATATAGCACATGAAAAAATGTTTTCCTTTTTATTAATTAAAAGTAATATTTTCTCTCATATAATAATACATCCTTATTAGTTTCTCACTCTCTCCCACTCTCCACTTCTGATGCCCCCTCCATCTCCCATTTTTCTCAGATCTACTACCCCTCGTGTCTCCTTTCAGAAAAGAACGGGTCTCTGAGAGACAACAATGAAACATGACAAAACACAATACAATGAGACAAGGCAAAGACAAACTCTGAAACCAAAGCTGGACAAAAAACCCAAAAGGAGGAAAAGAGTCCCCAAAGCAGGCACAAGAGTTAGAGATGCATGTGATTTTGCTGTTAGGAGTTCTGCAAAAACACCAAGCTAACAGCCATAACACATACACAGTGGGCCTTGTGAAGAGCCTTGCAGACCCTTCGCTTGCCACTTCAGTCCCTGTGATCCTACATGAGCCCTGCTTAGAGATTGGATAGTCCAGAGACTTAGGGTAAAAACAACATGACTAACAAAATAGAAGAAATAACTCCTAATGATATTCTGCTGTACTCATAGATCAGTGTCTTAAGTTTTCATCAGAGTGATTCCTTCAGGTGGCAGATGAGAGCTGGTACATAGACAGACCCAAAGTCAGACATTATGCAGAGTCTAAATTAGAGGTTTCATCTGATTCTTCTTTCTGAGCTCCAGAAATCCTGAGGAAGAAGAAGAGAAATCTGAGGGGTTGGAGGATACCAGGCGATCTGGCTTACTGAAAAGAAAATATTTTCAATAAAAGAAAAAACGTATTTTCCACCTATATTTAAATTTTACTTAAGAATTTTTGCACATATTATGATGATTAGGAAATATCTTCATTTAAAAGGAAATCAAAACTATTTTAAACTATTGAAGATACTGGATTTTCACTTTATTTTTTCATTTTAATTTTTCTTTCACTGGTCAATAATCTTTCCATGCCAGGAAGAAAATAATCTTTAATCTCATGGAAGCCCAAAAATTAATTTTTAGAGTCCTACATTAAAAAATAAAAGCTCAAATGGGGTTTTGTCAACACATATACCAAATTGAATTTTTGGGAATACAGCCAAAGTGATAAACTGTATCATCCATTATCTGTGCTAGGTTCTAGGAGAGTGTTACTAAATATGGTTAGTGAATCTGTGATTTGGTAGTAACTCTTTCTCACACTTGGGAAATATGTCTGTTTATCACCATGCAACTACTTTCACATGTCACAATTAATGCACCATAAGAATTTTAATCCTAAGATAACTGAAATATTTAGGGAAACTTAAAACCTTTCATTTTATGGTCTATCTGTCATTACATCCTTTCTGATAAATTTTCCCAACCTTGGCAAGCTTTCATATTATACATTTTTAAAGTCAGCAATAATTCGAATACCTTACTGGGTTCCTCAGTTTGAATTAGGTCTTCATATTTGTTCTTTCCTTTTGCAGAATCAAATTGTTATTATTATTTTACATTTGAAGAATTTAAATCTCAGATAAGTTAATTCTTTACTGCTTTACAAAGTTCTCAACAGAGTGCAAAGCATAGAAACCACAAACACCATCAGTCCCCATTTACCTTCACATCTACTTCATTGAGACTCTACTTTGGTATCTTTTCTTTGCTGTATTCTCTATATTGATCTTTCAGCATGGTAGCCAATTAATTCCTGAGTGTTTCTCTCTTTGCCACACCAAGCACTTTTCATTTGCTTGTTATATTTTATCAGCTGTGCTTTCTCTCCAACCCTACCCTTTATGGGAAATTTTATTAATCTGTTGTTCATTTTCAAGCAAGCTGTTCTAGCAATGTACATGTGGAGTGCTGGCCAGCTCAGTAGCTATGAATTTTGGGTTAGCTCTTTAACTCATTCAAAATCCAATCACCTATCTGCAGTGGAAAGTAGCCACATGATGTCACCTTACGTTAGTTAATTTAGTAGCATTTTGGGTTGAAATAAATTGGAAAGACATCAGGGATGTGAAAATTTCCTTCTGTTTAGCTTTCTCTGCTTGGTCTGAGTCTCAGACTTTCCTTGAATTTTCTTTCCCTTGTCTTCTCAATTTAACTTCATACACACTTTTTGTTCGTATATAACCTAGCAGAGTTTGTTTTCATTCTCATAACAGCATCTAACTTAGTCTAGACAGTGTGCACATGCTAGTGCTCACAGTGTTAAGGGGAGGAACTTTCAGGGAAGTTACATAAGATGCACTCAGTCAATTACTGGAATGTTTTCAAAATATAATTAAGTTCATTTATCACATAACTCAAGAGTTATTTGTAATTATGACTAAAATATGAACAACTCACGCAGCTTCTTCTATTTATTAACCTTAGTGAAGTAGAGTTTTATTTTACTTTTTTAGTTTTTGTTTTCAGAAGCAGAAAAAACTGAAGAGAGAAAACACTGACCTACTGTCTTTGGTTATTATGAACACCATCTTCAGAGATTGCCATCATGGGTCTGATTTTCTCTTGCCTTCCCCTGTGATACAGGGTGATGTCTTATCAGTTAGTAGCAGCACTTAGAATTTTCTAGCTTCACAATACCTTGTTTAGTACTATAAAGAAGACAGTAGTATGTCTTGTGGGATAAGCTATGGAGGATCTTTGTGTCTCATAACTATTGAAGAGGGAGCAGCACGGTATCTTTCATTCCCATAGAATCATTTTTTAAAAGTGTTATAATATGCCTGTATAGCAATACATCAATTGATTCCTGTTAGATATCAAATTCCCTATTGATATTCATCAATAAACAGTGTTACAAGGAAAAATGTACATTTCATACAATAATAGACTAGGAGACTCACCATAATGAAAACAAGACAATATGAACTAACACATTGGTTAGCAATGTAAATAACATATGGTGTGCTACTGATATTAGACACATGTATTATGCAATTATTTTGTGCAACTATGAGATCACAGTATAAATGAAGAAATGAGCAATAGCCCAAAGAAAATAGGTTCCTTCTAATAAACTTCATGAATGATAAATTATGTACAGTTCTTAGCCAATGATTGACAACCCAAGTTGTTAATAGTCATTGCTTCACTCTCTTCTTCTGAAATAATCATCGATAGTTTAGTACTGGATAACATGTGGAAAGACCTAGAAAATTCGTGAAACTGTAGTGATCAAGGTATCACCATATCATGATTAATACCATGATTTATATATACATACATCTACAGTACCAACTTTATGTTACTAACTTGAATTTTTTCAATATTTGAGAAACAAATTTCACAAAATCAAAATGATTATTTTGGCATCCCATATCCCTTAAGAGAAGCATGTGTGTTCTGCTATATTAAGAGATCCTACTTATTCCAAATCAGAAAGTCCTCAGGAGCCAATCTCCATTAAAAGCTATCATCACCTTTCTCATTGTCTCTGTTTTTATGACAGTATTGAGGACAAAGAAACACATAAACTCGTCTTCAAATATAGCAGTGTGGAGATTCAAAGAGCCGTGCTTTCTTCCTGCAGTTTTAACATGGAGAATAACAGCCTCAATGCTGGTACCACTTAGGAGTTTCATTCTGCAACAGAGATTATTAACAAATCCTCTAGTTAAGACAGAATAAAGTGCAGACCCTTTTAGGAAACTTCATGTTTCTGTGGAGACATTTAAATCTATCCCATTTAGTACCTGGATTAGTGTGTAGCAGAAAGGTTTATTCCCACTCTCAGTTCAACACAGTGTTCATAAACCATTTTGCCAGCTATAAAGTGAAACAGCTTCATTGGATTTTATTATTTCCCTCTAATTTAAGTAATGTTTTTTTTTCTTTCTTCTCACAGTCTTGATCCTCGTTTATTCTCTTCTTCACTGATAATCAATCTCCTTTCAGACACTGGAAATTCTGTTATATTTTGATGTCATTGCTTCCCCAAAGATATGCATTTGAATAACCAAATTCTCTTTCATTAAATGTAATTGTAATAATTATTGTTCGCATGAGCTTTAACTTCTCAAAAAGAACCCTTGAAGTTCTATCTCTAAAGTGATCTCCAATCATTACCATGGTGCTTAATTAAGGCAGACAGTACTGAAAGGATTTGGTAATTGGTATTTGCGTAGTGATTCATTCATACTTATATACAACACTGAATTTTTAAAAAGAGGATGTTATGAATTTAGGAGGAAGGGGGTGTGAGGAAGTAAGAGTTTGGTAGGAGAATGGAGAGGAAGGGAGAGGTAATGTAACAATTTTATTTAATTAAATAAAAATTATTCAGCTGCTTCAAGATTCTTTAGGCAACAAAAAACTAAAGTTGAGGTTGAAGACTCCTAGACTTTAAATATGAAGGGAAATTTATCTATCAATGGGTTTGTAAGATTTTGCAACATTCCAAAAATGAACACATTCTTCAAGAGGAGAGAAAGAAGAAGCTACCCGGTTGACTTTTCTTGAAAAAAAAAAAGAAAGAATAGGAACAAGTTAAAATCCTCTTATGATAATAAACATGTCACAAAAAAAATGACTGGACTTGGTCCATTTTGTAGGAATTTACAGACATAAAAACTTAATTTCTTCTTCTCTGGATCCACTGAATGTAGTTTGAAAATGCTGGATCTCAGAACAAAGAGAAAATAGTTGAAATGCAGATTTTGCTGTCTGGAACAGAGAGCTGAAGAAACCTATTGCTTCTTGTCTTTGTATTTCAAACTTTTATTCTATGTTTACAATAGAATTGAAATGCCTATTATTTACCCAATACTACCCCTATGTACATCAACTTTGAATTTTGTACTTTGTATCTCTGGTGTGAACTAACGATTAACACATCATGGTAGAGTTCTTCTTGCTTAGATTTATAACACTAATAGTGTGACACGATGTCACTGATAGGCTGCTCTTTTTTTACCCCTCCCAAAATGTCATAAAGTTTTAGGCAGAGAAAAGGATGAGGTAATATATTTCATATGCCAATAGGATATTAATTTCTAAAGAATGTATCCCAAACATTTGAATGTTAGAGAACGCTTTCTAAGTTAACTCCCTAAAGGGTGTAACAAAATCTAAATGAGTCTATAAAAGTCATTTATGAAACATGCATTGCATTAAGTTTGAGACAATGTGGTTTCAGGAATGTTTCTATGCACAGTATGCAGATTCCACTTTCTCAATCTTTGTATTTGTCATGAACATCCACTCCTCAAAAGAAAACAGTGCTAAGTTCAAAATTATATCATTTAGGTGGTTAGATATTTGGACTTTTAAGTTTGTATCAACAAAGAAACACTTCAGATGCTTAAAACTTTCTCAGGGCTTTTATGAAGTCATTCTATGAAGACATAGTATCTGAAGCCAAATTCAAGTGCAGAAAGGGCTGAAGAATCTTGACTGTGTTAGAAAAAGACATTTGATAACCAGCTATGTGCCTAGTTGATTCTTGGCTCTGTTGTATTGTGTTTTCTTTTTAAACTTTGAGACAGAATGATTGATATAAATTGTATATATTACCAACTAAGAAAATAAAGGATTATATTGTCGAGGGTGGGGATACAGAGAAACAAGTCTAGGGTTCCCTGTCCTCTTCACAGATGAGCTGCAAGACAGATTTAATGCCATGAACTGTAATCAGCACTGACTGCTGACCGAGTCCAGCAGTGAATTATTTTTACATTATGACATTTCTCTGTGCCATGATCCATCAGTGAGTAGAATGCTTAATAGTTATAGTTAAAGAGCATTTTCAATAATTATCCTTGACTTTGAAACTGGAAACACTTAAAGTGGGGTTAATTTATATTCTTAATCTCAAATTTAATCTAGGGACAGTTATCCTTTGAGCTCTTGTTGCAAATGAAGTTCAGCAGTGAGGGGCTGATTGTCATAACCTGTTTAGGTCATCAAGTGTTCATCTTGAGATGCTGACTCAAGCTATAGGAGTTGCTCAGAGAAAAGTAAGGTCCTAGGAGCGGCATCTCTATTAAGAGCCTCTACTCAACACTGTAGTCTCACAGAATGTGTAATCTTATGATGTGGTCAACAGATTTGAAATCATATAAACACTAGTGCAAATTATTTCTTTAAATAATTATAGATTTCATATATTTCTATAGTTCAAATACATAGCATCAGTACTGAATAAACAGTACAGCTTTTTGTACAGAATGATTGTCTAGCACACAGGAAGGTCTGAATTTGAACCATATAATCGTATAAATCAGGCAAGGTGGTAAATGCCTGAAATTCCACCACTGAGACAATAGAGGCAGGAAGATTAGAAGATTAGACGTCACCCTATGCCACACAAAAAGATTAAGACCACCCTGAGATATAACAGGCATGAAAATAAACTAACAAAACCATCAAACCATAAATGATTAGATCTAGTTTTAATAGCTGCTTAGGGTTCAAGAAACTATTTGGGGAAATAAAAAGACAAAAAGGAATTATATAAAAGTATCAACTTCTGCAAATGGAGTATGTCTGAATAGGTATAGTGTAATATAAAGACATGAACAAAGAATAAAGTTGTAGAAATCTGTTAATGTATCACTATAGTAGTAACTATTTAGAATATGTATTTATTTAGAGAAAATGCTTCTCCATAAAGTTAATGTTGGCTTCTCACATATGATTGTATGTATATATATATATATATATATATATATATATAAATTGTGTTTCTTCTCACATATGATTGTGTATATAGATAGATAGATAGATAGATAGATAGATAGATAGATAGATATAGATACGGAGACAGAGATACAGAGACAGAGAATATTAAACTTAGTACCTCTTCTTAACCTCACTCTCTAGAAAACTTGATCGACAATAATTTCATGTACAATTGGCCAACATATTATGATGGTAATAATTGTAAATTGCTGCCATTAGATGTGTGCAGGTATATATATCGAAGAGGGAGAAAGAGAGAGAGGGAGAGAGAGAGAGAGAGAGAGAGAGAGAATTTTAGAGGCTATCTATGCACATAGTGAAGCTGACCTCAATCTTATGCCTCACTGCCCTCTACCTCTTAAATTCTGGATAGTAGAAATGTGCTACCTCTTGCAGCTAATTATACTTAGTTATACTTTTGCTTTTTCTACTAAACTTCAGGAAACTTAGATTGATGCATAGGGCTGCTTCCTGGAAATGCAAAGATATTTTAGGTTTTTCTTCTGATGTTCAGTGTAAAAACTGAAAACTATTGTAGAGAAATGTTGTGATTAGGTAGTAGAAAGCTGTCAACCATCAGAGCAAATGAGTGTAAAATGAAATGAAGACAAAGATTAATGTTACAGAAATGTGTTAATGTATCAATATGACAGTCATTTTTAAAAATTATTTCTTTATAGAATGTGACACCCCATGAAGCCAGTGTTGGCTTCTCATGCACTATCCCCCTGTCTCAGAGTTTCAAGGACTAGAATTGAGGAATGTTCCTCAAAGTCTATAACAATTCCATGGAAATCCATGCATTGGTGTAAATATTTTTGATATTGACATATTCAGTCAAACACAAACTATATAATATTGTTGCAGTTTTTTAAATTATTTGTTGGCATGCAAAAGAGTTCAATAATGGCTCAGAATGGAGTATAACAAAAGTTTATGTATGTGGGGATAAACTCACAGTAAGGGTAGCCATCCACAGCCCTCTGCATGCACTGGGAACTGGAACCAAATCCAGCAGCCAAGAGGCCCATGCACACTTTTCATCTGCATTTAAACATGAGACTTCATCCAAAGTAGTCCAGTATCTTAAAGGCTATTAGCTGAAGGAGATCCCACAGCACCTCCTCCTTTTGTCAAAATAAGAGAGTTCTAAGCCTAATATAAAACTATATACAATAAGAACAAATATACGTAAAAATTAGAATTACAACCAGCATGAACAACATTCAAACAAGAAACATATGCTAAATGTTTCAATAGTTATCCTATCCTAAGGAGTCTAAGTCATATATTAAAAATGTCTTGTCTGCAAAGGAAAACTGTAGAGCTCAATAAAAAACAATAAACATGACCAGTGAAAAAAAAAGTGGCTTGTCAATTATTAATTTGTCTATGTGCTTGTGCCTATGTGTGACAAGGTTTACATGTGCAAATGTCCCAAGATAAGTTATAAGAGTTGGTTCTCTTGTTCAATCATGTGAATCCCAGGGAAACATCTTAGATCCTCAGGATTGGCAGCAAGAATTTTTACCTCTGAGCCAACTTGCCAACCTGTTATTGGTACTGTTATCACTAATATTTTATCAGCATAAATACATATCAAATAGGGTTTAAAGATTTGATCAAAATCACAAACAAAGGACTGCCATGAATTAAAATCTGAAGAGTATACATACACTCAGTTTATGGGCATATGGCCACCCTGGGTTGCCTTGCCCAGCCTTGAGGCAAGGGGAGGAGCTTCGTCCTGCCTCAACTTGATGGATCATGCTTATTGACATCCATTGGAGGTCTGCCCCTTTCTGAACAGTAATGAGATGGAAGAAAAGTGTATGGGGATAAATGGAAGTCAGGGGAAGGGAAGAGGAGAAAAGGAGGGAGGTAAACTGCAATGGGGTTGTAAAATAAATGAAAATTATAGCTAACAGAAACAATAGTTCACGATCATGAAGAGCCTAGATGTAGCCATGAGCATGGAAAGAAAGTATGAATGCAATGAAACTGATATTCGGTGAAGAATAGAGAAATTCCCATCTGGGACCTTGTGCGGTTGACACCTCTACTGAATTATTTTTTCAATGTTTCCATCTATTCTATACAATGTGTGATTCTTTGTAAATTTTATCAATCATACCATAATGTCTCTGTAATAAACCAACAATAAAATGTTGGTAAATAAAGTACAAATGGACCATTAGAGTTTAAGTGACAATGTTGCAAAATAAAAAAAAAAAAGAATCCCATATAGGTATCATTTCTGCAGAGAAAATATCTCTGGACAGGTATAGTGCACTTTATAAGGTTAAACTGTCATGTGTATCCTGCACTCACCCAGCAGTATCTGGAAGACTTAATTGCCCCCTACATCAGACACAAACATGTTTATCTTCATGTGCACCCCAGACATGGGTCCCTGGTCTGGAGATGGAATGCCCCACTAGCTCTGTCTGAACAGAAAGAGAACAGCTAGATAATAAACTATCTCCAATAGAGGCTGCTATTTATCTGACAATGTTGATGATGTTGTGGCAGGAAAGAAAAGCTGCAAGTTCAGTCATGAGTGCTTTATCCACGGTAAGAACACACAACCGGCAACTGCAGCTGACTGTCTCAGCTGCTCAAGTTCGTTTCAGTTAGATGTGGTGAAAATATGGAATTCTGGGGTCTCTGCTGGCTACTATTTATTCTTTATTTATTCTTTTTACTTAGCAGTCTCTCCAGACTGGACTTTCTTCCCTGTCTAGGACTGCTCCTCTCAGTAACTGCAACTGGCTGTCCTAAAGCATCTTCCAGTTGACTTCTGCTGGACATTTTGATTGCTTTAGTTGATGATATTTTGCTGACTCTATCTGTTTTCCTGTCTGTGTATCTCTTTTTGCTTTTTTACTTTGGCTTGCTATATATTTAATAAACCTGCTATTTTAAAACAGAAATCGCTGTACTGGATATACAGAACAACAGAAGAGTGATTTGTAAATACTATGTCTCTCTGAATTTCTCTGAAATACCTTGGAGAGAAAATGGGGATTAGCTATCAAAGTAATAGGAATGGAATATAAAATGTCATAACAAGAGTCATTGCCAAATTCCTTTTATGAAGCTACAGTTACCCTGATACCAAAACCACACAAAGACCCAACCAAGAAAGAGAATTACAGACCTATCTCACTCATGAAACATAGACACAAAAGTTCTCAGTAAAATGCTGGCAAACCGAATCCAAGAACACATAAGAAAAATTATCCATTATGATCAAGTAGGCTTCATCCCAGAGATGCAGGGCTGGTTCAACATACGAAAATCTGTCAATGTCATCCACCATATAAATAAACTGAAAGAAAAAAACCATATAATCATTTCATTAGATGCTGAAAAAACATTCAACAAAATTCAACACCCCTTTATAATAAAGGTCTTGGAGAGAATAGGGATACAATGGTCCTACCTAAATATAATAAAAGCTATTTACAGCAAGCCAACAGCTAACATTAAATTAAACGGAGAAAAACTCAAAGCCATCCCACTAAAATCAGGAACACAACAAGGATGTCCACTCTCTCCATACCTCTTCAATATAGTGTTTGAAGTTCTAGCAATAGCAATAAGACAACATAAGGAGATCAAGGGGATTCGTATTGGAAAGGAAGAAGTTAAGCTTTCGTTATTTGCAGATGATATGATAGTATACATAAGCGACCCCAAAAATTCTACCAAAGAACTCCTACAGCTGATAAACAGCTTTAGTAATGTGGCAGGATACAAGATCAACTCCAAAAAATCAGTTGCCTTCCTATACACTAAGGATCAGGAAGCAGAGAGGGAAATCAGAGAAGCATCACCTTTCACGATAGCCACAAATAACATAAAATATCTTGGGGTAACTCTGACCAAGGAAGTGAAAGATCTATTTGACAAGAACTATAAGTCTTTGAAGAAAGAAATTGAAGAAGACTCTAGAAAATGGAAGGACCTCCCTTGGATTAGGAGGATCAACATAGTAAAAATGGCAATTCTACCAAAAGCAATCTATAGATTCAATGAAATCCCCATCAAAATCCCATCAAAATTCTTCACAGATCTGGAGAAGACAATAATCAACTTTATATGGAAAAACAAAAAACCCAGGATAGCCAAAACAATCTTATACAATAAAGGATTGTCTGGAGGCATTACCATCCCTGACTTCAAGCTCTATTACAGAGCTACAGTATTGAAAACAGCTCGGTATTGGCATAAAAACAGAGAAGTCGACCAATGGAATCGAATAGAAGACCCTGACGTTAACCCACAAACCTATGAACACCTGATTTTTGATAAAGGAGCTAAAAGTATACAATGGAAAAAAGAGAGCATCTTCAACAAATTGTGCTGGCAAAACTGGATGTCAATCTGTAGAAGAATGAAAATAGATCCATATCTATCACCATGCACAAAACTCAAGTCCAAATGGATTAAAGACCTCAATATCAGTCCGAGCACACTGAATCTGAGAGAAGAGAAAGTGTGAAGTACTCTACAGCACATGGGCACAGGAGACCACTTCCTAGGTATAACCCCAGCAGCAATATATACATATTAGAGTACTACTCAGCAGTAAAAAACAAGGACTTCTTGAATTTTGCATACAAATGGATGGAAATAGAAAACACTATCCTGAGTGAGGTAAGCCAGACCCAAAAAGAGGAACATGGGATGTACTCACTCATATTTTGTTTCTAGCCATAAATAAAGGACATTGAGCTTATAATTCATGTTCCTAGAGAAGCTAAATAAGAAGGTGAATCCAAAGAGAAACACATAGGCATCCTCCTGAATATTAACCTTCATCAGGCGATGAAAGGAGACAGAGACAGAGACCCACATGGGAGCACCAGACAGTAATCTCAAGGTCCAAATCAGGAGCAGAAGGAGACGGAGCATGAGCAAGGAACTCAGGACCACGAGGGGTGCACCCACACACTGAGACAATGGGGATGTTCTATCGGGAACTCACCAAGGCCAGCTGGCCTAGGTCTGAAAAAGCATGGGATAAATCCGGACTAGCTGAACATAGCGGACAATGAGGAATACTGAGAACTCAAGAACCATCGCAGTGGGTTTTTGATCCTACTGCACGTACTGGCTTTGTGGGAGCCTAGGCAGTTTGGATGCTCACCTTACTAGACCTGGATAGAGGTGGGCGGTCCTTGGGCTTCCCACAGGTCAGGGAACCCTGATTGCTCTTTGAGCAGATGAGGGAGGGGGACTTGATCGGGGGAGGGGGAGGGAAATGGGAAGCGGTTGGGGGGAGGAGGCAGAAATCCTTAATAAATAAATAAAAAAAATGTCATAACAAACATAAAAATTTGGATAGAGCAGAATATTCTTTCAATTTTTTTCAAAGCATGCTCATGAAAATTAGAAGATTCCGGGTATCATTACCACCCTTGTATATTGTTGTGAAAGATAAGGCCTGCACACATCTAATGGTAGTCATTCAAAACTATTATCACTTTAATATGTTGGCCATTTGTACATTAATTAGTGTTCAACCAAATTTTCCAGAAGAATAAAGGAAAGTGAGCTCAAGAAGAGATTTTAAGTTTAAATTTAATACATGTTACTAAAGTATTAGCAAACATAGTATATAATCAGTGATGGTTTAATGTACAAATTACATGGATTCCAAGCCAATGAATAGATGAGAGAAAATGTCAATGATGGGTAGATAGCTGATATATTGGAAACAGGTGGCAGCTAAAAAAAAAAAGAGTTTTTTCAAGCAGAAACTGTCTAACACCAATGGAAGCCACAATTCTAGAAGCCTCAAATTACAGAAAATATTGGAGAAAAATAAGATCAATTTGAACTCAAGTCAAGTAAAGGAAAATTTCAATATAATAGCTTAATCATTTAAGTTTAATCATTTCAATGTGCCAGATTAATGGAAATGCATGAAAAGATAATTGGTTACAGATCTAAGACCCTATTCATTTGTCCTTCCTTAACTGTTTCTCAGAGGAACTGAAATAATTGTACTTCCATTCCAACTTAGGACTTCCTTGGTAATGCTGAAACTGAAAACATAACCAACCATTTAGCCAAGTTTTCTAAAAGCAATGCATATTCATTGTAGAAAATGGATTTGTGTTATAAAACCACATGTTCCAGAAAGAGGAAGTTAATTCAAGCTGAAGCCAAATTTCCAACAGTTGTATGGCTGAAATCATCTCCATTTGTCCAATTTCAATGAGTAAGACAAACATAATTAACTTTGGTTTGAGTATTTGGTCTCAATTAGTTGTAGAACTCTGATGCTCCTTTAGAAGATAGTCAAAACAGCATTGTACTGGACACTATTGTGACTTGTCCTAGGATGTTTTGTGTTCCTAACAAAACAAACAAACAAATAAACAAGAAACTAATTAAATTATCTTTCAGAAGAATAAAAATAAGTAAGTGTAAAGCTATGGAGGAAATATGAGGGCCTAACAAAGCCCAAAACACATCCAGCAACACTATTTGATTGCTTCAGCTAATGTTTATTCAGTTTGGAAATTATACATTGTGTTTTGCCTATGGATAATGCACTCATTGTGCTAGATTAAATAAGTCATACCATTCCTCTATAAACTTCTATAATCTCATAAAATTCAATATTTTAAAATAATTTTTAAAAATATGCTAATGGCAATTTGACTTATTTGATACTTCACTCAATATAGTTATGACTTGTATCCTATTATAATTACTTATTAATGAAAATACAAATTATAATGCATGTTCTCTATACATTAAAATGACATTATACCTGTGTATATATATTATTTAAAAAGCAAATTTCATTTCCTTTCCCCAAAGAGAAAATATTCTGTGAATAATAAACATGATGGGATTGATTGATTGATTGATTAATTTGAAATTGGCAACATTTTATTAACTAGAATAGTCTCTGGAAAAGCATGTCAATTTATATAAAAAATAGGCAGATGAAAAGATCATGCCCATTAGCAGGAATCCCTTATGAGTTAGGAACAGTCTATTTAAAAAGAGAAGTAAAGAAAAAAAATAAACCAAAAAATTAAAGTGTTCTTGAAGAAGTTGAAATTTATCGATGTTTTACACCAATGACATTTAAATAAGAAACCAAATCTTCATTAAATATACATACAATGTATTATACAATGATTTCTAATTTCACGTCTATAGTGTATTATAATTTTAGACTAAAGATTTTGCTCCCTGCTCCTATATCGGCCCTTCCTCCACCTCCACCCTCCCTCTCCCCCAAGCTCTCTCTAGTCTTTCCATTTTCCTTTCTCTCTCCCCCTCTCTCCTTCCCTCATCCCCACCCCAACCCCTACACCCACCCCCATGCTCCCAACTTTTGCCCGGTATCTTGTTTGCTTCCAATTTCCAAGAGGATCTATATATGTTTTTCTTTGAGTTCACCTTGTTATTTGGCTTCTCTGGGCTTGCGAACTATAGGCTTAATGTCCTTTGTTTATGGCTAGAATCCACTAATGAGTGAGTACATACCATCTTCATCTTTTTGGGGCTGGGTTATCTCAATCAGGATAAAGATATCTACATTAAGGGAGCCATTTTGGGGTTGGCACGAGACTTGGCTCTAGAGGGGATCCAAGGTGTCCACGGGGATGTCCCCAGGTAGGTCCTTGGCCAGCAGAGGAGAAGGTGACTAAACTGGCACCTGAACTTGCCCCACTATCACACTGATGATTATCTCGAATATCACCATAGGATCGTCATCCAGCAAGGGATGGAGATAGAGACAGAGACCCTCATAAGAGCAATGGACTGAGCTCCCAAGGTCCATTTGAAGAGCAAAAGGAGGGAGGAGATGAGCAAGGAGTCAGGACCACGAGGGGTTGGCCCACCCACTGAGACAGTGTGCCTGTTCTAATGGGAGCTCACAAAATCCAGCTGGACCAGGACTGAAAGAGCATGTGATCAAACCGGACTCTCTGAATGTGGCTGACAATGGGGGCTGACTCAGAAGCCATTGATAAAGGCACTGGGACTTATTTCTACTGCATGTACTGGCTTTCTGGAATCCTAGTCTATTTGGATGCAAAGCTTCCTAGGCCTGGATGTAGGAGGGAAGGCCTTGGACTTCCCACAGGGCAGAGTTCCCAGCCCTCTCTTAAGGAGGGAAGGAGAGGGAGGAAGGTGAGTGGGGGAGCTGGAGGGGAATGGGAGGAGGGGAGGAAATGTAAATTTTTAATGGAATAAATAAATAAATAAATAAATGAAGTAAAATTAAAAAAAAGATTTTGTCATTTGTGGCTACGCTGTTTTTATTGAGGGAACTATCACAAGGTGATGTCAAATCCAAAAATTCCAATCATACTTTTCCATAACAATGACCTAATTTTCCTAGGGCAGACTCCAGTTTTCCCAAATATCTTTTCTTGGGAATTTCAGAAGCATTAAAATCCTTTCTGCATCCTGTCTGTGGACAGAAACAGAGCTTTGAGCACATGGACACTGTTTGCTTCCCTCCCTCCCCAATTCTGCATGTGTAGAATAATTGGTGTGGAAGAAAGTAAATCAACAAAATATTGGGGAAAGTTTAGAAGTGTTGTGTGAATGTATTTCTTTCTCTTTTTGATTTTTTTCAAGAAAAGGTTTCTCTGTAGCTTTGGGGTCTGTCCAGGAACTAGCTCTTGTAGACCAGTTTGGTCTCAAACTCACAAAGATTCTCCTGTCTCTGACTCCCAACTGCTGGGATTAAAGGCATGCACAACCACTGCCTGGTGTGAATTTTCTATATTGAAACATAAGTTAATCATTTCTGGATACTAAGAGGCTGAAGTAGGAAGATCATAATTTCAAACACATCCTAGGCTATATGGAAAGACCATAAAACAAAAAGAAAGAAAAAAATAAACATACATGGAAAATAGAAATACCACATTCTATAAATTTTTTACACAATGATTAGAATCAGGATTGCAGACAAGACATATGGTTTTTATTTTTTTTGCATATTCTGCAGAACACAAGTTATTGAAAGAGGGCTATCTAGTGAAAACACTAACACCAGAGATGGAAAAGGTTCTTTGGGTTGTTGGCCTGGGTAGTCCAAGATACTCCCCAATCAATTTACACTGTTGCTGTTGCTCTTGGTTGCCTTTCAGAAGTTGATAATAAGTCATTGCTCAAGACACCATGTTCTTCAGATGTAGGAACCAAAGGATTCAAACTACATTTGACCTGAGAGCCTCCCCCTTGTTGACTAGTGTCATAATACCAGAAGTTATAAGTAAGTTTCCAAAGGACAGAAGCAACTAATAGTCCTCACAAGCTGGGATGCCTGAGGAGCACAATGATCAGTATGACACAGAAGCTCAAAGGAGGCAAAAGTGATGCTCATATACTGGTGGTGACCAATAGCTCTCCTAATGACTGAAGGAGGGAAATAATGTCAGATACTGAAAGCAGCCAACCACCTAGGCTAGTAAGGTTATGCATCTTAGAGGAGAACCTACAGTGGTCACTTTATTAAACCAGCATAACTCCTCACTGTATCTCAAACATTTGTCATTATGCCCACAGGAGATTTAAGGTATATTTACAATCCTGAAACATGCATTGAAAATTCAAGTACAGAAATATAATAATGACAATAATAACTGGGACGGATAATAATGTATAAAGTAAAGAAGGACATTTTCAATTGTAAGAATAATGAGATTTAATGGAAAAATGAAAAATAAATCCAATTTATTTGTACTTTCATTGTTCATACCAGTTCAAGTCATGCAAGTTTCTGGTGTGTGCTTACTGCCAGTTGTGTTTAATGTTAGATGTATGTAAGACATTGTCATAACAAGATCCTATCTTTTAACACAACTTACCAAGTAGTCCTTATTGAGGATTCTTAGACAACTCTTTTAGCTACAGGCAATATTCATATAGCCCTGCTAGTTTTCCAAATTGCCTTTTGTTTAGATATTTTTGTCAATATATAGTTCCATTAGTTTATTTTGAGTCAAAAACTGCTCCTTGAGTTAACCATGATAGTAATTCTGCTGCAAGTTTTAATGATATGTATGCTTATTCATGAAGATCTTAGCTCCCTAAGAGCAAAAGCTAATTTTCTTACTATATAGGGGATTTTATTCTGAAGGTACATTTTATTTCTGTTTTTTATCTTTCAAATAAGAAATCAGTTATGAGAATATTGTTCATTTATAAGGATATTTGTAAGTTAAATATTAAATTTATCAATGAATTTTTGTTTGCTTCCTGAAGTAACTGATGTAGAGAGGTTATTTAAATTTCTACCAAATAAAACTCTAATGAAATATTGGGCATTAGTGCCATCCTATTCTTACATTGCTGGTTCATTGCAAGCGGTTTAACATTGACCTTAGCCATGGTTATTGGAACAGCAGCTATTAAAAAGGAAGACTGTGAGTTTTTCTTGAGCTATGATGCTTTATATTAATCATTTCCTAGTTAGCTATACTTACTCCACTTACAGAATGCTTTATAGAGTAGAGAAACATCTAGTATCTAAAGTTTTCATATAGCACATTTGTGTGTGTGTCATTTTAGAGACAATTTGAGAGAAATAGTGAACAGTAAAAGACAGAAATCAGATGACAGAAGCCAGTAGACACACACAGAGACTAAAGGAGCTTGTCAACATAATCCTGATTCTTGACAAAAGCTGAACAGCAATAAGAATGCTGAAACATTATTTTTTCTATCAGAATAAAACACAAAAATCAATGTAAATTAAAACAAGTATTTTGACAGTCACATTTAATAGATTACAATGAGTACTTAAAAATTCCACAGGAAACACAGTACTTTGACTTAATCACACATGATTCTCATAATATTAAGATAATGTCTCTCAAGATATATGTGCTGGAAGACTGGTCTCCTGCCTGTCAGTGTTATCATCTTTAAGATATGGATCTTAATGGATGATAATGCCATCATGGAGCTTCAGTATTATGAGTAAATTGTTCCTGGTTTCCTCAAGTAGAATTCATCTGGGAGTGAGCTCCTGTGAGAAAGGGAGGGAGGTTATGATACAAAAAGCATACTTTTCCTGAGCCTTTCTTCCTTCCTGTCTCTCCATGTCATTGCATCCTTTTGCGCTTGTCCCTAAGCACTTGTTAAAGTACAACCAGTAGCACAATAACCCGCATCTCTCCAACCATATACTCTTTTGCTCACAGAATTAATGTGAGGAGATTTTTTATTTGTATTTCTTTATAGTGTAACTTTATGATAATATCAAGGTATTTTATACAAATAAATGTATGGTATTGATTAATCACTTCCATTTTTAAAATAATTTAATCAGAGGTATGATTTCTCCTTACATTATTTGAGCCTACATAATTACACTGGTTACTAAAAAGTTCATAAAGACACTGTGTTATTTAAAGTAATTTCCTGATGGTGAATGTTCTACAATGTTAAACATTATTTTAACAACTCATTGCTATGTATTTTCACTTTGGAATTAAGCCATTTGCAGACTGTTTTTTGAAGTAGGCAGAGTCCTTTTGTATCAACTGATGGAACCACTTACTGTATTCTAGGAATGGCCTTTGTCATTTTCACCTTACCCTCTAACAGGAGATTTGACTTGTGATTACCAGATATTTTAAATCCACATCATCTCTGAGTTCTGTCAGGAGTTGGATGATATTCCTTCATACAACATCCGCTGTGATCTTTATGCCCTAACTCAATCTTTTTGGGCTACTATTGCACATATTAGAAGCATCACTGTTCACAGTTTTAGACACTGTAAAGTATAGGAAAATCTCCAGCGCTTCCAGTGTCTCATGAGGTTTTCTTCTCAATGAAAAGACAGTGTTTTCTAGTTGTGTTGTCATAGGATAGACAGGTATAATGAGCTCCTGTGGACCTGTTTTATAAGGGTGATATTTTCATTCATGAAGGCTTCACTCTCATGACTTAACAATTCTCCCAGGTAATATAATTCCTTACAGGGTTAGAATTATACATATGAATTTAAGGGACACAAACATTAAAGAATAGCTTCCCAGTAGCATCTGTAGATGTGCCCTTATTAAAACAGGTTTAAGTACAACATGATTGTTATACTTACTGCACTTATTTATATATTGGGGGCATGTGCACAACATGGTACCTGTGGAAATGTTAAAGGATAATCCGTGATAATCAAAAGTCTCTTTCAATCATCTAGAAGCATGGGACAGACTTAGACTATAAGGCTTAAAAGCAATCCTAGGCATGAGATCCTTATTCAAAGGGTTAAGGTACATATAAACATAGAGTGGAAGATAATATAAGGAGGCCAATGGAAAAAGCAAACATGTTTATACCAAGAAAAGCATTCTAAATCACCTTCTTTCCAACCTATCCTCATGAGCCCTGTAGATAGCTGGATTTAGAGTTTCTAATGTCCAGAATTTTGTGACAATATGTTTTACTTTTTCAACAATAAAAAGCCGGGTAGTGGTGGCACACGCCTTTAATCCCAGCACTCGGGAGGCAGAGGCAGGTGGATCTCTGTGAGTTTGAGGCCAGCCTGGTCTACAAGAGCTAGTTCCAGGACAGGAACCAAAAAAAGCATCAAAAAAAAAAAAAACAATGCAGTAGGTTGTGGTAACTTGTTATGGCATTCAGCTCTATCAAATCTATATAACACCGTGACTAGGATTATGGTGGTCATTGAACACTTAATAAGCATAGATAAGGCACAGGGTTTAATTCTGAGAACTCACAGCCTGCAAAAGTACAAAGAAACACAGCAACAGAGAGTTGTCTTGGTTTGATAGTTGCTATCCTTTATCTTATTGAGAGTGTCCAAAAATACACCTAGAAGACAAACTTTTCTGCATACCTATGAAAGAGTATCTAGATTAGTTTAGTGGTAGTGAGAAAACAAACTCTGAAACTGTGAAGCAGTGTTCGCTGGTCTTCAGTTCTAGGCTGAATGAAAGGGTGTAACATGAAGGGGGCCAGGCTTGCTTGTGCCATTCTATAAGATGAACGGGGCCTGCTTGTTTGTTGGGGTATTGTGTCCTGGAACCCCCCAGCTGTTTATCCCCAAAGAAAATCACACATAAGTCTCCATAAATTATAAGCTGATTGGCCCATTAGCTCTAGCCTCTCATTGGCCGCCTCTCACTGGCCAACTCTCACGTCTTGATTAACCCATTTTTCTGATCTATGTAAGCCATGTGGCTCAGTACATTTTTCAATTGGACAGATCACATCCTGCTGCTTTGGTGATCTGGGCAGGAGTGGGAGGAATAAACTTCCTCCTTCCCAGAATTCTCCTGTTCTTATTACATCATTTCTACTTCCTGTCTGGTTTTCCCACCTATACTTTCTGCCTGGCCAATCAGCATTTATTTAAAACATGATTGACAGAATACAGACAATTCTGCTGCACCAAAAGGGAAATGCTGTCTCAGCTGCTACTGCAGGAGACCAACCCAGAGGGAACCTTACCTGTGGCCCACAACCTCGTGGCAATACACAGGTTAATGGAAATAGATTCATTTAAAATATAAGAGCTAGCTAACAATATGCTTAAGTGTTTGACCAAGAGTTTTAATTAATATTGTTTCTGTGTAATTATTTCGGGTCTGGGCAGCCGGGAATGAATGAGCAGCCTTCCGACTACATGTGCCTATTTTCCTTCACAATTCACAGAAACTTTAAATAATATGCCCACTGTTTTCTTTCAATGAGGTTAGGGTTGGTGTACCACACGTATCGCATGTTCTCTGATCCTGTCACGTCATCAATGTTTAATGGATGCTAAATGAAGGAAGCAAACATTTTAAATTATAGTAAAACTGATGTTTAATTTTATCTGACCTGCTTAACACATGTGGCTTTTCTGATTTTAGAAAGCATCTAATTTTTATATTTCAAACTGAATAAAGTGCTTCTCCCATGTGTCTTGGGCAGAGCATTCCCAGCTGTTTCTGTGTTGCATAGCAAAGTCCTGACAGCCCTGAGAGCAGGAGTCAATGCTGGTTAACAACCCACTTGCATCTGTAGCTATTTTGCCTCATTACACTGGGGCAATTCACTTTCTTTGTCTCCTATTTCCCCAGCAGTGAGTGCTGCTGAGTCTCAGAGCCATGTCTATAAATCCTTTTGAGCTGTTCAGTATTAAATCATCCACAACACAATCTTGCTAGCTCTTAAGAAATCCCCTACACCATACACACATTTCACTAGGATGCCACAGGAAAGAAAGAGGTGGCACAGCTTTCACTTCTGTAAACATCCTTCCTCTTTACCCTCAGTGATGTGGTAAGTTTGACAAGTCCACTGTTCATGGCCCCCATGACTCAGTGTACATCCACTGTTTTCAACACATGCTACCTTGACAATGAAGTTCAAACCCAGGGTTTTGTATATGCTAAGTAAGAGCTCTAGCGTCAAACTATAGCACAAGACCCAAAAAGCCTTTCTTTAAATATTGCAAATATCAAAAATTTAAATATCTTGAGTTTTTAACATTCTATTGATATTTTAAGATGGCAATTAAAATCTTAATTAACTAGATGTCCTTACAAATATTGCACATCCTTGATCTAGGATACTAACAAACATATTCCTGTATATTGTGGGACAAATAAGCCTACCATTTAGTTTTATTGTGATAATAGATAGAGACTTTCACATATTTATTTTGTGTGCTAAAATATTCTAATTTACATCTCTCTATTCAGTCCTACTTCAAAGTTTCTAAACCACTGAAACATATTAAATGGTAAAGTCCTAAATGTATATTGAATTAAATCAGCATGGTATTAAAATTTGAAGATTATAAAATATATAAAATTATTTTAGTTCTTTCAAATTGTGAATAATGATTATAATTTATTCCTACTTTTATTTTTCAGAGTTTTGGTAAACAATGCAAGTTTGTTCTCAAGAAATTATTAGACTAGACTAATTTGAGAGTCAGGATATAATATTTCAGTGGGTGAAGAACATGTCAGAAAAAGACCTTGAAATGGAATTTCAGATGTCCTTTAAGATGATTTGGGTAGAAGAGGAGGAGAATTCAGACCAAAATATTAAGAGATGGAATGTTATGGAGATTATACACACTTGAATCAATAGTACTGACAGGACTCGGAATGTAGCTGGACATGGGGAAGTGAGGAAATGTCTGGAATCAAAGTAGGAAAAAGTTACCTTGGAGACAGTGAAAGGAGAATATCCTAAAGGTTATCTCAGATGCAAGAAGATATTAGCTTAGGCTTAAGGAAGCAAACCAGAGGACAACGGATCCTCTGTGCCTGGATCACAATTGTCTCTGAGGAAATCTGGAGAGAGTTGCTCCTCTCTTGAATTCACAGTAGCATAAATACATTCTCCTAAGAAGACTGAAGAGCAGAGTTACTTTAGTACAAAACTCATGAAATCTGTTCTGTAATTCTTTGCAAACTGAGTGGAGTTCGCATTTTGTCATTACTGTGAGAAATTATATGGTGCATATGTTTAGAAGCATAACAATTAACATAGTAAAACAGCAGTGAGTTACTCTTCAATAGCATGAGTCTGAAATTTACATGATACTAATTATATGTTCAGCTTATGTGACAAAGTCAAGAAACAGAGATGTGGGTAGAGACTAAGTGACATTTCTTAGGAAGTCAATTTTGACTTAAAAAATAATTTTTAAAGATAGTTAACGTACAAGATAGATTGCCTGGGTAGTTGGCTTTATTGATTATTTTCTTCCCATTGTGAAGTACTTATGAAATGATGTTTCCAACTTCAATTCAGTATTAGTTTTAAAAAATGCATTTAATAACAAAAATGTTGTTGTTATTTTGCCTAATGGATGATGTTGAACAAGCTGACAAGGAGAAAGCATGCTTTTTACAGAAATTCTCTGATTTAGGTCAATTGTGCAAATGGGAGGGCCACATCCTGCTGATTGTGAGTTTGTTGAAATCTTCAAGCCATTTTTCACATTTTTTTAATTGAAGCTTTTCCCTATTACTTGAAAACCCAGTGGGACTGTACTGGAACTGAGAAATGTATCCCATATGTTTTGGAACCTTTTACAGTTAAATCAGCAAATTAGTATCCACAATATTTTAAACACTTAAAATATTTTTTATAAACATACATACCTACATAAGAAAATAGTGCAGAATTCAGAGGACTGTTTTTTGGCTAAACATCTTACATCTAAATATTTAATTTCATTTTATCCTTGGATAGCTTATTAGCCAAAAAACATACTGCAATGATTTTTACGAGCAATATTCAACTTTAAAACCATAAAATACAACTCACTTCTTAAAAGGAAAAATCTTTTGCTTGTTGCTCACTTATCTATCACTGACTCACTGTTCAAACATCTATTCCTGTAATCCAACCCAGTCAAGGCAAGACACTGAGCTAACATGGCTCTTATCATTCTACTGATATCCATAATTTGTTTGTAAAAAGTATGAGCATTTGGTGTTTTGCGTGCATGTTACAGCAGCTAATGGATAAATATTGTGTCCCATTACCTTTAAGCTAGAGGTACATTTTATATTCTCACAGTAATACATGAGAAAAGCTGCTTCATTTTTTTTTTCATGAGGTAACACCGGTTAGTCCCAATTCAGTGGCTTGTGTATGGTTGTTTTAGAGCTGGTGATGAGGATAGAGTAATCCCAAAATGCTGGAAGAGACATCTACCCATTAATTTGTCTTCATTCAGGATGCTGCAGCAGTTGAGAAGGCTCTTCTTCTCTTTTCCAGGGGCACCCCATATCGTGTTGGGGGAGGAAGCTTATTCATTCCCGGCTTCCCAGAACTGAAATAATCATAAATAAATCTGTATTAATTGCATTACTGTTTGACCAGTAGCTTTAGCATATTTCTGGCTAACTCTTATACTTAGTTCTATTAATGTGTGTATCGCTACATGGCTGTGGCTTACCGGCAATGTTCCAATGGGCTTCAGTGGAGGTGTCTGTCTTTCGCAGATGGCTACATAGCTTCTCCCTGACTCTACCTACTCTCTCTAGATATATCTCATTCAGCCTGGCTTCACTCTCTTAAGCCATTGGCCGAATGCAGCTTCTTTATTAACCAATGGCAATAAAATATATTCTCAGGATATATTGTCTCCCACATCAATTTTGAGTGTTTTCTTCTACTGCTTTTACCTTTCTAGAGGGAGCTTTCCTTTTCCCAGCTATACTTGGGAGGCTGGAACCTTCCTCTTCCTTTTCAGTTGCTTGGCTAAAAATGTATGAATTTTCACAATGCACTTGATAGTGGAGATAATTTACTCAAGCAACTTTGAAATGGAACACTGCAGCATATTAAAACTGTTGAGGTTCAAAAGGGCATTATTTTATTCCTAAAGAGAAGTGTTTAGTTGCTGGAGAATGAAAGAAACTTTGGCTGTACACGTAAAATAATGCTAACAACTAAGGAAATGCCCTTAGACCTTCTATACTTATTAACCTATGTGAGAAAATTTGCTACAATCCTTATTACTATAAATATTAATAGTATCTTTAAAAAGGAGTTTTTTTTTATTTCAGGGAGCTTCCATTTCCATTCTTCTGTTCTAAGCATGTAAGAACACATTGTTTCTGTCTCCATATTCACTGCTGATTCCATTAGAGGGGTAGATGTTTGCTGTGCGAGGGTGTAATTACATATGTACTGCTACTGCTGTGTAGAGATAGCACTCTCTGTGAAAACACAGATAAAGCCATATGGTTTAGATTCTTGAATTGTGTAATATAAAATTATTCGTAGCCCCACCTTCCACATTCACTGTGAGAAAGTCACAAGGGATGTGTGCCCAAGCAAGTAGTTTAAAAGTTTCTTGCAGGGAAAAAATAATCTGAAGTCAACTATAGCAAACATTCTAATTGTTCTTAATAATGAAAATCTGGAGTTAGTTATTACTTTTTATTTTTTTATTTTTTTTTAGAATTTTTTTTGAGTTAGATCTAAATCTTTTTTTTCTTTTTTTTTTCTTTTTTTATTGAGAAAAGGAGAAAAAAAAACAAGTTTCCACCTCTTCCCAGCCTCCCATTTCCCTCCCCCTCCTCCCACCCTGCGCCCCCTCCTCCCACCGTTCTCCCCCTCCCCCCCACTCCTTTCCCCCTCCCTCTCCAGTCCAAAGAGCAGTCAGGGTTTTCTGCCCTGTGGTAAGACCTAGGACCTCCCACCTCCATCCATATCTAGGAAGGTGAACATCCAAACTGGCTGGGCTCCCACAAAGCCATCACAATACGTAGGATCAAACCCCCGTGCCATTGTCCTTTGCGTCTCATCAGCCCTCTTTGTTCGCCATGTTCAGAGAGTCCAGTTATATCCCATGCTTTTTCAGTCACAGTCCAGCTGGTCTTGGTGAGCTCTCAATAGATCAGCTCCACTGTCTCAGTGGGTGGGTGCACCCCTCGTGGTCCCGACTTCTTTGCTCATGTTCTCCCTCCTTCTGCTCCCAAGAGATGCCCTATCTTATGACAAAAGCATTTGTTCAACTATGTTCATAGCAGTATTATTTGTAATAGCCAGAACCTGGAAACAACCTAGATGCCCTTCAATGGAAGAATGGATGAAGAAAGTATGGAATATCTACACATTAGAGTACTACTCAGCGGTAAAAAACAATGACTTCTCGAATTTTGCATGCAAATGGATGGAAATAGAAAACACTATCCTGAGTGAGGTATCCCAGACCCAAAAAGATGAACATGGGATGTACTCACTCATAATTGGTTTCTAGCCATAAATAAGGGTCACGGAGTCTACAATAGGTGAATCTAAAGAAGCTAAGTAAGAAGGGGAACCCAAGGAAAAACATATAGTTATCCTCTTGGCTATGGGAAGTAGACAAAATTGCCGGGGAGAAAATTGGGATCTTGGGGTGGGGTGGGTTGGGGGTAAGGGGAGATGGGGAGAGAAAAGTTAGAAGGGAAGGAGGTCGGGCCTTGGGAAAGCAGGAGGATTGGGATAAAGGAATGTTGGACAGGGGAGCACGGAACCACAATTCTTAGTTAAGGGAACCACTTTAGGGTTGGCAAGAGACCTGACCCTAGAGGGGCTCCCAGGTGCCCAAGCTGAGGTCCCCAGTTAGTTCCTTGGGCAGTTGAGAATAGGGAACCTGAAATGACCCTATCCTTGAGCAATACTGACGAATATCTTGCATATCATCATAGAACCTTCATCTGGTGATGGATGGAGATAGAGACAGAGACCCACACTGGAGCACTGGACTGAGCTCCCAAGGTCCCAATGAGGAGCAGAAGGATGGAGTTAGTTATTAAGGGGTGAAAGCTGAGACATCAGAGAAGCAGTGCAGATGGCCACTGGAGAGATCTTTTATCTCGACTGAATCTTCAGACTGAAGCGGCGATCCTGTCTCTGAGAATCCTCAGACTGCATGCTATCTCAGTGAAACCCCAGACTGCTGCTGGTCTCTACAAAACCTAAGATTGTCTCTGAGTTTCTGTCTCCTCTCACTTTATATTCTTCTCTTTGCCCAGCCACAACCATTCCTTTCTACACCTCCCTAATGCTGAGATTAAAGGCATGTGACTCACAAGTACAGCCCACCACTACCTGGTTCTGTTTCTCTTTGATACTGGATCAATCTAGTATAGCCCAGAGTGGCCCTGAACTCGCAGAGATCTGTCTATATCTGCCTCCCAAGTACTAGGATTAAAAGTGTATGCAACCACTGCCTGGTCTCAACAGCTAACTTGTGGCTTAGCTCTGCACTCTGATCTTCAGGCAAGTTTTGTTTATTAGATTACAAACAAAATATAACTATAGTGAACTGATAAATCTGAAATAGCCCTCCGTCGATGTCAAGACTAGTAGGCTCTAGGACGATGTGAACTCAGTCTGTCAGTGGGAATTGCAGTCTGACTCCTACAGTGAAGGTTCAGCTTTCCTGCACCTAAGCTCCTATATCTAAAAGGAAAATCAGACTGCTGAATTTTTTCTTTCAGTTTTATGAAAATGTTTGAAATATAGCAAGCATGAAATAAAGGTTGTGAATATTTTTCTTTCTCTGTCAGTCATGCTACCTTATGCAAAATGACACTTTATTATGCTTTTTGTTGAAAGGTTAATTAAAATCAAAGTAAAGGGTATATGAAATACCTTGTTAACACCCTATAATAATATAATAATAAGATTCAATTATTAGAAGACATGAGTAATTCCTGAATGGATACACTAAGATTCAATGTTTAAAAAGTTAGAGTATTAGTAAGCTTTCAGAGCATTGCTAATAATAATCAAATGTTTGTCCAGTTAACATACTCTCATATTTATTCAAATGAACTGAAAATGTTATGTCCAAACAAAAACCTCTCAGGAGTTTTTATAGAGGGTTTCCTTATTGCTAAGACTGAGAAAGGGTGAATAAAATAGAAGTGAATTATGTCCTTGGGTAGGAGAGAAGATGAGTATTTACTAAATGGAAAATTGTTCAGTGGAAAAGTCACATACATCATGAACTACAGAGGAAGTAAAGAGCAGCGCTTTGGGGGATCATAGCTGAGGGAAAAGCAGACAAAGCATGGAGGACTTGCGGGGAAGCGGAACTACTCTGTATGCTATGACACCGTGCTCCCCTAGTGCTGAAGCTGCATCGTTACACAATTATCATAATCACAATATCATATCATAATCATAATATCATAAACTATATAAGAATGACCCCTATGTACTATGAATTTACAAGTAGTAGTGAAGTTTTAATGCAAGATAAAAAATTTTAATAAATTAATCTATTTAACATGGGATACAACTAATGCTGTTTGTGTGTGTGTTTGTGTCTCTGCATGTCTATACACTTAGGCAAAAAGTATAAGGTAAGTTTCTGTTTTTATACAGTGTTGTAATGAATCTAAAATTAATACCATATATAGTAGACTTGAAATATTTCATACTTTTCTAAGAGAAGTATTTGTTATTTTCTAAAAACAAAATTAGTTTATTTTTAAAAGTGAAGATCTGAAAGTTGGTCCAATATGCATGAATCAATAATTTTTGAGGCAGCAGAAGACATTTGACCCTACTCTTTGGAGAAACAAGAAATAAAATTATATTAGGTTATGAGCATGTTATAATTTTAGAGTCATTTGTCTCAGTATTAAGTAAGTTTATGGAATCAACCTGTTTGAGCAGAAATATTGTGAGGAACACAGTCCTCTATGCAACATTTTCCATCTGAGTCTATTGCCGAACAATAGAATGTTAGCTCAAACCTGCCCCCAGAAGACTACACTTTGGTGTGTGAGGTGTCCCTTTTCAACTCATTCAGAGAAAATAGAATGTAAGCTTCTGGCAACTTACAATGTGGCAAATGGTTAGAAACAATATTTCCTTTTCTCTCTAGACAACTAAAGGACAGATGATAATCTACGCTCTAAGAAAGAGGCAAGCAAGATTGCACAGTCTCAAGAAGGCTAAGAGTGATTCAGAACTTAATTTTAATGGTTCCTGTATGATGGTCTTAACATTTTCTTGGTCTACAGTAATTCAAAGCCATAGCATTCACATTTTAAGATAAAGCACATGACTTTGATGAAGCTGAACTGATAATGTATTGATAAAAAACTTTGGTGTACAATTTGATGATATGAAGAATATAGAAAAATTGTTATTACTGAGAACTTACTACCTGCCAGATGTTTTTATAAACACCTTATGTGCACTGGGAACCATACATGAATGGATGCAAAGAACTGAAGTGAATATCTTTCTGACAGAAGCTTTCTACAAGATAGGGATATTGATCCCTGGTGGCTGTAGAGAGAGTGAGATTGACTCTCTTTACGGGATGTGACTGTGGGAGGATCTTCCTGCCACAATGGAAGTCAACACTTATCTCTTATATGAGCAGCACTAACTGGATTCTGTAGTTCTTAATGACAATAAGAAATAAGACCCAAAGCTAGGAAAAGGGCTGGTAGGTGACACTAGAGAGGGTAGGAGGGAGGTTGTGGTGAATGGATAGGATCAAAATAATTTGTATACTTCTTTTTACTTAGCCTATTTCTGTCTTTCATACTCACTAAATGTGAATGAACTTCAAGTTAAACACATTTCTGCATTTCTTCAGTTCCCAGCAATTCTATTTTTTGGGGGAAGACTCACTCACAAGTGTCCTAAAATCTTCAGAGCATTTCCAGAAATAACATCTTAGTTTTTGTTCATATTCTACCTTTTATTTATTTTATATCTCCTCTACATTCTGCCTTCCATGAGAAGAAGTTTCCCGCAGCCAAAGAGGTGGCAGAGAGATTTTGCTCCTGGTCTCCATGTGCCTGTGTGCAACAGCTATACTAACAATAGCCAAGCTCCTGAGGATTCTGCAGAAGGTGTTGTGGTTATCTAACCCTACCCCTAGAGTCATCCACGTCTTGTCTCATGTTAATATTTGAGAACATCACTGGGAAAAAAATCTACATTTGAAATGAGATCACAGTTGTGGCATGGCTTGAAATGAGACCATACACCGGCAAGGATTTAAACTGTTATGACAGCAGGTCAACATTTTATACATCAAATTAATGAACCACTTCATTCCCATTGGTAAAATTGACTCTGTGGATAGATGTATATTGCCCATATTTTAGGTTTTTGTGAAAAAAAAGTACACAAAGGATTAGGAAGTGAAATTTACAAAAGTCTGGGAGGGTTAATCAGAAGTTAGTAACTTTTCACAAAATGCTTACCTGTCATCCTCTACACAAATGCCTTTCTTTTAGGTCAATAAGAATTGACTAGAAACTGGCAATGAAAAAACATCAACCCCACATAAACAAAGAAAATGGCTGAGCTTTAAATGTTAAAAGCTAAAATAATTCACTTCTTGATGTCAAGACACTGGAAAAACTGCTCAATTCAAACACTGGCCCCACAGGAGGCAAACTGAAGTATGTGAGAGTTTTCCCATTACCTAAACTGAAAACCACATGTGTGTTAGACTGTTTAGTGTAATAGAGTTCAGAATGCCACCACAAAGCCTCAGTTCTTGAGTTCACATAGAAAACACAACAGAAATGCTTCAGCAAATTCATCTGGTTAGCCATAATTTTGAATTTGCACAGTAAACAAAGTGAATATTTAGAGTGTGTATAATTTTTACAGACTACGATGAAGCTCCTTATTATGAGCAGAAGCTGAGATGCACACGTCCTGATAATAAGAGTTTTGACTTCAATTCTAATCGTTTCACACTGTCATCTTCTGCCACTATATCTGCCCCCATCACTGTTAGTTGAAGAGCAAAACAAATCAAAGAGCTCACTAAATGTACAGTTAAAAGTATGGGGTTTAGACATCACCTAGTGAACAAGTAGCAAAATCTAACTCTACATCAGTTGTTTTCAGGTGAATTTTCTTCACCTTTGTAATTCTGCGTAAAAATTGTAAAGTTATTAGTTTACTTTTTTTCATTCATGCAGTAAAAAAAAATCAGTAAAAGCTAGTGGTTTCGCTTCTGTCTTGCCAACTAATGGCAAAGAGAGACACAGTCACAACAGAAACTGTGTACTGCACTGTGTCCGGATAATAGGTCCTTTGTCAGTGTTTTACAGGAGAAACAAAATAACATGACACAAGGACAGGAATAGCCATTTAGATAATAATTCCAAACTGACTACTCAATCTCTAAACTGTTCTGATTTGACACATCTTTAGAGATTTAATCAAGCTGACTTTAAAAATTGCTAACTAGAAAGTAATAATTAATACTTAGTTCACAGAGGAGTAAAATACCTTTTCATGCTCTTCTAGAGCAAGGTCTGAAAGGACTGAGAAACATAATGAAGCAAATTCCATTGGTAAAGGAATAAAATGTAGTATTGCAAGGTAAACTTCAATCATGACTTGCGGTATTGAAGAATAAGTACAGAAACATTTTATATATTGTAGTACCCTAGTTTGTCTCTAAGATATTAGAGTGACTCACATAAAGGGGAAGAGAAGAAGGTAATATGTAAGGAAAGAAAAAGGAAGGACAGAAGGAAGAAAAAGAGAAAGTTAGATATACATACTAAAAATGTTGAACCTGAGAGTCAAGACCACAACTTTTTTTATGTAGAGGAAAAGTAGTGTTGCTAGTTTTATTCTTAAGCAAAATAAACACATGTCTTGAATGTTGTATAAAACATACTCAAACTTCAAGTTTTATGTTATTTTGGGGAAGTACATCATTAGTATGGCAAGAAATCTAAACAAAGTCTGTGAATTTTTAATCAACAAATGATAAGTATTATTAGTAGACTACTGATAAATTAAATATAATTTCTACTCAAGTTAAAAAGTAATATTATGCTGATGAGAAGTTTATATTTATGTTTTTAGAAATATATATTATTTATTAACATATTGATATATTAATAAAACAACTACATAAACACTAGTTGTTATATTAATATATTAATTGTTATCTCATACACACAAAACATAATTAAAAAGAAGCCAAAATTGGTTTTGGTCTTTACTATTAGTTTTTTCATCTCCTCCTTCCATTTTACCACTCCTTAATTGAAAATAATTTTTTCCTTACTTAATATCCTAACTATGCCACTCTAGGTTCAAGTCTCTTGCCAGCCCTAAGGTGGCTCCCTTAACTAAGAATTGTGCTTCCGTGCTCCCCTATCCAGCCTCCCTTAATCCCAATCATCCTGTTTCCCCAAGTTCGCCCCATCCTCCCCTTCTCACTTTTCTCTCCCCATCTCCCCTTACCTCCAACCCACACCACCCCCAAGATCCCACTTTCCTCCCCGGCAATTTTGTCTACTTACCATAGGCAACAGGATAACTATATGTTTTTCCTTGGGTTCACCTTCTTATTTAGCTACTTTAGGTTCACCAATTGTAGACTCACTGACCTTTATTTATGGCTAGAAACCAATTATGAGTGAGTACATCCCATGTTCGTCTTTTTGGGTCTGGGTTACCTCACTCAGGATAGTGTTTTCTATTTCCATCCATTTGCATGCAAAATTCGAGAAGTCATTGTTTTTTACCGCAGCATAGTACTCTACTGTGTATATATTCCACACTTTCTTCATCCATTCTTCCATTGAAGGGCATCTAGGTTGTTTCCAGGATCTGGCTATTACAAATAATACTGCTATGGACATAGTTGAACAAATGCTTTTGTCATATGATCAGGCATCTCTTGGGTATATTCCCAGGAGTCGTATGGCTGGGTCCAGGGGTAGGTTGATCCCGAATTTCCTGAGAAATCGAAACACTGACTTCCAAAGTGGTTGCACAAGATTGCATTCCCACCAGCAATGGATGAGTGTACCCCTTCCTCCACAGTCTCTCCAGCAAAGGCTATCATTGGTGTTTTTGATTTTAGCCATTCTGACAGGTGTAAGATGATAACTCAAAGTTGTTTTGATTTGCATTTCCCTGATTGCTAAGGAGGTTGAGCATGACCTTAAGTGTCTTTTGGCCATTTGAACTTCTTCTGTTGAGAATTCTCTGTTCAGTTCAGTGCCCCATTTTTTAATTGGGTTAAATAGCATTTTAAAGTCTAGTTTCTTGAGTTCTTTATATATTTTAGAGATCAGACCTTTGTTTGTTGCGGGGTTGGTAAAGATCTTCTCCCAGTCAGTAGGTTGCCTTTTTGTCTTAGTGACAGTATCCTTTGCTTTACCAGTTAGTTCCTTGGGCAGATGAGGAAAGGGAACCTGAAACGACCCTATCCTATAGCAATACTGAAGAATATCTTGCATATCACCATAGAACCTTCATCTGGTGATGGATGGAGATAGAGACAGAGACCCACACTGGAGCACTGGACTGAGCTCCCAAGGTCCCAATGAGGAGCAGAAGGAGGGAGAAGATGAGCAAGGAAGTCAGGACCACGAGGGGTGCACCCACCCACTGAGACAATGGGGCTGATCTAATGGGAGCTCACCAAGGCCAGCTGGACTATGACTGAAAAAGCATGGGATAAAACCGGACTCTCTGAACATGGCGAACAATGAGGGATTATGAGAGGCCAAGGACAATGTCACGGGGTTTTGATCCTACTTCATGTTCAGGTTTTGTGGGAGACTAGCCAGTTTGGATGTTCACCTTCCTAGACATGGACGGAGTGGGGAGGACCTTGAACTTTCCACAGGGCAGGGAACCCTGATTGCTAGTTGGACTGGAGAGGGAGGGGGAGAGGAGTGGGGGGAGGGGGAGAAGGGTGGGAGGAGGGGGAGAGAAATAGGAGGCTGGGAGGAGGGGGAAACTATTTTTTTCCTTTTCTCAATAAAAAAAAAAGAAAAAAATCCTAACTATGATTTCCCTTTTCTCTACTTCTTCCAGTTTCTCTCCACCTCCCTTCCTATCTACATTCATTCCCTTTCTGTTTCTCATTAGAAAACAAGCAAGCTTCTGTGGAATAGTAATAAAATGAAATATTAAAATAATGCATAAGAAAATATAGCAGAACCTAACACACTGGAATTGAACAGAGTCACAAATTTGAAGGAGGGCAAAGATGAGTAAAAGGGAAGGTTTTGAGGGTGCAAAAGGAAGCGGTAATTGTGTAATTAAAGTATAATGTAACAGTAAATGAAATAATTATAAAAATGCAAAATGTTTGTGGTCTAAAAATCTTATTTGACCCTTATACAATAATAATCTCCAGATTATCCTTGTTCTGTTGGGGTTCTTCAGTGAAATTTACCTATTAGGCATGAATACATGAGGATTTAATGCTTAGTTTAACAACTGTATTATGTCATTGAGTACTACAGAAAGGCTACACATATATAAAGGACATTAATTAATATGAATAAAGGTAATCGACTTTTTTTCAGCTCCACTGATTTAGGTGCTATCATTTGTACTGATATTTCAACAAATAGTTGGCTGATTTGGCCATCTTGCCATACAAAATTAACCATAACACTTAGTAAATACACACACACATGTTAACTGTGGGAGTCAAATCTAAGGCCTTACCATGCTAGGAAAGTACCTACCACTGAGATGTACCCTCAGTTCTGCATGTTTACTCTTAGATGAAAAGAAATATATGGAATATGTCTTGTTATTCTATTTGAGTCTTAAATTTGAAGAGGCCATACCTGCTTGAACAATTGGATCGATGAGTGGCAATAAATAAATCTAACAAGAAATAATTGAACAATAGTTCAGTGTTTGCTTTTATAAATTGGCAATATGTCACTTTTTAGAAATACTAACTGTGCATTTATAAAGTCAAGGACAGACTTAAAATCCAACATAGAATCCCATGCGGCTTGCAGTTTCATCACTGATCCGATCTTTAAAAATTGGTAGTTTACTCTGGTTACTCGAGGATGGAGCTCTTTTCCAGATTCAGAAACATGAGGCATCTACTCAGCTTCAGTTCCCACAGAATTAGAATTATATCCAAAAATGCCGGTTTTGATGATGAACTGGACATGCTGTAAAATCTCGTTATTTTCTTGTCGAATGTCTAGAACTAGAAGCATTTCCTGGAGGTATGGGTGACATGTTCGTAGTTCAAATAAGGGTGGCAGTGGCTCCTTTTCCTCTTTAGGGATATTTTCCTGAACCAACTCATCTGGCTCTCCCACTTGGCTCTAGAGACAGTGATTCTGGTTGTTTAACATTTTATCTATTATGGGAGGCCTGCAATGAGGAACATGGTTTTCTGGCAGAACATCTACTTCAGTCTTTTTGTTGTTTTGTTCTCTTTTTCGAGTCAGGGTTTCTCTGTAGCTTTGGAGCCTGTCCTGGAACTAGCTCTTGTAGACCAGGCTGGCCTGGAACTCACAGAGATCCACCTGCCTCTTCCTCTTGTGTTCTGGGATTAAGGATGTGCACCACCACCGCCTGAACTACTTCAGTCTTGAAGGGGATTTCTTCTGGTTCACTCTCTGATCCGGAAACACTGTCATAGTTGCCCAACAACGAATGCAATGCTGGTGTCACCTCCTTAGGTACTACACAGTTCTTTGTGGTTTCTCTTCCTCATCAGACTTAAAGTCACTGTGTATCAAAGCACCAAGAGGGTTTATATTAACCATGGACCGAGCTTCAGGTTTCGAATCTTTGGCTCTCTGTCTAGCCCCACCATTTTTCCATTTATGATATTTACGAGGATTTCGGATATTGCCATTTGTGAAGGTCTGGACATACCCTTCATTTTTCCATCAGCACTTCTCTCCTTTCCTTTTCAATTTGTACCTTTTTCTTCCTTTCAATATTGACCAGAGTTGGGTAGTTTTTTCTTCTTTCTTCCTCCACCTTGCAGTCTCTTCTGGGGTGTCGGGCTTCTTCTTCTTCATACTAGGAGCGTGCGTATTTTTCCAATGGAATGGATAATCTCTTTTATTATTGCTATTTGGAGTCTAACTCTGTTACTTCAGCAAACATAATTTTTGCTAAGGCTAGACAGCTCAATATTATGGGTCTGTCTTAATTATCATCTTATGCAATTTTCACATATGGTTAATGCCTTTGGTGTAACCCTGGCTGGATGAAATCTCCCTGAAGATATAAAAGAAAGAGTTATCCACACACAGTTAAATCTCAATTGACAAGTAAGTTTTAGAAATTGACCACACCGTCTTTCTCTGAATAGGTTCTAATGGAAGTTGTGATTATTTGTGAAACCACTCATGAAAGCAGGGGCTTTTCCAAGAAGTGAGCTGAGGGAGCACAATGAGGAATGCAGTGATTTGACACCTGGGAAGGACAGACGTGTCAATAAAAAAACACCGACACATGGAATCACAGAAAGAAGATGGGGTCTTGAAATATTTGGTACCCCAAATCATTTTTGAATGTGGGTGAAATGATGAGATATGAAACATTCCTATGTCATTTGAGAAATAGGTAGATGGAAAACAAAGAATAGAGTGAGTGAAATACACTCTGTTGTTCTTTCTCTTTTTCTGTGTGTAATAAGGCACACCTTTTTTTTTTTTTTGTTTGGCTTTTCTTAATGTGACTCTTTCCCATTAATGGCCACATTCTTGTTCCTTTCTATTTAACTTTCTATGTATGTCCTATAATCAAGATAATTGTCCTTCTAGTGTATTCACCCATGTTACCACTCTGCCACGGTTACCTAGTTCTACTGCATTTTACACGTAGCAGGTCCTGAAATCACAGTAATGACGAAATTTCTGCTATTCATAGTAAATTCATTTAATCAATGGTAGCAGCAGAGGGTGTATTAGCCAAGATAATGAAACAACTAAACACCAAACTTCCATCACCAAAGGGCATGTATTTCGTGTTATACCTACAGACCCTGTGGTCAGAAAAAAACATGTATATCTATCTATCTATCTATCTATCTATCTATCTATCTATCTATCTATATCTATGCATGCATGTATGTATGCGTGTGTGTGCAATTTTCTTTTCATCAATGTATGGCATGTAAATAGTTATATGTACCAATTATGTGTCTAGCAGCCAGAAGAAGGTATTGGATCTCATAAAACTGGAGTGATGGATGGTTGTGAGCTCCCATGTAGGTGCTGGAAAAGGAACCCGAGCACACTGCATGAGCATTAGTGCTCTTAGCCACAGAGACATTTCTTCAGCTCAATTTTCCTGTCTTACTAGTGTAACTGAAGTTGAGATGCCTTTTTGTTCCTGATATACTTACATGTATTTTATTTTCTGTCAGGAAGGCTGTCCACATCTTTTATCTTTCCAAAGTACTTGGCTTATTCATAGATGTAGATATCATAATCTACATTTATACATAATATACATTTGCAGCATTATTACTAATACTTGCTATAACTTTAAGGACATGATTACTCATGTTCTTGAATAGCATGATTTACTAGACTTAGGCTAATGAAAAACTCTCTGCTCCAGGTATGGGCAAAGAATACTATCAACTATGTGTTAGAAAAGATGTATTACAAGAAATGCCTTATTAGGTTTGCAGAAAATAATGAATGATTACACAAATTAAACCATAAAGTTTGCACAAGCATTGTCTAACAAATGGTTACACCATGTTCACATTTTTGTGTGTGTTCATGTGGGTGAATTTGAGCACACAGGCACCAATGTGCACACATAGAGGTTAGAGGATATCCTCCAGTGTTGCTCTCTCACCTTCTACCTTGTTTGAGAAACAGTCTTTTGTTGTTTGCCAGGGTAGAAGCTAGGCTAGTTCACCAACTTCCAGGTCAAAGGAGTGGAGGTTACAGACAAATCGCAAAACTTTGCTTTCCTAGAATTTTGGAGATCTGACTTCAGGTCTTCATAATTGCATGGGAAACAATTCATTCCGTAAGCAATCTCCACAGGCCGGGTTACACACTCTTTTGTGGCCATCACTGTGTATTCTCTAGTTGACCAATATGTTACCAAGCACCCCACAACTTTAAATATTGAAGGTAAGCATTTCATAGCAGCCACCAATGTATAACATTTCCAACCCATCCAAGTTGGTGATGAAGGAGATCATCAGGATCTCCCTCATGAGATGACCAGGACATACAGAAGTTTGGAGCAATGACATACAGGATCCAAGTTCTATGCTCATCATCTTTACTAGGAGAACATGGAAAAGTGGTATTTTCAGCCTCCTCTGTTTCCTGTAGGGCAAGGGTGTGAAGTTTTAAAAGGTTTGCTTTTTGTGTACTTTCGTAAATTTCTTGTTAGAAGCAATTTTTACTTTTAATAAAATAAATCTCGCATATTATCATTTACCTTCATCATGTTATAGAATATGACCTATGTCATTAGTCTTATCACAAAATTATATGGAGTTTTACTAGGGTTGTGAGAAGGAAATTGTTTCTAAAATATACAAAAGGTGTGCAGTGTTAACGAATGCTATTAATAAGAGCAGAACATTGGAAGTTCATATTTATTTTACTCAGACATTTAAACTCTAGTCTACAGAGATCAGTGTTCTAACTGTAACTTATAATGTGCTAAATCCAAAATGTTTTATTTGTGGAGATATATTAGAAAATAAAGCAATAAAATCATCAACACTTATAAAATATTTATCTAAAATATGTAAATAAAAACTTTAGAAACCAAAAGAAATGGATAAGTATTATTGAATTAACAAGTTTACAAATGCAAATATTCAACATTTCATATATAAATATTGCTGCTGTGTGGACTTGCATTGAAATACCATTTTTGGACTGTAAAACTATAGAAAACAAAATCACTGAGCTGTTAGTAAAACTGGTGTCCAAGAAGTTGGCTTGGAAATCAGTAGTAAAGAGACGAGTCAAATCATACTGTCCTGTGTTGGGTTTGGGACTATGCATCCAAGCAGTGCGATGTAGGAGGAACTTCAGTATCCAAACATGGGGATAGGTACTCCAATAAACTATGTTCATCAGAGTGCATGTGACCTTCTGATCCGTTCGATTGAGAAAGTTTGCCTGTAAAAAATATCTCAGATCAGGGTTTTCAGCCATAGCAGTGTTAAAGATTTAAGTAAGCAGTGATATACTGATTTCAAGATTGTTAGATTTACCACATGATGATGTTAAAACATAAAGGTAGGGACTCACTTTTATCAAATGAAATCACAAGGTGGTCTCATCAAGTGGGAAAAAATGTGTAAAACGCATTTGGATTATGGCAGAAATTCAGTACATCCCTATATAAAACTTAAAAAATGCGTATTCTAACTTTTAAGGATGTTTAGTGATAGCCACAGTTATATGATATTTTGGCTGATGTTACTGATGTTAATTTATCTAGGTATATGAGGAGAAAAGCATGGTTATTAGTGTCAGATAAAACCAACAATCTAAGGTCAAACTGAAAGACTTTTAGGAATCTATATATTAATAACCAGTATCACTTCAATGATAATATGGTTAAAATATTCCTAGAAACAGTAACTATTAAATATTTGAAAGTCAGAATTTTACATTTTTATTACTATTAATAACACTAAATTGCTACAACATGCTACTGGTCAAATATTGGAGATAAATGTAAAAACAAAGCGAGTTTCTTGGGTTTTCTTTAAATATTCTTGTTCTGTTGATGAGAGTACAACCCTGAAGTGTGACTTTTACACAGTTTCAGCAAAAGAAAATGTAGGAGTATTGCTGACAGCCATCATCACCTGCATTGTCATGAGCTGAATGATGGCTGGACATGATGACAGATACAACTGTGCTTATTTCCATCTCATTGGAATCTTTGGGTTTTCAAAATGCATAAATGTGTTCATTGTACAAAGTCAACATTGAGTTATAAATCCTACCTAATTGTGACTATAGAAAGAGAAAAGGTACATTAACAATTTTCTACATTAACAGACCTTGCATTTATTTTCAAATGAAAATGTATAGTTTTGGAAATAATATTAATTATGTATTCTGATTGCTCTGCTTGTAATAATGCAAAGCTTTCTTGATTCTAAAAAACAAATGAATAGTTGGGAGTGTGACTCAGCGGTGAGTGCCTCCCCAACATGAATGAAGCCAGGATTCATTTCCCAGTTTTGCTAAAAATAGATAGAAATGGATGAAAATAAATCAACCATTTGCATCACTTTTTTTTGTTTTCTCTACATTTATTAGTGTTCCTTTTAATCTGGTTCTATAGTTCTAGATTAAATAAGATCTTATTCTATAATCATAGAACATTTTATTTCATGATAAATTCCCTAGAAGTATCAAAGACAGCACAAAGAATTCTCATGTAGCTCCTGTCATTCCAATATTAGTTGAATCTTTGCAGTAGTAATAGATGACATTAAATTCAGGAGACTGCATTTATACCACTTGTCTATAAATTTCTGTCATTTAATTATGGTCCAATTGGTGTGATGAACCAAAAGATCTATCCAAATCTTCTCTTTTATTGCCATATATTCCTTCCTGCAGTTATAACTCCTCCACACTCAAAAAACCCCTAAAAATTTATTGCCCATATCTATGAGGTTTTAATTTCAAATAAGCTATAAGTTTGCAGTTTTTCTTTAATAAAATATTTCATGAAATTAGATACACAATACTAATATGAATTTAAAATGTACCCCCACAGGGTCATATGCTGAATCTTTGGTCCACAGATTGTGATGCTCTTTTAGGAGGCTGGGGACTTTAGGAATTGGGACAAATCAGAGGAAGTGGTTCACTAGAGGCAAGACTTTCAAGGTTATATCTGTTTCTTCATTTTATCAATTTCTTGTCCATTAAGCGAACAACCTCCTCCTCCACATGATCCTTTTGCTTATGATTTTCTTTCTTATGAGGGACTCAAGAACTCAAAGTCTGACTGAACCCCTGAAACCATTGGTCAAAACAAGTATTTCCTTGTTTTGAGTATTTTATGCCAGGCATCCTGCCACACTGGAGAAAAGGTTTTCATTACTTCCAAGTAGCACTTATCATGACTACATCTAAGGCATATCTGTACTCACAGATCCCTGCAGTATTATCACATAACTAACATAAAATTAGCCAGTATGTCAGCAAATGAGTAGATTAAAAAATGTGGCAGATATACAAGTGGGAAAATAGAAAGAGGAGAAATTTATAGTTTGCAGGAACATAATAGGATTTGGAGGTTATTGTCATAAATGAAACAAGCCAGGCTCAGAAGATATAAACCTCTTTATTGACATGAAATACTTCCAGTAAGAGAAGCAGGGACTAAGGGATTCTGACCAAAAGCTAAAGAGAGGAAGTTATGTGGATGTGTTGGTGAAAGGTACAAAGATAAAGTTAGACAAGAGAACAAAAGATAAATGTTTAAAGCTTCAGTCATTCAATTCCAACATGGGATCTGATGCATTCCAAAATGGAATATGAAACAAAGGAAGTATTCCAAGTGGAAGAAAGCAGCCCGAGCTGCATTTTTAAAAGTAGTTCCATGTGGAGGCACTTGCATGAACATGGTTGAAACCTGGGAGAAATGATAGTATTTCCTCCATGATCTATCAAAAAGATGACTGTGGTCTGACCAGGTAACAGTGAAGCCATAGCAACGTGTTTTCCCATGCTTTGGCTTAGAATTGTCAAGTAAGGAGTCAACACAGTTACAAGTGACACTAGATTTCTGATGTGAGTATTAGACAACTAAGATTGACTAATAAACACATAAGAAAATTCCTCTAAGAGTGTTATTTCAGCAAGATGTATTTGAGGAGGTTCTAGGTGTCTGACCAGGAGGCACATTGGTGTTGTCAGCATGCCTGGACTCTGAGAGAGGTTATTTTCACACTGCTACTAATGGACTATGGTGAACTTTTCAGGTGTTACAAAAAGAGAGCTGAAGTATGTTGTAATAGGAGCGGCAGGGCTGCATCCCCAGCACCCTGGCCACCTGCTAGCTTATGCCCGAAATAACAACACACAAACTGTATTCATTTAAACACTGCTTGGTCCATTAGCTCTAGCCCTTACTGGCCAATTCTGATATCCTGATCAACCCATTTCTAACAAACTGTGTAGCACGGGTCTTACCAGGAAAGATTCAGCATGTCTGACCTGGCAGCTTGCTTCATTGTGTGCGTCTGCCCGGGCGAGCAGAGCATGGCTCACTTCCTCTTCCTCCCAGCATTCTGTTCTGTTTACTCCACCCACCTATGTTCTAACCAATAAAATGGGCCAAGGCAGTTTCTTTATTTTTTAACCAATGACCTTCCTCCATCAGAAGTAGGCTGATGTTTGGCTAGCCTTTGTGTGAAGAATTTAGAAAACAAATACTGGCATTAAGTAACCTCAGTCTAGGCCCGAAGAGCTAAGCTTGATGGAATGAAAACAACAACAACAACAACAAAAGGAAAATGGCCTCTCATTGATGTTAAATTCACTGATCACAGTTGTACTGGTCTTAGATTGATCCAGAAACTTGAAACCAAGAAAATTGTGACTCAAACCCTTTCTGGCCTTCATGATACAATTCCAGGAGAATAACTATGTTTTGATAATTGAGAATGACAGAGAGAAGTACAATGCCTCTAAAGAAGAGAACATGATGGTATGCCCATCACAAGGCTCTTCAACTTCCAGGAAAGTCATTGCCAGTAGAGTTTGCGTGCTCCTATGAGGCTACAGGTTTCTTCAAGTCCAGTTCTACAACCATTATTATATATATTTGTATAGAATAAGGGCCAAGAATTAAATACTGCATGACTTATGAGTGATGGTAAAATGGGATACTTTGGCATCAAATCAGATTGCAAAATCACTCTACAGCAAGGTTCAGATACATTGGTCCAAAATGATGCCTAACCTATAAGTTCATTGGATTTCACTGAGTTTCTCACAGCCAGAAAAGCTCCATGTCTTTTGTTCCTTTGCCACCCTCTTAACTTGACTAGAAAAGCTCATTTCTGAGGTTCTAATAGAGCTGGGCTGCAATGGTGTGACTGTCCGTGATAAAGGTCATGAGCAAAGATATCCCTTAGGGCAAGGGCTTGCTACTTGTTCCTACAGACAAGTTTATAATGAAGTGGCAGAAAATGCGAGAGCAGGCCTGCAACAACTCTAAGAGTGAAGTAGGTCAAGTATTTATATTTTTAATTTTCATTGGCAGTAGAGGAACTTCAGATCACTGGTTCTGGGAAGCAGACTCAGAGGAAAAGCAAACCTGCCTTTGTTTAGCAGCCTTTCTAGAATGCGATTGTGATGGTTCCACACAAGCAGGCCATCTAATGGTTTCAGGCAACATATTTATATGTTTATATTTATACTTTAAACTTCAGAGTTTGCATTTTTCCTCCTGCTAAGTCTGTCAACTGGTTGGAATTTGTAATTTATGGCGATGCAGCAATCCAAGGTTCTTTATCCTCAAGTGATCTTTTTCCCATGGAGACTTACATTGCATGACAAAACGCATCTGGAAGTGAATGATGGTGTCTCAGAATCATCACGCGAGGGCTCTAAGCATGCTCTTCATGTGCTATTTTTGTAAAAATTGTAACGATCTTTTATATTCAAAATAAAATTAGCTGATAAGTAGGTAAATGAGTTGTGTACTAGTACTTTAGGTATTTTAAAAGATATGGAATCTATAACCATACTTAAAAAAAAACTCAACTCCCAAAAAGAACAACTATTCTCTTTCTTTCTTTCTTTCTTTCTCTTTCTTTCTTTCTTTCTTTCTTTCTTTCTGTCTCTCTCTCTTTTTCTTAAGGCTTTTGGATAAATCTGTTAATACAGTATTGCATTAAGCTAGTAATCGGTTTTAAGATAAATATGCATAATTCACTTGTCCAGCAACTGTTATATAACTTCAGAGGAATTCCTTCTCAGTAAATCCTGCCAAACCAGTCTTGGTTTTTACGACCCATTTTTGGGGCAAAAATGGAACCTCAGCGTAAAATGGACATTAAATCCTTTGTGTATGAGAGGGCACTTTGCCAGGTCAAGGTAGAGAATGTTGTAAACATAGATATAGAGACAGACAGACACACAAACAAACACATACACACTCACACACACAGAGGAGGAGATAGAGAGATAAAGACAGTGCTACAAGTGTTAGAACTAGGGCTGCTCATTACTCAGTTAATCTTTTTAAGTGACTCTTACATTAAAAGTTTACTTTTCCTTTAAGATTGTTTATTTATGGGTAGACTCAAAAATCCCAATCCTCTGCTGGAATAGAGAACAGCAACTGATTCCCTCAGCCAGAAAAGAGGCTTGATGCATGCTTTGCATCATCATAAATAGCCTAAGAGACCATGCCAAAGTGTGTGGATAACTTAAAGGCTACTGGCAGTAGGGATTCCTACAGTACCTCCCCATTTTGTTTAAATAAGAGAGTTCTAAGCTTAATACAAAATTATACAATAAGAAAAAATATATCAAGCAAGAAACATGTGATAAATATTTCAATAATTATCCTATCCTAATGAGTTTAAGTCTTGTATAATAAAGAATTTGGCCAAGTTATGAGAGGGAAGTTACTACAACTATCTAGTCTTCAACCCCATCAAAGTCTGAGAAGGGAAATAATATTACTTGAGTAAACAAGAAGTGTAATCAAACAACTTCCAAAATGTGCAACAAATGACAGAGACAACTGGCTACCTGAGCAATCACCCAAATCTCATCTGCAACATTGGAGCAACCAACTTTGGCTAAGGCCTAGAGTAACTGAAAGACCATTTTCAGAGGAAGAAAATTTCAAAACTGTCTTACCCTGTCTTGGAAAGATTTGACAGTCTTTTTGCTTGTATCCTGCTTGTCCTGTCTGGACATCTTGAATTTTGTCAGTGGTTGATGCATGGACAATTCCTTCCCCAAAGGCCACTTTTTCCAAGAAGAAAACAAGTTCCAAGTGCAGTGTCTTCAGTGCTTAACATTCTCTCAGGAATAGATCGGTGCTGCCAGGAACAACTGTGTTTCACTTCAACAGAAACTTAAGTTATTTAAATATCACATTCTACAGCTCTTTGAAGTACCTATCTATGCAGAATACAATCACTATGCATCTAAAGAACCTGTTTAGTCTAACTATAAGCATGACAAACATAAATGACTATTGATCTACAATTCTTTTTTTTGATATATTTTTTTTATTTAATTTATTTATTTATTAAAGATTTCTGCCTCCTCCCCACCACCGCCTCCCATTTCCCTCCCCCTCCCCCATCAAGTCCCCCTCCCTCATCAGCTCGAAGAGCAATCAGGGTTCCCTGACCTGTGGGAAGTCCAAGGACCACCCACCTCCATCCAGGTCTAGTAAGGTGTGCATCCAAACTGCCTAGGCTCCCCCAAAGCCAGTATGTGCAATAGGATCAAAAACCCATTGCCATTGTTCTTGACTTCTCAGTAGTCCTCATTGTCCACTATGTTCAGCTAGTCCAGTTTTATCCCATGCTTTTTCAGACCCAGGCCAGCTGGCCTTAGTGGGTTCCCAATAGAACATCCACATTGTCTCACTGTGTGGGCGCACCCTGGTGGTCCTGAGTTCCTTGATCGTGCTCTCTCTCCCTCTGCTCCTGATTTGGACCTTGAGATTTCAGTCTGGTACTCCAATGTGGGTCTCTGTCTCTGTCTCCTTTCATCGCCTGATGAAGGTTAATATTCAGGAGGATGCCTATATGTTTTTCTTTGGATTCACCTTCTTATTTAGCTTCTCTAGGATCATGAATTATAGGCTCAATGTCCTTTATTTATGACTAGAAACCAATTATGAGTGAGTACATCCCATGTTCCTCTTTTTGGGTCTGGGTTACCTCACTCAGGATAGTGTTTTCTATTTCCATCCATTTGTATGCAAAATTCAAGAAGTCCTTTTTTTTACTGCTGAGTAGTACTCTAATATGTATATATTCCATACTTTCTTCATTCATTCTTCCATTGAAGGGCATCTAGGTTGTTTCCAGGTTCTGGCTATTACAAACAATGCTGCTATGAACATAGTTGAGCATATACTTTTGTTGTATGATAGGGCCTCTCTTGGGTATCATACCAAGAGATATCCAAGAGTGGTATTGCTGGGTCCAGGGGTAGGTTGATCCCGAATTTCCTGAGAAACCGCTACACTGCTTTCCAGAGTGGTTGCACAAGTTTGCATTCCCACCAGCAATGGATGAGTGTACCCCTTTCTCCACGACCTCTCCAGCAAAGGCTATTATTGGTGTTTTTTATTTTAGCCATTCTGACAGGTGTAAGATGGTATCTTAAAGTTGTCTTGATTTGCATTTCCCTGATCGCTAAGGAAGTTGAGCATGACCTTAAGTGTCTTTTGGCTATTTGAACTTCTTCTGTTGAGAATTCTCTGTTCAGCTCAGTGCCCCATTTTATAATTGGGTTGATTAGCCTTTTATGGTCTAGTTTCTTGAGTTCTTTATATATTTTAGAGATCAGACCTTTGTCAGTTGCAGGGTTGGTGAAGATCTTCTCCCAGTAAGTGGGTTGCCTTTTTGCTTAGTGACAGTGTCCTTTCCTTTACAGAAGCTTCTCAGTCTCAGGAGGTCCCATTTATTCAATGAGGCCCTTAATGTCTGTTTTGTTGGGGTTATACCTAGGAAGTGGTCTCCTGTGCCCATGTGTTGTAGAGTACTTCCCACTTTCTCTTCTATCAGGTTCAGTGTGTTCGGACTGATATTGAGGTCTTTAATCCATTTGGACTTGAGTTTTGTGCATGGTGATAGATATGGATCTATTTCCATTCTTCTACAGGTTGACATCCAGTTTTGCCAGCATAATTTGTTGAAGATGCTCTCTTTTTTCCATTGTATACTTTTAGTTCCTTTATCAAAAATGAGGTGTTCATAGGTTTGTGGGTTAACATCCAGGTCTTCTATATGATTCCATTGGTCGACTTCTCTGTTTTTATGTCAATACCACACTGTTTTCATTATTGTAGCTCTGTAATAGGGTTTGAAGTCAGTGATGTTAATGCATCTCTCTGACTCTGCTCTTCTTTATCACAGCATTCAGATTAGATTTCTCTGCCTAGCTAAGTCCTGCCTTACTTTACGTCTAAAGCCATTTTTTCATTCAAAATGGTAATCACAACATAGAGAAGAAAATCCCACATCACCTCCCTTTTCCTGTTTAAATGAAAAGGAAAGTTTTGACTTTAACATCGTAAAATTACATATAACAAAACAGTTATCAGGCAAGAATTAAAGTTACAATATTTATGTCTACTTTAACTTTTATCATAATTAAGGAAAACTATAACTATTAATTTCTCAACTCCATCCAAAACCCCAGAACGATATAATATTCCCTAATGAATGATGTGGGAGTGATTTCTTATTAATAAAGAAACTGCCTAGACCCATTTGATAGGCCAACCCTTAGGTAGGCGGAGTAAACAGAAAGGAATGCTGGGAGAAAGAAGCTGAGTCAGGGAGTCGCCATGGTTCTCCCACTCCAGACAGATGCAGGTTAAGATCTTTCCTGGTAAGCCAGCTCGTGGGCTACACAGATTAATAGAAATGGGTTAGATCAATATGTAAAAGCTAGCCAATAAGAAACTGAAACTAATGGGTCAGGCAGTGTTTAAAAGAATACAGTTTCCATGTAATTATTTTGGGTAAAGCTAGCCGGGTGGCGGGACACAGCCCGCCGCTCCATATTTCAACAAAGTAAATGGGAAATGCATTGTCAGCAACATCAAAACTATAGAATTGACAGAGAAATCTCACTGTGTGGACAGTCACTCAACATTCTTAAGTATCTATCAGACATCCAATTTTCAGCCTACAGGCCCATAATATTCAGCAGACTTTTCCATGAAGCAGGACATTTCAAAGATAGTTCCACCTATATTGGTAGTTTTTCAGTCACTTTATTCTGTGTCCTGTAGAATGTCTAGAAGACCCTTTCATGAAGCAGGAATCCTGAATGATTATCTCACCTTTAGGCAAGTTTAGCAGTCATTTGTCTGTGGGTCCCTCATGTCCAGTTTATCAAGCATTCTAGGCGAGAGCAGTTTCTTGCCAACGATCATCCAACTCCATAAGAAACCTCTTCAATGCCCATCTTCCTCTTGAAGGAGCTTGGTACTGCCAGGAACAGATGTGACTCATTGTCATGACGAATCTTAAATTCTTAAAACATTTTAAATGCTATATTCTACAGTCTTTGAAAGGTTTGAAGAATAAATACCTATTTGAAAGACATCTCTGTACATCTATAAAATCTAACTAACATGGCTATAAACTTGACTATTACAGATGATTATTTATTAACCTATATTTATTAATTACACATTACATTTTAAATCACCTACACAACCATAATACCTTAATCAAGAGCAGAAACATAAATATAACAAAATTGACCTTAAATTTGTATCAATAATCCAAGATCCTTACCAATGCAAAGTATACATCTCTGTAGCATATCCCCTTTAAATATAAAGAGAGATTTACAACCAATATTTGGGAATATGAGCATAGTTCTGTCCAAGCTTCTTCCTTCTGTTTATTAGGTGAAGTAATTTTTTGAGGGTGTTCATGGTAACCTTTCAGAGGGTCTTAGTCTATTAAACCATATTAGTCTGAAAGCAATCCAAAGATTCACATCCTTTGTGGAAACAAAAGAAGAACCTCTTTTCCAAAGCAACATATCTTTAGGCCCAAATTCTGAAGTCAAGATACCTTTATAATATACAGGCTGATTTCGCTTAGCAGTTCTTACAATGAAATGTCTCTCTGTACTTAGCTCCTACACAATCAAAAAATGTAATGAAAATATAATATACATAATCCAGACGCTGTGTATATTCCATCTTTATGTGGCTTATTTATTTTTATTACTTTTAAATATTTATTTATTACCTTTCTTCTTTTAATCTATGACTGTATTCTGTCTCTTTAAAGATTTTGTTTTTCATTTTTTAAAAATCATTTACTGTCTTTTATAACCCACTATACTTATTTTCTTCTCTCTTCCAAGCCTACTTATATTTATCCAACACCGTGACTCATTTAGAGTTTTCTTCCATCTGGATTTGTCTTTATTGCATATATGTAATTCTTTACTGTCCAGGCACACTTTTTAAAATGCTAAGTGCTTCTTTAAACTTAAGCTGTACCATTACCAGGGAATATATGTTACTTACTGCTGGCCCCCTTCCAGTCCAGCATGGCTGAGCCACTTGTGCCTCTGAGACACATGCACCACTCCACTTCCAAGCATACAGGCCATTCACTTTGCCACCAAGCTAGGCACAGTACACTACTCATAATCCCCATCCATATACTTGGTTTCCTGAAAGAGTCAGAGATCTTACTGACAGCATGGCCTAGAAAGCCTGCATTTCAAAATGGTGTGGCTTTTTTTTTTTTCTGCTTCTGCTGAATCAGGAAAACCTCTCTTAAAGGAGCTGTGGAATACCACTAGCTGAAAAAAAATGTGGTTAAACTTTGCTTTTTATGTCTAGAGTTCCTTTTCAAGCCCTCCCAGGTTTTACAGGATTTAGTCCACCATATTGACATCAATTTGTTGATATGAGGCTGCTTGTTGGTACCTGGTTGTATAGCCCCAAAATAATCACACAGAAATTATATTAATTACATCACTGCTTGGGACATTAGCTCAAGCTTCTTATTGACTAGCTTTTATATATGAATTTAACCCATTTCTATTAATCTGTGTATTGCCATGTAACTGTGACTTACTGGCTAAACTTCCAGTGTCGGCCTCTGGCAGGGCTACATGGCATCTCTCTCACTTCTCCCTGCCTCTTTTTCCCAGCATTCACTTTAGTTTTCCCCACATAGCTCTTTTCTTTTGCCCTATCACAGGCCAAGACAGTTTATTTATTCATTAACCAATAAAAACAACACAGAGGCAGAAGGACCTCCCACACCATTTCCCCTTTTCTGTTTATTGGTTCACACAAATAATTGAAATGTAAGAGTTAGCCAATAAGAAGCTAGAGCTAATGGGCCAAACAGTGATTTAATTAATACAGTTACTGTGAAATTATTTTGGGTCTAAGCTAGCCAGGCAATCAGCTGCTCTCTCTTCCTACAAATAGACCAAACTGTTTATAACTACTACAAACCTCTGTGTGTTTCTTTGGGGCTGAACAATTACAGAACTGGGTGGGACAGAAACTTCTGTCTACATTAGCCAACGATTTGTTTGTTAAACCTTGTAATTCACAATTACAGTTTTACTTTAAAAATTCAGTGCTCAAGTATCTATCATAACTATGGAAAAGTATAAATGCCTACTTCAGCTTTAAACTATCTCATTTCAAGATTGAAGATATTGCTTACATAATGTTAATAATAGTTTTTATTTACTGGAATGATTTTGTATGTAAATGACATTTTTACAAATTACAGTATTCACCAGCTGGACTGGGAAGAAACAAGCATAGGTCCAAACTAGTCCCTCTGAATGTGGTTGACACTTCCATGGCTGCAGCAGACTGAGGGCCATTGGCAGTGGCACCAGGATTTATCCCTATTGCTTGTACTGGCTTTTTTGGGAACCTATTATCTTTGGATGGATACCTAGCTCAACCTAGATATAGTAGGAGGGCCTTGAACCTTCCCCCCAAAAATGTGCCTTACACTCTCTGTGGAGAGGATGGGGGTGGGGTGGGGTGGGTAAGTTCAGGGAATGGGAGGAGGGGAGGTTGTGGGAACTTGTATTGCTATGTATAATGAAAAGAGTTAGTTTTCTTTTTAAAAAAATAAAAAGGAAAAATATTAAAAAATAATTGAAATGTGTTTTAGAAGAGTAATGAACTTCTCTGAGGTGAGCATTCCATATTTTCATTTCTAAGATCTTATAAAAATCCCATATCATGTTTCTTTTTAGAATAAGTGTGTTATAAGAAAGGTGGATTTTTCTATACTTCTAGCATGTATAACTTGATCCTGCTGGAAGTCAGAAAATTCAGTTCTTCCATGTGTCTAGCCTGACCACATAAGTATAGCCCATTGTTTCTTACTCAACTTCTGGTGATGAAACTAGAGAAATGAGAGTAAGGGCATTTGGAAAGACCATGAGATATAATTACCTTTGCCTCACAGAAAACTAAAAAGGACCCCGAGTCTGCTTTAAAAGTCAATATGCAAGAAAATAGGATGGCAATGATTCGTGATGTGTACAACAAAGTACACATCTGTGCTAATTTTTCTGAAGTACAGATAACCTTAATCACGCATCACTAATAGTTTTGCTCTTCTCCTACTTGGAGTGAGAGTACAGATGAAAAGTCAACTCTAGCCTTACTTTCTGTCATATGGCAATAACTCTATTAGTTAGAGTAAACAAACTTCTGATGAATTGAATGATTCAGGTATCATCAAGTAGAAAAATGTGATCTTGCAATGTCAAGACTAACGCAGATATTCTTTGGCCTCTATCCTGCAGTGATTCAGATTCTCAACTATTTGCAATATCCTGATGTCAATATTTCAGCTATTTGGGTAACCATGAAGTTTACTTCAGTTGGACATGTAATTAAAGGAAAGAAGTCCTTCTTCAGGATGATCTACACTACACATGTTTACTTTCAATCAGCTTCATCGATTTGCTCTGAAGTTCTCCAGCACTGTGTTATATTAACATTCTATTGAAACCCTTCCAAGAAGGAAATAATTGGGCATAAAACAATAGCTACATTGAATATCGGGGATACTGAGAAAAAGGCATTTGGTATCACTGTGTAATTTTTATAATACACTGGATATGGCTTATGTTAAGAAAAGGGATATACTGTCTACACATCATGGCACATTTTCTTAATTTCTTCTCTTTCTTAGAAGTTGAATTTGTTGGTTATTGTATACTTATATTTTGAGACTTTAAAATGAAAATGCCTGGGAAACAATTTCATAAAAGCAAGGAAAACATTAGAAAAAAGAATAGGAAAATTCCTTCTCTAAGTTCATCTTCAGAAAGCATATTGGACTTGTTAGATTTGCTTAATGTCAATCAAGTAGTACATCCCCAGACAATAATCTCTAAGATCGTACACTTTTTATTTCTGGAAGAAAATTGATTTTTATTGTATAAAATGTAATAAAATGGTTGTACCTGGTAGGGTATTTAACAAAGTAGTTTTAAATGGTAAATATCATAGAGTCGGTGCTTAGCACATGATAATATGTGTTCAATAATTGGATCTATGCAGAAACATGTCACTTGGTCATCTATAAATAAATACAATGTCTTTGTAACCTGAATATCAGTGCTAATCTTTCCTATAAAATTATAGTAATTTAGAAGATACTCTACTTGAAGGAGAAAAATATTTGATACCTGATATGTGATGCTAATTTGCTGTGATGTTTCTTACTGTATTTTCAAAAGGGAAGTTTTACTTGCTATTTGTATCAACTCTTAAATAACTATGTGACAAATACAATTTGCCTTCATGATTTTAGCAATGTGTCCTTGTTAAGATTTGCTTGAATGTGATATATGACTTTCTGCTCTCTCTATTCTTTCCCACCACAGAAGGGTAGACTATATACCAACAGAACATAGATTAAATAAAGCTGAGATGGCTCTGACATTTGATCGTGAATTGTTTAGCCATCCCCATCCTACTATCTTTTCACGCTTGTTGTGGGTCATCACTTCAGAGAGTGCAGATATGGCTCATAAACTGAGTAAAATAATGAAGACAAGAACAAATAAATCCATTCTAATTATAATAAACACATGAAATACTGTATTTAAGTATTAATCTGACTCAAGTAGTATCACCAATAATCATTGCTATGTTTTATTTTTTTTGATATTTCAAATACTTTACATTTTATTTATGACAGTGGATTTGTAATCTGAATCCAATATGAATGTAAGATATATATCACATCTTTTCTTCCTTCTTGATAAAAAATCAAAAGAACATACCCATCATGTTCAGTTAGAACCATGTGCCTGATATAACATAAATCTTTTTGAGAAGACCAACTATGTCTAGCACAGCAGCTGCTGTGGATATCATTATAATGACCATCTTACTCATGGTTTAAAAATATATTTAGACTTAATAGATGGCAGATTGGTGATATGGATATATTGGGCTAATGTCATTTAAACTACTGTGACAAATATCCTGTCACATAGAATGATGACTTGTACCAAGTAAAGTTTTTTTTGTCTTGAAGATTCAGAAAGCTCAGTTCTGGGTAGGTTTGGTCAATTGTATTCAGCTCTACTGAAAGGTAGAAACATGGTGTCAGGACATGCCAGAGGAAGGCTGTTCATTCATGATACCTAAAAGGCTGGCATCACTGCTGGTTTCCACATATCTTTATGCCATCAAAGTACAAGTCTACCTACAGATGACTACACTGCTGATGTTAGATCCTTCTTAATCCAACTACTTCCCATAGGCCTATCAGCTAGTGAAGAATATACAAGCTTTCAGAGAACATTTCATATTGAAACCCTACCAGTTCTCTAGTGTTATTGTGCTAGCTAAGTTTATGTTATTTTGACACAAGGTAGAGTCATTTGAGAGGAATGAACATTAATCAAGAAAATGCCTTCATATGATTGGGTTGTAGTCAAGTTGACATGAATCTGTATGAATAGGGTTAAATAATGAAGATGAGAACAAATACATCCATTCTAATTATAATAACCACATTATAAAAGAAAGCTAACATTCTTGCCTTTTTCCTGTTTTCTTTTCCTACTTTGAATATTAGTACTTCATATCACTGTCTCCATACATGTCCTGTGCTCTTCCTCATTTAGGGTTCAGGTTCATGCTATGTTACTGCTTTCCTTTGTTTCATAAAGGCAAAAGGTCCTCTTTAGTCTAAAATAAATGATTGCTTATGATTCTAGATGATTCAGCACTCAAATGTAAAGACAAGATATGCTCCAAAAAGGGATGAAAGAATATTTTGTTAATGTTAATTGTTGCTTGAAAGAAATTTAAATTACTTTGGTTTAATTGAGCTAATAAAATTACACACATTTAGTTGATACCCACTTTTATTTCTGATGATCATCAATTCAATTTCCAGATGTCAACATAATTATAGATAAGTATATTCTAGGTAAGTATTCCCCACCTACATCAATTCACAAAGAATCAAGTAGAAGCTAAGAATGTTCTATGGCATGCATATCCAGAACACTACAGAGAAGCCATGGCTTGTTTTCTTTGACTATGTTTTCATATACAGAACTATTTATTTATAGATACAGTGTTGCTATTGATTAAAGAAATGCTGAAAGCATTATTATTTTTATTATTTGTGAGTCCTAGCCAGGTAATATTTTCTTATCCAAGATGCAGTTATTATTTGGGGTTGGCAGCTCTCCTGATCTTGGCTAGGTTAACTACTTGGACTTTGACTGACTGAAAGTGGCAGAGATTGACCCAGTTCAGGACAGAATGTCAGTTGATACCACGTTATCAGATCTCTTATTCTCTGGCATGTTTTTCTGGATGTTTTTCCATAGCCTTGGAAACATTTTGTAAGAATGTGCAGAACTAGCAGATTTCTTGAAACCACAATAAAAAGCCAATACAGTATTACATCTGATCGAGTATATGCAGCACTGTAGTACAAGTACATATATAGTATAAGTAGCACTGTATGTCACAAGGGTAGTACATCTTTAAGGAAGAGGTAAATAAATTCCATCATTTTCTGAAGACTTTTGAAAATTTACATTATAAGGGATATAAGCACCCTGAAGGAAATGTCTGTGTTCAATTTTTGCAAAGAATTTATTAGAATATAGAACTAATATTTATAATGAGTATTTAGGTTTGAATTCTTTTTTAAAGTACATTCTTATTTTATACATTGCATCCTGACCACAGTTTCTACTCCCTCCACTCCTCCCAGTTCCTTCCTCACCTCCCATCTCCCCAGCAACTCTTTCCCAGTTTCTTTTTAAAAATGTAGCAGTCCTTCAAAGTATATTCACAAAACATGGCCTAACAAGGCAAAATAAATCAGGACACAAACCCTCTTATCAAGGTTGGACATGGCAACCCAGTAGGAGGAAAAGGTTCTAAACTGCAGGCACTGGCGTCAAGGACGCTCCACTCCCATTGTTAGGAGTCCCACAGAAACACCAAGCTACACATCTATATATGCAGAGGACCTAGCTCAGACACATCCAAGGTTTGTGTGTGTTGCTTCTGTCCCTGTGAGCCCCTATGAGCCATGCTTATTCGATTCTGTGCTTTGTGCTCTCTTGGTATCCTAGAGCCTTCTGGCTTCTCTAATCATTTCTTTCTCTCTTATATGGGTTTCCCTGGTTCTAACTAGTGTTTGACTGTGGGTCTTTTCATCTGCTCTTCTCCGTTTCTAGATGATGACCCTCTGATGACAAATGGGCCAGGCACTGATCTCTGAAAATATCAGAATAATATTATGGGTCATTTTATTGACTTATTTTTCTTTTTTTCCAGTCCTGTTTAATTCTATCTCTTGTCTGTCTTGCCTCTGGTTCCTGAATATCCAGGAAGTGTCATGAATGGGCTCCCTCTCGTGGCATGGATCTGAAGTTGGATGTGTCATGGGTTGGCCACTCTGTGCCCCCATTGCCCCAGAACATCTTGCAGGCAGGACAGATGTAAGGTTAAAAGTTCTTGGCTGTGTTAATGTCCCATGTTTTTAATTCTTATATATTTCATAATATATTCAACAGTCATATTTAATATTGACAAAAAGAAACACTTACTAAACTTTGGTATTTCCTAGGATTTCTCTCATCTTCTAAACCAAACCCAAACAAAAATATTCAATACTATAAACATAGTATTTTGAAAGACAGTACCATCAAATAACATAAAACCCACATTTTTCTTCTGGTTAAATTCATTTTATTTGATGGCTGACCACAAAAAAATAAACACTGTTACAACTGCAGAATTCACAGGTTTTTTGAGTAGTAGCTAGAAACAGTAGAAATGGAACTGAGGATGACAGCCCACCACGTGCCATGGGTGTATCATTCTGCTTCACCCACTTGTCCCCACTGACTCACCCTCACCACATACTGACGGCTCAGAGACTCAGCTGCACTGTGGCGCCAGCCGTCTCTCGTTATTTCCCCTGTTTGAAAGTGACTTGGTTGGCAGGGAAAAAGTGAATTGCAAAAAAGGAATGAACCAGAGTTTCATTAGGGTTCATTTGGAAACTAAAATGGTGGATAAAGCAAGAAAGACTGGCACTTTACATTCAAGTATGTACTCAAAACAAAGCTCCGCCTCAGGTGATTGTGAAGAGTATGTGTGTAGGTCAAGGTGCCATTAGCCAATATTATCTTCATACAAAGAGATGACATAAAATGTCTTTGAGATCATTCATGCTCCAGAGCTGGACATGACTACAGACATCTATTAATAGTTTCTATTTGTGTCTACACTTTCAACCTGTTTAACACAGCTAACCAGTCTCACATTGCTGCTAACAGAAGGTCTATTTTACACATTGGCATCTTTTGATTTTACAGCCTCCAGGCTTATATGTCTAAATGTCAGCTGTTTGACATTCTTGGGATTTCATCATGTGAAGGCCAATATTAACCAGTTCCAACAGTGTTAAAGTTATCCAGTCTTTGCAAGAATGGGAGGAATTTGGGTAAGGTTGACAGATTAATCATTTTATGAAACAACCCAGTGAAATCCTTACTACAAATATGATAATATTATTATCCACATTTACTTAACTACTTATGTGGATGGCAATGAAGGCAGTGAGGGACAGACACTGTTTGCATTATTCAGCCAAGGGTGAATATTTCTTATTATTGTGAAAATGACAGAAAATGCCTTAGGGAAAATACAGGATAGAAAGCCCTATATAAGTTTATTTTCACCAAATTGATAACTGTTTTGTTATATGTAATTTTGCTATGTTAAAGTTAAAGCCTTTCCTTTTTGTTTAAACAGAAAAAGGGGAAATGATGGAGGAAGGTCATTGGTTAAGTAATAAAGAAACTGCTTGGACTCATAGGCTTAAACATAGGTGGGAGGAGTAAACAGAAAAAAATGCTGGGAGGAAGAGGAAGTGAGGTAAGACGCCTCAGACAGAGGCCATGCTCCCCTCTCCCAGGCAGACGCACGAAGCTCAGATCCAGGATGGACGTAGGCTAAAATCTTTCCCGGTAAGACTGATGCTACTCAGATTATTAGAGATGAGTTGATCGGGATATGAGAATTAGCCTGTAAGGGCTAGAGTTAATGAGCCAAGCAGTGTTTAAAAGAATACAGTTTGTGTGTTGTTTTTTCTGGTGTAAAGCTAGCCGAGTGAGAGCCGAGTGGGACGAAAAGCAGGCCCGCAGCTCCTTCAACAATGCCTCATGGAAGATTCTTAATTAGAATATTTTCTATAAGTATGAGTGGTGGTGTTAAGATTTACTTGTATTGGATAACTGGTTATAGAATGAATAGAAATTTTCAGAAGGCAATGTTTATAGAGACTTAGCTAAACCATGAAGAAATGAAGAGCTCATAGAGTTCTACAACTCAAACTTTACCACTCAATATCTAACAGTGAAAATGGTCCTGTGATCCATGATGGTATCTAGCCCCTTGTGCAACCACAATGCTCTTAAGTGTGGTAGATCTATGATAAAACTAAAAGTGATATTGAAATTAAAAATTGCCACTGTGTCCTTTATGTTGGATGAATGAAGCAAGCTTCAAATGACTACGATTTAAGCTAAAATGAAAATGTCAAGGAAGATCAACCACATTGAGATGAACAGAGCAAAGGATGGTGTAGAAAGTTACATAGATTCTGTCCATTTTCATGATGACAGAGAGCATGGTGGTGAGCAAGCAGATGTGATGCTGTAACTGAGAGCACTACATCTTGCAAGAAATAGTAAGTTGACTGACTATCACACTGAAGGAGGTTTGAGAAAAGGAGACCTCAAAGCCCAACCCCACAATGACAAACTTCTTCCAACAAGGTTATAACCTCTAATAGTGCTTCTCCCTTTGGGAGCCATTTTTTTTTCAAACCACTATATATGTACAGCTCACATCATTAGCTTCTTAATATTTTATTCTAGATAAGTTCCTCTAAATTCCAGCTTACACATTTATGACTAGGTTTTTATATCTAAAGAATTGTTGGACATGAATGGCAAGAGAGTAAAGACTAATGCAATACATAGCAAAATTGTTTCTTTTAGCAAACTTGTATTTTTTGGTAGGAAAGAAATTAATGAATTTGTATTCTACTCAATTAAAAAAACAAATAAATTCCCTTGCTTTTACAAATCATAAACACTTTTAGTAATGTAGCAGAATACACTATTAACTCAAAAAATTAAGTAGCCCTCCTTTACACAGATAAATGGTCTGAGAAAGAAATCAGAGAAACATGCCACTTCACAATAGCCACAAATAGCATAAAATATCTTGGAGTAACTCTAACCAAATAGTAAAAAAAAAAAAGGCATGACAAGAACTTTAAATCTTTTAAGAATGAAATTGAAGAAGACACCAGAAAATATAAAGATCTCCCATGTTCTTGGATAGGCAGATTTAACACAGTAAAAATGGCAATCTTACCAAAAGCAATCTACATATTCAATGCAATGCCCATCAAAATTCCAGCAAAATTCTTCACAGACCTTGAAAGAACAGTACTCAACTTCATATGGAAAAGTAAAACACCCAGGATACCCAAAACAATCCTGTACAATAAAGGAACTTCTGGAAGAAACGCAATTCCTGACTTCAAACTCTACTACAGAGCTACAGTACCGAAAACAGCCTGGTATTAGCATAAAAACTGAAAGGAGGACCAATGGAATTGAATCAAAGACCCAGATATTAATCCATACACCTACAAACACCTTAATTTTGATAAAGAAGCAAAAATATAAAATGAAAAAAAGAAAGAATGTTTAACAAATGGTGCTGGCATAACTGGATATCAATATGTAGAAGAATGAAAATAGATCCATATCTATTACCATGAACAAAACACAAATCCATATGGATTAACTTCAACACAAAACCAACCACACTGAGCCTCATAGAAGAGAAAATTGGAAGTACACTTTTATGCATTGTCACAGGAAACTACTTCCTAAATATAACCTCAGTAGCACAGACTCTGAGAAAAACAATAAACGGGAACTCCTGAAACTGGAAAGCTTCAATAAAGCAAAGGACACAGCCAACAAGACAAACAGAAGCCTACAGAATGGGAAAAAACCTTCACCAACCCCAGATCAGACAGAGGATGGATCTCCAAACTATACAAAGCATTCAAGGAATTGGTCACCAAAAGAACAAATAATTCAATAAAAATAGAGATCTAAACAGAGAACTCTCAACAGAGGATTCCACCTTACACCTGTAAGAATTGCCAAGATCAAAAACACTGATGATAACTAATGCTGGAAAGGTTGTAGGGTAAAGGAAACATTCCTGCATTACTGGTGGGTGTGCAAATTGTTGCAGCCCCTTTGGATATCAATATGGTGATGTCTCAGAAAATAAGGAAACAACCCTTCCCCATGACCCAGCAATACCTCCTTTGGGGTATATACACAATTGTGCCACAAGAACATGTGCTTAACTATGTTCATTTCAGCTTTGTTTGTCATAGAAAGTACCTGTAAACAATCTAAAAGCCCCTCACATGAAGAATGGATAAGGAAAATGTGGTACACTTACCCAGTGGAGTACTATATAGCAGAAAAAATAATGACATCTTGAAATTTGTAGAAAAATGGATGGAGCTAGAACACATCAATTTTTTTTTCAGTTTTCTTAATTCAGTGCTTACATTTTTGTCTTTATTTTAAAATAAAATTTCTAACAAAATTTAAATTGTTTGCTTCCTCTTTGATTATTATTATATTGGATGATCTAATATAGTTTGATACAATGATTAGTAATATATTATTAAAATAGATGGTTTACAAGTGTTTTATTGTGAAAGTTTGCAGTGTATTTTTTTAACAATTTTTTTTTTAAATAGCCAAGTGTGGCGGTGCACGCCTTTAATACTAGCACTTGAGAGGCAGAGGCAGGTGATCTCTGTGAGCTTGATGCCAGCCTGGTCTACAAAACAAGTTTCAGGACATTTAGCCTGGGCCATTATACAGAGAAACCCTGTCTCAGGGGAAGAAAGAAACTGTATTTTTCCATACTTGAGTATTTTGTCTGCAACATGTACATCATCTGTGTGCCACCTCTCTGCCTGGTATCTTCATTGCCAGATGAGGGCATCAGATCCCTAGAACTGGAGTTACAGTAGTTATGGATGCTGCCAACTGGACCCAGGTCCTAGTAACTGCTAAGCCATCTCGCTAGCCTGTCCCCCACCTCAGTCCCCCTTTATGAGACAGCGTAGCTCTGACTGTCCTGGAACTCCCTATGCAGACCAGAATGGTCTTGAACTCACAGAGATCTGTCTGCCTCTGCCTCCCAAGTACTGAGATCAAAGGCGTGCACCCCACCCACCCTGGCTGTGTATCCTTTTGAATGTATTTTTCTTGGGTTTCCTAGCCCTTTCTCTCTGAGAACTGGATACAGAACCCCGACCCCTGGAACACATCAAATTGAGTGAGGTAATTCAGACCCAGAAAGACAAGTATCATGTATACTCACTCTTAATTGGCTTTTATACCTAAAGCAAAAAAGAAAAACCAGCCTACAATTCACAATCCTAGAGAACCTAGACAACAATGAGGACCTTAAGAGATATATACAAGGAACTAATCTACATGGGTAGTAGAAAAAGACAAGATCTCCTGAGTAAATTGGGAGTATGGGGACCATAGGAGAGGGTTGAAGGGGAGGAGAGAGGAAGGAATGGGAGGAAAGAAAAATGTATAGCTGTACTATGCCAAGAAATGGGTTTTCATTATTCTATAGCTTGGGAGTGAAACTTGCCACTTGAGTAGTGTCAATTCTATGGCTTTTCCAACCAACTTTAGCTTTATTTATTTCATCTCCCCATCTGTGTTTTTTTTCACTCATCTGACTCTTAAATAAGTCTTCCCTATCCCAAAATAAGAAACAATTTTATTTACAGGTAGAATATATTTTTTGTGGACAGGATTCTTTCCCAGGGCTCTTTGACAATAAAAAAGGTATGACACTTAATTATCAGAGTTGATAAAATATCTTAAACACTACTTTGGAAGTTGAATTCAGATACTTCAGAAACCAAAACTAAGATTCTGTAGGAAATATATACTATTAGAGTGGGTTTCATTTCAAGTTAACTTGATTGCTGAATATAACATACCTCTTCCCTTTAGAATGCCTTTCTGAGAACTTCCATATCCATGTACCTAGATACTAAACTTTTCCTATGCTGTCATAAAAAATAATCCCTCATTCTCCCCATTCATCCAAAGCTGTGACGTGGTGTGATTACATGAGGTGATACCTTGGCTCAGTAATTGCAACCACAGAAAACAACTAGCCTATACCGATTCTACCAGTGTTCATGATTCAGGGCATAATTTATGGTGGAAACTCATTGACATTTTGTGTGCAATTGAGATTGCTAAAAAACTCAATAAACCTCATACTGTATGAAGTTATAAAAGTCCAGTTTGCTCATATGGTAGAATTTTGCAACATATTCTAAAGATGGTTTGAAATCTAACAAGGTTAGCACTTTTCTGAATTCTTGTTATCATCCCTGTGTTCTTCAGTACTTGTTATATGGTAAACCACCTCCTTAGTACAGAGTGTTCTCTCAACTTTTCTGAAGAACCAGCCTGTCTAAGCAAATACTCATGTTGCCAATTACATTTTAAAGTATCTCAGAAAATTCTTTGAAGTAATCCTCCTCCAAATCCTTTTGAAACTAGGTTTATACAATTTTCAAGTGTGTAAACACATAGTGGAATTAAGTGGATGAAGGAGAAAACGAATTTTGTCATAGGCTAGGTTGTTATCTTTAAAGGAATGCCTTCATTGGAATTTCTTTTCCAAACTCTGAGTCATGAGATTCAGGATTGGTCCACTATATAATATCTAATTCATGGTGCGGAAAGTAATGAGGACTTGTGGAAAGTAAATTTAAATGGAGCAGTGAGTTGGGATATTCAATAGCATAAATAGTTTCTATCAACTCACTACATTTTATGACTTTTGGTTTTTTCATTCATTTCTCTTCACCTAATATTTGCACTGTTTACTTCATAACAACATCTATGTTTTCATGCACTGTTGAATTCTAATAAGAACCTTGACAGAGATTTGGTGTTCTTTTTTGTTACTGATGGAGAGCAGAACCAGGGGCCTCACATATGTTAGGCTAATGTAGAGCCACTGATCTACTTTCATAGCGCTAATGATTTTGATGCATTTCAATTCATAATTATATTATTAAGTATAAACTACTCCTAATGTTATAAATAACATATACCTATTAAGAATGATAATAATCACAGGAAGTCAAAAATTATCTCAATTTCAAATTTTAGTTCAAAAGGAATGATAGTAAAGATGTTATTTAATAATGCATTACTTAAAAATTCATGGCTTATTCAAGAAGTATTGTTCTTATATTAGATAATATAAAAATGTCTTAATAGAATTTAGACCATAGACCTAAAAAGGAAAATAAAATAAAGGTATCATCTAAATGTTGATCATTACTTTATGATATGGGAGCTCCTTCAGTCTATGTGCTGTTTTTATTAGTTAATGAATAAAGAACTGGCTTGGGAGGAGTAAGGCAGAGTTAAAGGGAAGCCATGGATTTACTGCCTGAGATAGATGCTGGGAACTTAAGCTGGTAAAGCCACAGCCATGTGGTGATATACAGAATAATAGAGATGGATTAGTTTAGGTTATGAGATTAGCCAGAAATCTGCTTAAGCTATTGGTCAAACAGTATTGCAAATAATATGCTTTCATGAGTGGCTATTCCATGGCTGTGTGGCTGGGATGAACAAGTGACCCTTCCCCCCAACAACTTTACAGTGACTGGTGAGTGTTAAAGAATAAATGATTTGTCACAGGGCATCAATAACCTATTTCAAGGAAATGACTCAATTTTTAAAAATTTGTAACTTCAGACACTTGAACCATTAGCATGCAGATCCCAAAGTGAGTTGTAACATATTTATTTTGCTATAAACTATGAAATGTGCAGAAATGTGAAGAGTAGTGAGAGGTATCACTGCTTCTCCGTTGCACCACTCACAATCAGTCTTCTCTAGTGTTAAACTTGGATAGGCAGACAACATAAAACAGAAATGTTTTGTACACATGCACCCTTTACAAGATTTTAAATTTTAGGGGGAAGCCTCAAACCTAGCTTTTGATTCTTACTTTCTTGTTTTTTTTTTCTGTTTTACTTTTTATTTCTGTAAATTCTTGAATTTTTACCCACAAAATTGTTTTGGAATAACTATTACATTTTTAGTGTATAACTGACAAAAGCCTTAACGTCCCAGTTTTCACTGTAAAAAACAAAAGGTCTGCCCTGTGTACTTTGTGCTTGCCTAGTCATCATGCTACACATGTACCAAAGAAAATTTATCAAGGCTTTTTTTTTTTTTTTTTTTGCCAATAGTCCAGCACTTGAAAGGTGAAGTTAGGTAGATGAAGACTTCAGTGTGGACATGAACTGCATAGTAACTTCAGGAGCAGTCAGGGTTACATGAAACACTGCATAAGAACAAATGAACACACAAATTTTCTGATTTATATCTGCATTTAGTCTAGTCTTTTTTCTATAAATTAATATTTACCTCTAGGAGTTGTATGCATGCCTATAGAGGCATGTGTGCAATTCACTCCTCCCTTTTCAAAAGAAGAGCACTATCATTCATTATCTTAAAACCAGGCCATAACTGAAAATTCATTAAAGGAAGGTACTATCTAATATGCTGTAAACTAAGTCCATTATAATATATATTCTGCCTGTAAGAATCGATGTCAATTTAAAGAGCATTTTATGACTTCACTGAACAAAATTTTTCAGCGACATTTTCTAAGTAAATGACAACATTTAAATTTTGAACTCCCTGGTTGAGTGATGCAATGACTCATTTTTTCATGATCAAAGCACAAGTTAAAATTTTATTAGCCTGACAAACATATAAAATTCAATGTTCTTATCATTCATATATCATTTATAGTCATTATAGAGAAATATAAGGAGAAAGCTAATTGTTCAGAATATGAAAGTGCAATAATTAGCTGGTTAAAGATTATTTCCAATATTTTGAACTCTACTCTCTACATATGAAAACAGCCAAAAGACAGCCATAACAGAATGTGTGTATTTCACAGGGTCGGGGGTCAGAGTGGGATTGTTAAATAGAATACAGTAAAAAGCATATTTTTGTTTTAACTTGGAAAATAACACTATCAACATGTATGATTTAAGTATATGGTTTAAATTTTGCATTACTAATTATCTCTGCCTTATTTCTTTTTGTGGGTATCAAGGTTCTGCATTCAGCTTTTTACTTGCTGTTTGAAAAATACAGCTATTGGGGAAAGTATTATTAAACAATATATGATTGATTTATTTCAATGATACAAACACAAGCTGTTTATAAAGGAAACCTAATATTAGATGTCTTATATATTCAAGGAACCAAATGGAAATTGGAAAACCAATCCATTGATCAAATATCTATTTTATTTAACATACATATTATGCACCCCACAGCTTTGGTTGTATTTACCCATGATGCAATTGTACATTTTTATGAGGGCATAAGACAAAATTCACAAGATAATCTTGAAAAGACTAACAATACATGAATGTGAAATGCCAAAATAAACAAAAGGTGATTTTTAAATCCACTGCACATAAAACAAAATTTGAAAAAAAGGCCATGTGTGCAGAAAGTATAGACCAAGGAGAATGATCAACTTTTATAAGTGAAAATTAGTTGCTCAGAATAAGGCATGTCTTGCAATTTACTCCAACTTCAATGCTGAATACTTCTACTCTTAAAATTCAGATGATCAGGGAAGAATTTCTCAGATAGCAGTCCATTTCTATCAAAGAGAAAATAGTGTACTCAAAATATTTCCAAACTGGCTGCATAACTGGTTTAATAACGTGTGCTTTTAGATGTACAATGGCATGAAAAGTGACCAAATCTTTTATCATAAAGACCATGGTGCATTAACTACTTGGAGGGATTTTCTTTAATAGCAATTTAAGGGAAATGATTCTTGAAATGAGAATAAACCATATTATCCTTTTCATCACATGAAAACTTGATGTGCATTTACTTTTGCTGATACTTAAAAGGAAAGTGACTCTCAGCTTTTATGTCCCCTGTCATTTTCTTCTCCCAAAGCTGGCCTGAGAAGTACCTCCCTTGTGCTGCAGAACATGACTTTATCTATAAAGACTTGTCTCATGGGTGTGAGGATGAAGGAGTAATTGTTGAAGTCTGGAATCTTCTGTGTTCCCACCCTTGTGATTAACTCAAACAAGAAGAGATGTGGCAAGCACAGATCCTGGAAAAGTCAGGCAAGATAGAAAATGTGTTCTTGTTTTTCTCAACTGATTAAGCTAGAGCCGGGCCAAATAACCCTGCAGCTGGAAAGGGTAAGCAGGAAGGCAGTTCTCAGTGCTAGAGAAAAAAGCAGACAAATTTCCATTCCCAAATCCGCCTTTTAAAATTTAGAATATTGAGGCATTGTAGAGATTTTTTTTTTCTTGAGACCGGGTCTTAGTGTGTAGCCCTGGTTTGTGTTCATCTTACTCTACAAACCAGGCTGGCTTCAAACATCTAGAGATACACTGATGTGGGGTTTCCCTCTGTATGCTGTGATTATCATTAATGAATAAAGAAGCTGCTTTAGACCTATAGTAGGGCGAAACTTAGGTAGTTGGGGAAAACTAAACTGAATGTTCGGAGGAAGATAGGCAGAGTAAGAGAGAAGCTATGAAGCCAGCGCCAGAGTCAGACACATTAAACTTTACTGGTAAGCCATTCCCATGTGGCAATACACAGATTAATGGAGGAGTAAATTAATATGTAAGAGTTAGTAATAAGAAGCAAGAGCTAATGGGCAGAGCAGTGATTTAATTAATACAGTTTCTGTGTGGTTATTTTGGGTCTAAGCTAGCCAGGTAGTCAGGAATGAACAAGTGACCCTTCCCCCAACACAGTGTTGGAAAAATGTATGTAGATTTGGGAGAGAAAAGAAATAGAGAGTCATAAAAGGAAATAAATGGTTTATCAAAAAATAAAACAAAGTCTTTAAAGAAACAGAGTACACAGTCATAGATAAAAAAGTAAAGAAAAAGTAAGCCATGTAAAGATAGAAAAGTTATAGAGTCTAGATTATGTATATTATTGTGTTTTCTTTTATTTTTTGAGCTGTGAAGGAGCTAAGTACAGACAGACATTTCATTGTATGGGCTGCTCTGCTAAACCAGCATGTATATTATAAAGGTATCTTGACTTCAGAATTTGGGTCTAAGAATATGTTGCTTCAGAAAAGAGTTTCTGCTTTTGTTTTCACAGAGGATGAGAATCTGTGGAATCCTTTTGGGCTGAGGTGGTTTAATGGACCAAGACATCCTGAAAGATTGCCATGAACACCTCTCAAAAAATTACTTTGCCCAACTGCTGACTGAGATAAACCTAACACAGAGGATACACCATAAAAGACCTGATTAACAGCACCTTCAACCAACAGGAAGTAGCCTAAAAAATTATGCCCAAATTCCCAAATATTGTTGATAAATGTTTCTTTACATGTAAAAGGGATATGCTATAGAGACTTGCATTGGTATGGATCTTGCTCTATTGATACAAATTTAAGGTCAATTTTATTATACTGTGTATATGTATTTCTGCTCTTGATTAAGGTATTGTGTTTATGTAGCTCATTTAAAATGAAATGTATAATTAAGAAATATAGGTTAATAATCATCTATAATAGTCAAGCTTGTAGTCATGTTAGTTAAGTTTTCTAGATATATAGAGATATATTTCAATTAGATAGGTATTCTTCAAGTCTTTCAACGATGACAGAATTTGGCATTGAAAAGGTTTTAAGAAGTTATAACTTTTCATGACAGAGAAATCTGTTACTGGCAGCACCAGTTACTTCAAGAGGAAAATGGGCATTGAAGAGACTCCTTATGAAGTTTGCTAACCACTTGGGCAAGACTACTGCTCTTGCCTGGACTGCTTGATGGTATACTGTATGAACTGGACATGCAAGACCCTCAGAGAGATGACTAATGAACTTGCCTAAAGGTGAGACAGTACTTCGGGTTTCCTGTTTCATGAGAGAGTCTGTCAGATATTGTGCAGGACACAGAAGAAAGTGACTGACAAACTGACAAAACAGGCAAACTATCTTTGACATTTTCTGCTTTGTGGAGAAGTTTGCTGGATACTATGGGCCTGTGGACTGAAGATTGCAGAGAAGAACTTTGGGTAACTGTCTACGTAGTGGGATGTCTCTGTCAATTCTAGAGTTTTGGAAGTTGCTTACAATGCACATCCTCTTTACTTAGGTAATATTATATCCTTCTGGATTCTTTGATGGAGGTGAAGAATGTATAGTTATAGTTTTCCTTAGTAAAAAATGAAGAGATAAAAGATGAAGTATGTGTAAATACTGCAACTGTAATTCTTGGTTGTTACCTGATTTTTTAATATGTAATTTTACTTTACTAAAGTTAAAACTTTCCGTTTTATTTAAACTGAAAAGGGGAGATGATGTGAGATTTCCCTCTGTATGCTGTGATTACAATTGATAAATATAAGAAATGCTTTGGGCCTATAGCAGAGCTATAGGGGAACAGAGCTAGGTGAGGAAAACTAAGCTGAATCCTGAGAGAAAGAAGGTCAGAGTCAGAGAGAAGTCATGGAGCTTCTGCCAGAGACAGATGCTGGGAACTTTACCTGGTAAGCCACAGCCACGTAGTGATATACCAATTAATAGAAATGGCTAAAATTAATATGTAAGAGTTAGCTAATAAGAAGCTAGAGCTAATGGCCCAAGCAGTGATTTAATTAATATGGTTTCTGTGTGATTATTTCAGGTCTAAACTAGACAGGCAGCTGGGAACCAAGAATCCTACAATTCACCTACATCTGCCTTCCAAGTGCTAGGACTAAAAGTGTGCATTACCACACTGGACTCTATTCTTAAAGAATTTTCTAATTTTTTTTAAAAAATAAGTCTTATTTTATATTTCTGATTAAATCCATATGAACTTTCAGTCATTGTGGCAGTATGCAGCAACTTAATGTAAGTATATTCTCAAATTAGACCAAATCTGAGCAAGGAAAGGAGATTAGGCATGAAGTCCAAATACCAAAGAGAAAATTGGAACTGATAGATATTGAGAGAGGGAGTGTCAATTACACTTTATTGAATGTCATAGTTATGTTGATAACACGCCAGTGGAAGTCCACATATCTAAGAATGTATGTGAAGAAGAAATTGTACTTGATGGAAGAAAAAAACACAATAAGACACAAGGTTGGATGTAGGGAAGGAGAAATGGGTTTTAGAGAAATAGTAGAGAATAGACAGGAACAAAATACATTGTATAAAAGCCCAAAAAAGCTAATAAAATCGAATTAAAGTTAAAATAAGAAAAAGAAAGGGATAATAGTGAGAATGTGGTATGTAGCTGTTAGCTTTTGAGTGTGACTTAACCATTGATATCTCAAATCCAAGCTATAGGGAGAACCTCAGAGTGCCTGCCATAATACCATTCTTTCTTGGATGAAGTCTAAAAGATAATGAAACTTATGGAATTCAAAATCCTTCAGGATCTCTCCAAAGTTACATACTGTAGATTTCTACAAATTGACCAGGGGACTTCTAGGTGGTACAACTGTTTTTGAATTTACCCATACTTGCATGAAACTTTTCTTAAACACAGCTGTCTATCAATCATGACCCTGTATGATACCACAATAACCACACTGGCTTACTAATCTGTGTTTGCATGGAACCCTTTCTCACGTTTGTCATTTCCCCTGTGACTTGAATGAGTAGACATTACACATGTATCCAGGGAAAAGTCACCTGATGAAAAAATGAAGTAAAATCTGTAAATGATATAAATATGGAGACATAATACATAGAAGCTAGTCTGAGATGGCTGAAGATGAAAAGACAAAAAGAAAGGGACAAAGTGTAAGGATTTTCAGAATATGGCCACTACTTAAGATCTCTAGTTTGTTGTTGCTGTTGTTCGGTTTTGTTTATTTGTTCGTTTGGTTTGTCCTCCAGAGAAGTAGAACTTGAACATGTCTTAGGCGAGAGAGTGTTTTAAGGTTACTAGACTTTAGAGTTCAATAAACGGTGTCATTGGGGTTTTGCAAAAATAACTTACTAAAGAACATTGAGAGAGCAGCTGAGGTTGGATAATGGCCTGAATCCCTGCCAATCAGCAAGTTGATGAAACATTCCCCAGCAATGCTCAGCCTCCAGAGGACTGATACACTGAAAACAAATGGTGAAACTGATCAGACTATGAGAGTTTGACTAGGCAGGTGTGGTTCAGGAATATGACGAGAAGGAATTAGATCCCAGAATAGAATTTATAAAAATTACTGGCTACATCAAGCATGGGCATGAGTAAGATGCACTAATAATGAGAGACAAACAGCAGCAGAGTGTTAAGGGATTGGAGGCTTTATAAATTCCAAATTGCACTCCAATTAGCTAATATAATAGCACAAGAGAAATTTCTTTAAAACATAGTTATTTAAAGGGCTGGGTGTATCCAAATAACACTTGTCAATGAGTAACGTACAAAGCATGTCTGTACGGTGCTAGTATATTGACTTTAATTCTTGATAATCCTCTGTGCTTACACATGCACATGCTGTCTTTCTATCTGTAGCTATGTATTTAAATGTAGCTGTGTTATCCACCTTTGTGTGACTATACTGAGAGACACCAATTATAATCAAGTTATATAAAGTAAAGGATTTATTTTGGCTCACAGATTTCAAAATTCCATGTCTATGTTCCAGTTGTTATAGGCCTGTGGTGAGATCAGATAACAGAACAAAATAAATCTCACTGTGGCTGGGAAGAAAACAGGGAGTAAAAAGAGAATCTGACTTCCATAATTTCCTTCAGGATGTGTCCCCAAAGGCCTGAAAATATCTCATGAAGCCCCCATTTTTAAGTTTTACCACCCCTGCATTAGCACCTCCATGGAAAATAGGTCTCTAAACTCATAAAGTTTGGGGGCATTTCATATACATACAATTGTACTAGGCAACAGGCTGCTCCCCAAATCTGTGAGATTCTATGCCATGGTGAAGAAAAGTAATACAATAGTTTTTTTTTTCTATTTATCAAGTAACTTTAATTTTATTTACTAGAAGAGGTTTTTTTTTTTAATCATTTGAAGCTATACAGACAGAGTGGACAAACTTTTCTTTCTTTTTCTCTCTCTTTTCTATAGTGAAAACTTCATGGCAAAACTTAAAAACTCATGATTTCAACAAATTAAAGTTCCCAGGTTCAGGATTGGTACTATCATTCTTTGCTCAAGGCAATAGGACTTCCTATTCCTCTGCCTACTGAAAGACTCAAAATCACATATGACCAGCAGATAAAATAACTGGGGTGGGTTTCACAATTTTTATGACTCTCTCTTGTTTCTAGAATCACATGCTGTTTCTCATCCTGTGAATTAGTTACTTTTCTTGTTATTGACCAGACAGGAAGTGTTCTAGGAGGCTACTTGTTCATTTCCCAGCTGCCCAGACTCCTGAAATAACCACACAGAAACTGTATTAATTAAATCACTGCTTGGCCAATTATTTAAGTGATTTGCTAGCTAGCTCTTACATCTAGAATAAACCCATCTCCACTATTTTATATTTTACTATGAGGCCCTTGGTCTACTAGCAAGGTTTTAGAGTGTCGGTCTCTGGCGGCTCTATAGCTTCTCCTGACTCCACCTCCTTTCTCCCAGTAACTTAAAGGAGGAGGTTTTTGGTATATGGGCTACAGTATACCACAGAGAAAGAGATATGGTGGCAGAAGCTGGTGGTCAGCCAGGCAAATTACAGCCACACTCCACCAGCAGAGACTGAGCACAATATGAAGCTGACCTATAAAATCTTAAAGCTTGCTCCAATTTACCATTTCCTTCAGTCATTCTCCACCTCTTAGAGGTTACACAACCGTCCCGAACACCACCAGCAGCTAGGACCAAATCTTCAAACACACGAGCTCTTGGGAAACATTTCTCACTCCAGCCAGCGCACTTCTGGATTTAGTTGAAAGAAAAGACAATGCAAAAGTGAATGAAGATCGTCCCTGGTTCTGCAGTCATAGCTCTAGTATCCTGTGCTTTTCAAGTAGTTAAAGCTTCGCTTGTATTTTCTTTGTTTCTGTAGGCTCCTTGGCTCACTTAAACTATAACTTCCATTATGTGATATGTTTCTGCGGCACAGCCACTAGAATTTAGCATTTGCTTTGGCTGCAAGTAGCTACTAGCTAACAAAAACATTTCTATGGGAGGCCTTCCTCTAGGTAGAAATCACTGTGACTGACCTCAGGCTTTTGCCCTGTTGCCCACATGTATCATACCCTGTCCCCAAGACACAAGCACTTTGACCTGTCTCTTCCCATCTGGAAGCACAGTGACTCCACAGCTGCAGCTCTCCCCTCTCCTGCCAAGGATGCTCCATCAGTCTTCCTCTGGTATGAGCCAGCACTGTGGCTCCCACTGGGGAGAACACATGTCAAGCTGCTGGGTGTATCTATGAAATTCTCTCTCACTAGCTTAAGGCACCCCCAGCCTTGTGAAAGGACTATTAGAAATCTATTACCCTTCTCCACAGAATTCTAACTTTAGTGACCTTTAAATAATCTCTGCTCTTCAGATCCTTCAGTATGTTTAGTCTGGTAAGAATCCTACTTTATGCTTTAGGTTTAGGTGAACTTCTTGTTGAATTTACAATTGAGTTTTTGCTTGCATATAAAAAGTATGGCATGCAGGAAATATTTACCACCCAATATGGGAAGTTGCTGCACTTAGGGACACACATACAGTGGAAAGAGAGCAAAGAATCACCAGTTAAGCAAAATATGGAAGACCTAAATCCCTGCTTTTGCTTTGCTACTAAGATGGGAACACAAAGAACAGCTTTAGAACTTAGAGTCTGGGTCTTATGAATGATTCCAGGAAGAGAGGCCATTCTACACACCAACCCTGATCTTGAACCCAAGACCCACAAGTGGAAATAAAATTAATATGTTTACTTGTGATATATTTTATGATTCTTATTGTGGAATGAAATATTTTATCTAAAGTATAATATTTAATATCTGTCACACCATGACATTAAAAAACAACTTGAAACCCAAAGAAATAAAGTCCTGAACTTTTTTCCCTAATGCTGTGCCCATTTCTTTCCCTTATAAGGGAGTCCTAAAAGGAAATATTATCTTCTGGGTGTTGTAGTGCAAACAGCGACAGTCTTTGAGCTTGTGCTTTTTCAGTCAGAACTGAAGATCCATAAATAAAAATAAATTTATAAATTTAATGGGAATATTAAAGATTTTAAACCCCTCCTCTTATCTCCTCTACTGATCTTCTCCCTCTCCTCTTCTCCCCTCTCTGTTTCTCTATATTTCTGTCTGTCTGTCTGTCTGTCTGTCTCTCTCTCTCTCTCTAGTTCAGATAGAGCACCACAAGTCTTGTGTAAAAAGGAAAAGAGATCTCTCAGCCCTTCTTACCTTCCATCTTCACACTTATCCTGGAGGTGGTAGAGTCACGAGGACAAACAAAATACATAATTGACTTACACAGTTTTTCTTCAACCTCTCTTTTATGTAGTATGCAGAGTTCATTTTCAGTTTAACTTTAATCATTTAACTGTGTATAAAATATATATAAGCTTGTTTTTAATTGTTCACTTTTATTTTATATTTCACCACAACTTCCAGTAATCATTCTACTTAATTATATTCAATGGCTTTTGCTATTGTAACCTAAAGTTTAATAGGCACCTTGATGTGCCTCAACCAGAACTGACGACACCAATGACTGTGGTTTCCAGTTATTATCTCAAACATACATGTCTACTCAGCAGGATGTGGAAATATTTGCTTAGAGGTAAAAATAAGGTCTTAAAACAACAGCAGTGTGAGATGAACTGTGAAATCCCTGACACAGATCCTGGAAAAGGGCTGATCAAGCCCTGGGGTGAGATGGGAAGTAGCAGTGAACTCACAGCTTTCTCATGTGTGCAAAAGTGAGCCCCACTAGATCTCTTAATGTTGCTCTCATTCTCAATTACTATTTTACTAGCTTTGCAGAACACAAAACTATAAATTTAATTTCTCATATGAGTAAAACAAACTGCTCTGTGATGAAGAAAATTCATTTTTCTGTTAATCTTATGAATAGAAGGAAGAACTAAAAGTACATAGCGTATTTTGCTAAGGCAAGCATGAATATAGAGATATTGCAAATAAGCATGATGGAGGGGAAGAAAAGCAGAATGAAAACCTTTTAAAAACTGGGCATTTCATGTCAACAGACTCTGAAGGGTCTGTCCATGTTGAGTATACAAAGCTGTGAGCTTGCTAACCTGCATCAAATTTCTCATGCATTGCAAATTATAAGGGCAGAAAGATGCAGTAGGGAAGTTTTGAATTTTTCTCCCAATATTGAAATCGCCTAATGTTTCTGTGCAATAATTTACAATACCTTTTTGACCTCACAGGAATCTATTTCTAGCATCAGCATTATGCTGCATCTATCCTGTCCTCTGCTGTGGCTCTTTCAGCTGGTTCACACCACATACCTCAAAATGATCATCATTGCTCTCTTCTACCAGGTTTACAATGTGTGGTTAGAATGCCAAGTGCTACATGGAAACCGTCATTCAATGTCCATTGTAAAGTCATGATATTGAATGAAGAATATATGTGGCTTCCTTGGTGTAAGGTGAGCAAACTGGACTCTGAGTGAAGAACAATATGCCCATGCATAACATATCACAATTTTGTGTAAGAATACAACAAGCAACCTCAACTCACCTTTTGTGGGACTCCTCTCTGGATGCTTTGAATGTGTTTTATTAGCATTGGTTAATAACGAAACTGCTTTGGCCTATGGGAACAGAATAGAGCTGGGGCTGGCAGAGGGGAATACACTATACTGAATGCAACGAGAAAGAAGGTGGAGTCAGGCAGACACCATATAGCTGCCGAAGGAGAAAGATGACAGAACCTTACTTACCAGTAAGACACAAGTTCGTGTTGATACACAGATTAATAGAAATGGGTTAATTTAAGATGTAAGAACTAGCTAGAAATATGCCTGAGCCACTGGCCAAGCAATGCTCTAATTAATATAGTTTCTGTGTGATTACTTAGTTCTGGGTGGCAAAGAAATGAATGAGTAGTCTTCTTTTACTAATGTTCTTCACCATCTGGGGCATGGATCCAAATAAGGCCTAAAACAACAAAAGGTTAAAGATAAAAGACCAATATAAATCGGAGTCAAGTACAGCTTCTTGTTAGCTGCATTTTTTCTTCATTTAGACTGTTTCTTTTTTTTATTGAGAAAAGGAAGAAAAAAAAACAAGTTTCCACCTCCTCCCAGCCTCTCATTTCCCTCCCCCTCCTCCCACCCTTCTCCCCCTCCTCCCATCCTTCTCCCCTTCCTCCCACTCCTCTCCCCCTCCCTCTCGAGTCCAAAGTGCAGTCAGGGTTCCCTGCCCTGTGGTAAGTCCTAGGTCCTCCCCCCTCTGTCCATATCTAGGAAGGTGAACATCCAATCCTTGCTGCAAGCAGAGGCATTGCTTTTTTAAGACATGGCTTCCTAATTGATTCTGGTGGCAGCACTAATAGCTCTAGCTCTTTCAGGAGGTTTAGCTATGGAGCATTTAAATGAGGTTTGTTACAAGTTGTTTAATGCTGACATAGACCCACAGTATCCCAGGATTTGGGGCAGTGAGCATGGCTCACAGAGACGATAAACGTTCCTCTGCCATATTGGACAGGGCAGAGCCAATAGGCAAAATTGAATCATTCACCTAGCATTTAAAAAAAGCTATCCTGAATAGAAAATGATGAAAGATACACAACAAGAAAGATTCAGACAAAAATGGATCACCGTGTTGGTTAAATGTACATGGCTTAAGAAAGAGAGAAGAAAGAATTCAGTAACAGATTAAAGGAGTAAAGATAAAATAAATATTAAATAGACAAAAAAACCCACATAAAATAAAAATACACAGATAGTCTAGATTATGTATATCATTGTGGTTTTTGTTTTTATTTTTTTGTCTACTAAAGAGTTAACTGCTAAAAAACATTTGATTCTGGGGGCTGCTAAGGAAAACCAACATATATATTTTAAAGATACCTTGACGTCAAAATTTGAGTCTAAGGATATGTTAATTTGGAAACAAGTTTATGCTTTTGTTCCCATAGAATATAAGAACCTGTGCCTTCCTTCCAGGCTAATATAGTTTAATGGAACAAGACCCCCAACAGGTCTCCATGAACCTTAAAATTACTTTACCCAACAAACAACAGGAAGCAGTTTGGAGAAAACTAGGCCTAAATTCCCAAAATGATTGTTTATAGATGTTTGTTTTCAGTTAAAAGGGGATATGATACAGAAATGAATACTTTATATTGGTATAGACTTTGGTTTATTGATATAAATTTTAGGTCATTGCATACACACACAAATATTTATCTATCTATATATATTTGTATAATTATATATATGTATATATAATATATATTTACTCTTGTTCAAGGTATTGTGCTGCTTAAAATGTAATATACAATAAAGAAATAAAGACTAATTGATTGTCATCTATAATAATCAAACTTTTAATTATACTAGTAAGGTTTTCTAGATATACAAAGATATATTTTAGTTAGTTATAATCTATAACACTTCAAAGACCTACACAATGTGGCATTTAAAATGTTTTAAGAACTTAGACTTTTCTCTAAGACAATAAAATATGTCTGCTTCTGGTGGCACCAATCTACTTTAAGAGGTTGATGGGCATTGAAGAAACTTGTCTTTGAATTTGTCTTCAATGTCACAAGGTTAGACATTTGGGCAAGAAACTGCTCTTAGCTTGACTGCTTGATGGTATGCTGTATAAACTGGGCATGCAGGACCCAAAGAAAAATGACTGCTGAACTTGCCCAAAAAAGGTGAGACATTTATTCAGGGTTCTTGCTTCATTCAAGAGTCTGTCAGACATTTTTCATGACACAGAAGAAAGTAAATAACAAACTACCTGTATAGGCTAAACAGTCTTACACATTTCTGGTTTCAATAAAAATCTTCTCGATACTATAGGCCTGTAGGCTGAAGATGAATGCCCCAACATTACTGAATAACTTTGGGTGACTGTCCATGTAGCATGTTCTTTCTTTTAATTTTAGAGTTTTGAAAGTTTCTTAGAATGCACTTCCTATTTACTTACATAATATTATATCTTCCTGGGGTCTTTGATGGAGCTGAAAACAGATAGTTATAGCTAAACTTTCCCTTAGTTATGATAAAAGATAAATTCGATATGAAACTTTAGACTCAAAAAAATTGTATGTGTAATTCTTGCATGATACCGGTTTCGTTATATGAAATTTTACTATATTAAGTTAAAAACCTTCCTTTTTATTTACACAGAAAGGGGAGATGATGTAAGATTCCCTTCTGTATGCTGGGAATAAGTTTTATCACCATTGGCTAATAAAGAAGATGCTTTGGCCTATGACAGGGCAGAATAGGGCTAGGTGGGTGGATGTAAACTAAATTCAAGGAGAAAGAAGGTAGAGTCATGCAGATGACATGTAGCTGCTAAAGAAGCAAGATGTCAGAACCTTACTGGTAGGCCATTACTGATGGTGATACATAGATTAATATAAATGGGTTAATTTAAGATGTCAGAGCTAGCTAGAAATATGCCTGAGACTTCAGCCAAACACTGTTGTTATTACTATAATTTCTGATCTGGGCAACTGGGAAATAAATAAGAAGTTTTATTTTACTGAACAAACAAAACTGTGGACTTTACATACATCTATTTAAAATTAATCAGCCCTGAAAGCATACATACAAATAACATGACATAGAGTAAAAAGGTTAAATTTAGGAATAAGTAGCATAATCCAGACTGAGAAGTTTAAGTTTAGGAACATATAGGTATGCACAAACATGCATGTAACAACTGTTAATGAAAAAAGCATCCATTAATTTGAAATAGAGCCAGAAGGTGAGGGTGTGGATGAGGAAACAGAAAGAGAAAATTATGTAATTATGTTATAATCTTAAAAAATAAAATAATTAAAAAAATCATTAAACAAATGACCATTGCTTAAAACAAATAAACAAACAAAACGTATCTGATAAGAAACCTAAACTATACTTGGAACCTTCAACTGTGCCCATTTTTCTCTTATCCTTATCAGTGAACTCCTTATCATCAACACAGGATAGGTTGCAATCTGCTCTTAGCAATGTCATTTTTTCACTCTGCCTCACCTGGTTAACTTGATCTTGAGTCATTTGTAAGGAAACAAGAAAAGACAGTTGAAATTCATAAACCTGTGCTGACTTTCTGATGAGCAGTTCAACCTATGTGTCTCTTTTATAACCTCTGGGCCTATCTAAGACTCCCAGTATAGGCAGCTGTTCCAATTTGCACTATAGATGGCTTTGGGCTATGACTGAACACTTCACATGCATCCTGAGTACAATATTTTCAAATACTAATGCTCTCCCTATGGAGTCTGTCCTCTCAGAACAGATCTTGTGATATGTTCTCAAAGGGAAAAGATAGCAAAACTCTGCTCTATGGAGGTTTCAAATACAGGCTTCAAAAGATTTTGTTTCTTTCAGAAAAGTGTGTTGTCCTCTAATCTCCAAACAGAGAGAACAAAAAGAAGGAATATTTTAATATTCTGCTAACGTCAGCAAGAAATGACTATCAAGCATATTTTTTTCATGGTGTTGTAGGAACAGATATATAATATAATGCATAAATGAGGAATAGTTAAGCATTTGTTTTTTATCTCAATATGTTCTGGTAAAGAAAAGGTTTACTCAAAAACCTAGGGGATTTTAAACAAGAATAGATATTTACTTAAAATTAAAATTATTGAATATTATATGTGACATCAAAAATTAGCAATAAATGCATTTCAGTTCTTTCAAATGAGATGAGACATCTTTTTGTTCAAATTATCAGAGATGTTGCTGTTAACAGTCTCAGTGGAATGAAAATAGTTTGTTGTTCAATTGTTGCCATATTGTTTGGATGCTGAGTTCTCTTGTGTTAAACTTCTGTCCCTAGTGACCATAATACAAATCATAAGATAACAAAGTTTAAAAAGATGATACTATTGCCTCTATGTCCTAATTTCTAATGTAATATGCACACAAACCAAAACCAAATAAAATGTAAAATGCTTAAACTCTAGGGTGAAATCTAATTGTCTCATTTCTTAGAGCAAGCAACATTAATTTATGGGTAGGTAAGTTTTATGATTTATTTTTATGTTCAGCTATTTTATTCCTATTTAATATCAGATAAGAGATGGCTATGATTTATATATTTAATAACTCTTCTAGGAATGGTGAGTATATAATTATTCTTTCACTAAGTTTCAAGTGTGAAGTGATTTCATTTGATTTCTACTGATCAGCTTTGTATTACATGTTGCTCTGACACAAGAATGAAGATGTTTTCATCCACAGATTCCATATGCAATGCACAGAATTGTGTGATGTCAAGATTTGACTTGGAAATTAAATATGCAGATGTGAGCAGTTGGCATATTACAGAAATACAAGTGAGATTTCCGTTAGCTCTTTCATTTTATGAGTTGTGGTTTAACAGTCTTACCACACTGCAAACATCTGAGTTTACAAAACAGGCATGGAATTGGCATACTGCATCAAAATACTGCCATACTTCCAACATTTTGTTAAACCTGTTACGATGAAAATATTTTTCATGGAAAAGGAAGATATTTATCTTTTAGTGAATTTCAGTAACTCAAGTAGGAAATGTAAAAATATCCTTTTATTTATTCACAAATGAGACAGATCTATGTAGAATACAAACTTTTTTTCCAAGTTGATATGCTGGCACAGAGTCAGTGTTCTGAAGTATTCACTCCCTCATCTATCCAAGAAAAACATGGAACTTAACTTCTCATCCTGGGCACATCATGTTTGATTCTGAAGATTTTTAACCTGCCAGACTGTGATTTGTCCTTCCCTATGAAAGGCTTTGTTCCTACATCTATTCAAACTTGGTTGTGATTTGTATTAACAATAAACAGGAGACATTCTACACTTAGGCAGATATACAGATATTTCTTTCAATTTAAGAAACAAGAAAAAGAAGTGGAGAGTAAATGCAAGATTCTGTATAAATAGTAGTCATGACTGGTAAATATGTTTGAAAGTTTTGAATAGAAAAAATTACTTATAGAATGAAAGGAAATAGAACATATGATGGTTTACATGGTGGAAGAAAAAGCTAATTCTACATTGTGGACTCCTGGATGTTGTAATAGGAGCAGTGAGGCTGCGTCCCCAGCACCCTGGCTGCCTTATGCTCCAAAATAATTATACGAAAACTGTATTCTTTTAAACACTGCCTGGCCCATTAGTTCCAGCCCTTACTGGCTAATTCTAATATCCCAATCAACCCATCTCTAATAAACTGTGTAGCACCAGTCTTACCAGGAAAGATTCAGCATGTCTGACCTGGCAGCTTGCTTCATTGCATGCATCTGCCCAGGAGAGGGGAGCATGGCATCTCTGAGCTCACTTCCTCTTTCTCCCAGCATTCTGTTCTGTTTACTCCACCCACCTATGTTCTAACCAATAAAATGGGCCAAGGCAGTTTCTTTATTATAATTAACCAATGACCTTTCTCCATTACCTGGATATTAGTCATTGTTCCACATGAGTCAATTAAGTTCTCAAGAAGCTCAAACTAAGTCTTACAATGAAATGAGTCGCATGTTTCTCTCACATGTGGAATTTATGTGAAAAAAGAAAGATATGAAAATAAGAGGAGATGTTGTTATGGTTGGAAAGGTGAATAATAAGGATTAGAATATGATAAAACAGATATGAAAATGTCAAAATGAAAATATGCAATTTTAAAATTAATAATCATTTCAAAAAGTCCAGAGACTATTGATATTCCAGGTATCTGTTCCCTGAGAATTAAAAAAATATATTAAATCTAGTGAACAATAACTTGAAATTCAAATACATCAAAAAGAAATGAAATATTTAAATGATTATGAATCAGGATATGTGGATTATATAAAACCCCAGAGTTTATGCATTGATTGATGCCTTGTTTCCACAGAAACTAAAATTAACTTTTTAAACTATAGGAACTAGAGGATAGTTTCCATCCATACTGATTTTGTCAGTTTTAAATCCTAATGAGCACATGGTACGGTACATATTTATGGAGTATGTGAGATTTTAAATAATATGATTTTACTATCAGAAAATGTGATAGCTCAAACTCCCTACTACTCTGTAAAATGAATGAATTTCTTAGAAGTAGGGAAGGCGTACTTCTAATCTGGATCCTTGAGATGGGAACATACACCTTTAATCTGGGCTACCCCTCAAGCAGGCAGTTTGCAGGAAGCACATGAAAGAAGGAAATACTCTCTTTGCCTGCTTGCTCTTGCTAGCAAGTCCACTTCTTCCATTGTCATTAGAGCCTGCTTCTTTGGGATTGTGGTATATACTAAAGACCAGTTTAGACATCTAACCGGTAGAATGAACAAATAGTGGATTCTTGGATCTTGCATTATTGGTATACAGTCATTGTTAGTCTAGCTGAACCACAGACTGTAAGCCATTCTAATAAATCCCCTCGTATATATTTATTTCCCTGACCCTGGAAAGGTAAGGGAAGATGACTGTGAAGAATATTGCTGCCTCTAGGTCATCAAATTCTTTTAGACACTAAGTATATTTGAATGAAAATTTGGAGCCCTGAATCTCTGGAAACTACCAGGGAGTTGACCAGTTCCCATTGTGCTATGATAAGCAGAATGAATACCAATGGTTAGTGTTGATTTCATTCTGTATATGCATGGGATTTGTGTTGTGTCTATGATAGAGTCAACAATGAAGGAACCATCACGTAAAAAGTTGTGACATTTGATGGGATATCAGACCTCTGAAAAAAAGGAAGTGCATCTCAGTATCAAACATGCAGACTGCAAGAGAGGCATGACAGATCAGTATCACATTTCACCCATGGAGAAAAAAGAAATGGTGAAATGATGTTAAGTATAAGATATTGCCAAGCTGGTGGTGCACATCTTTAATCCCAATATAGAAGAAGTAGAGGTAGGAAGATCTCAGTGAGTCCTGAGTTCAAAGCCAGTCTATTCTACAAAGCAAGTTCCAAGTCAGCCAGAGAAACACTGTATCAAAAATGGGGGAGATATTGATTAGCAAGAGACAAAATGCTGCTATGTTTTGTCTACAATGTCATGAATTTCACTTTATTTTCATAGGGTTTACAAATGAGACAATTCAATAGATTAAACAGATATCTGAAAGATTTTTACCCATTATTCTTGGTGCTATAAGGCAAATATAACAAAGCTGGCAGTCTTTTTGTTATAGAAAAAAAAACTAAAAAAATGATGTTATGTCTCATAGTTGTCACATGAGAGAGAGTGATGTGATGGTCTATTAGTCTGAAATCCCAGTCTAAAATACATTTCTATATTTGAAGAAAATAATTCTACATTTTTAAACAGCTTGGTAATATATATAAAGCCACTGCACTACACTAAGTTTTCTGTCTCCATGTTTTGACTTCTCAATGTTTTAAGTTCCTCTGCTACATGGTATCCCGCACTTTGCATGTTTGGGATCACACTGAGAGGAGAAAATGCATAAATATAAAAATGTGAACAAGCCAAAATCTTGAATTAAAAGAAAAGCATGCACCTTACCAGACTTATGGCTTTTAAGATTCAGTGTCTCTTTTGTGACATTGTACTGAGTTATACTTGAACTGTGTTAGTACTTGAAAATGAAATTTTTCCTAATCATTACAAGGAGGCATTATACTTGGTAGTTAAAAACATAAAAACACTGTGTATGCATGTGAATACATAAAACAGGTTCATAGATAAATCCATGAACATAAACTTTTAAGTTTGCTAGAAGCAAGCAGAAGCATGGCTCCTTTAAGAGTGGTTTTCCTGATTCAGCCATAACAGAAAAAGGCCACACTGTTTTGAAATGGCTGTGCCTTTCTGGGCCATGCTGTCATTACAGACTCTGACTCTCTCTGGAGGTTTAAATGGTGTTTGTGAACAGAGTGCTACAACACGCTTAATGACAACACAGACTGGCTGTGTTCCTAAAAATGGGACTGTGAGCATAGCTCTCAGATGCAAAAAAGAGCTCCACCATATCAGACTGGGAAGAACGAGCAGGAAGTACTATATATACACTAGTAATGCTACAACTTAAGTTTATGACAATTGCTTAGCTTTTTAAGAAGCGCTCCTAAACAATAATGAATTACAGATACACAATAGGACAGATTCAGATAAAAAAAAAAGACCTCTAAATGGATCAGAGTGTAGGATAAATGTATGTAGGCTTGGAAGAGAGAAGGAAAAGAGTAAAAATAAAACACAGTCTTTAAAGAGACAGAGTATAGACAGTCATAGATTAAAGAAAAATAAACCATGTGAAGATGCAAAATTCACAGAGTCTGGATTATGTATATTATTGTGTTTTCTTTAAATTTTTTGACGGTGAAGGAGCTAAGTAACAAACGTATGTTGTGGGAGGTTCTTCTGCCTATGTGTTGCTTTTATTAGTTAATGAATAAAAAACTGTCTTGGCCTGTGATAGGGCAAAAGAACAGAGCTAGGCCAGGAAAATTAAACTGAATGTTGGGAGAAAGGAGGCAGATTTCGAGAGATGCCTTTGAGCTGCCACCAGAAATAGACTTGCTGAAACATTGCTGGTAGGCCACAACCTCATAGTAATATACAGATTAATAGAAAAGGGTTAAATTAATATATAAGAGTAAGCCAAGTAAGCCAATAAGAAGCTAGAGATAATGGGCTGAACAGTGATTTAATTAATACAGTCTCTGTGTGATTATTTCAGATCTAAGCTAGCCAGGCAGCCAGGAAGAACAAGAGGCTATCTCTTTCAATAAGCACATATACTTTAAAGATATCCTGATTAAAGAATTTGTGTCTAAGAATATGTTGCTTTGGAAAAGAGGTTCTGTTTTGTTTTAATGGAAGATAAGAACCTGTGGATTAATTCCAGACTAATGTGGTTTGATGGATCAAATCTCCCTAAAAGATCACTTTGAACACCACCCCCCCAAATTATTTCACCCAACAGGAAGCAGTATGAAGAACTATGCCCATATTCCCAAATATTGTTTATAAATGTTTGCTTACCTTTAAAGTGGAATATGCTATAGAGATTTGCATTGGTATGGATCTTGGTTTATTGATATAAATTTAAGGTAAATATATATATATATATATATATATATATATATTCTGCTTTGATTAAGGTATTGTGTTTGTGCAGCTCACTTAAAAATATAATGTATAATTAAAAATATAGGTTAATAGATAATCATTTGTAATAGTCAAGCTTGTATTCATGTTAGTTAGATTTTTTAGATATATATAGAAATATATTTCAGTTAGATATGTATTCTTCAAATCTTTCAGAGGCCTTCAGAATATGAAATTTTAAATGTTTTAAGAAATTAGGTCTTCATGACCATGAGATACATCTGTCCTGGCAGCACCATGCTCCTTCAAGAGGAAGATGGGCTCCAAAAAGGCTCCTTATGGAGTTTGTTAGCCATTTGGGCAAGAAACTGCTCTTACCTGGACTGCTTGATGGTATGCTATGTGAAATGGGCATGCAGGACCCACAGATAAATGACTGCTAAACTTGCATAAAGGTGAGACAATACTTCTGGTTTCCTGCTTCATGAAAGAATCTGCTAGACATTCTGCAGGACACAGAAGAAAGTGACTAGCAAACTGTCAATACAGGCAGAAATGACTTTGAAATTTCCTGCTTCATGGAAAAGTCTGCCAGACATTATGGGCCTGTAGGCTGAAGATGGATGCCCCAATGGTACAGAAGAACTTTGAGTGACTGTCCAGGTAGTGAGATGTTTTTTTCAATTCTAGAGTTTTGGAAGTTGCTTACAATGTACTTATTGTTTACTTAGGTAGTATTATATCCTTCTGGAGTCTTTGATAGAGTTGAGGAATAGTGATTAATATAGTTTTCCTTAGTTATGATAAAAGATAAAGTAGATATAAATATTATAACTATTATTCTTACTTGATACCTGTTTTGTTATATATAATTTTATCATGTTAAAGTTAAAACCTTCCTTTTTCATTTAAACAGAAAGGGGGAGGTAATGTAGAATTTTCCTCTCTATGCTCTGATTACCATTAATGAATAAAAAAACTTCTTTGGACCTATAGTGGGGCAGAACTTAGCTACTCAAGGAATACTAAGCTGAATGCTGGGAGGAAGAAGGCAAAGTAAAGGAGAAGCCATGTTTCCCTGCTGGAAACAGATGCTGAAAGTTTAGTTGACAAGCCACAGCCATGTGGCAATAAACATATTAATAGAAATGGGTTAAATTAATACGTAAGAGTTAGTCAATAAGAAGATAGAGCTAATGGGCCAAGCAGTGATTTAATTAATATTGTTTCTGTGTGATTATTTGGGGTTGAGCAGCCAGGAACCAACAAGTGGCCTCTCTTCCAACAGATAAGGGTATCCCAAAGAAGCTTTCATAATGTTATAAACACACTCATCTTTCCTACAAATATATTAAGCTGAAGAACATTCTAGAAGAATGTGGAAACACAGGAATAAATTCTGTTTCTTGACAGTGAGTTTGCTGAGCAGAGCAGCGTGTTCTTCTTGATGAGGTAAAACCTGGCTTCTGTTGCTATCTTGTTGGGAGTTATCTAGCCAGTATCCTTGGGCCCACACTGAAACAAAACATACAGGGAAGAAAATTCTGGGACCTGAGATTAAAGTTCACCTGCCATATTAGTACATTTGAAACCCACCACACATATCATGATCCTTATTACCTATTCTAAGATGACACACAAAATTTTTGTTTTGTTTTATTTTTCTAAATTACTTCCAATTTCAAACAATTATCCATAAACCTTTTCAGAGGAAAAGAATTAACATGCGACTAATATCAATTGCAAATAATTTGTAACCATACTTCTGAAAAATTCACTGGGTGTGTTATGTACATGCTTGTGTGTGTGTGTGTGAAACATAATTAGATAGAGAAATTGTATACTGTGCAGAAATGCTGACATTGGAGACACACCAGTGCATGAAATAAAGAGGAATTTTTTGTTCTACTTTTTCAATATTTGTACTGTTTAAATTTGTTAAATTGATATGATTAAAATGAAGGTAACTTATGGGAACTTGGTATCGACCTATACCAATTAAACCCATTTTTCCCACTGCAATGACTTAAAATGTTTCATTTGAAAGACAAAGAATTCATGTGGAAAAATCTAACAGCATTTGTCTTTAGTCTTTTTTTTTTAAAGTCACGTAGTTTCTGTTCCAAAATGTGACTGCCTTGATATTACAATATAAAATGGTACTGTGTGTACATTTTGTTCAAGCCAATAGATTAACTCAGCTATTTTAATGATCTGTCTGCTACAATACGTTCTTTATTTTTGTCTAAATGGAAAAAATAACTGTGTCCCCGTGTTTTCTTGACTCTAGGTTCCACGGCAGTCATCCCTGCAGAGCAGATGTTGTTCCTGTTTGCATGTAAAAGGCTTCTGCTACAGTTTTGTAATCCAGTATGTCGTGTTTTCCAAATAGACTTGTTCAAGTCATTAGACTGAAATTTGCTAATTTGCCAAGATAAATATTTTTTTCAAGTGCCAGAAGTTTGAGTCTTTCTGTGACTGATTCTTGCTGTCACTCCTTCAGTTTGCATACAAACGTCAAGGTCCCAAATTGTCTGCAGTGCTGCTCCATTTTTTCAAATAGTTTAGGGTTAAATGTGATCATTGCCATCATTTTTCCATTGCCCAGAGGGACTATTATTCTTCTACCAAATGCCTATTAGTGAAGACTTGGGGAATTTAGAACAATTTTTATTTTCTTCTTATCTTCCAGGGGCCATGAGATCAGAATCCAGATGTTCTGATTCAGTCCTGTGCTGAATTCTGGCAATGGATACTTGCGGTTGAACATGGAGGAGAAGGAGGGATGGGGACAGATGTGCCTAGAAGACAGACATTTCAGCACAGACAGTGTTAAACATATTCCGACAAATGGAAAACATGGAGAAATGTTAGGTAAATGATGTGCTCTGACTCTTAGCACAATAAATATAATTTTAGAATAAGCAAAAACTTGTGTCACGTTGAATAAGAGTAACAAGGTGATTGAGCAAACATTTTACCTTGTTTTCTTCATATGGGCAAGTTCGTCTGAGGCATAATACAGACAGATTGGAAGAGTCATTCTTCTCTGTGTGAGTCACCTTTGGCCTCTCTTGTTCACTCATTGTCATGTGTTTGAGTCTCACTCTTCCCATTTCTGTGATTTTCCCCCTCTCCTTTCTTTCAATCAAATGAAGCTATTTAAAGAGAACTCCATTTAATCGGTTTTTGCTTATTTTCTTTGTTTCTCTGTACCTATTGCGATATTTGTAAATGTTGAGCCAGTAGTCAAAGACAAAAAGAAAATGTGGTGTGTGTTTTAATTTTTGAAACATTAGTAACACTATTGTCCAAACATTGCCATGTTTTCTGATTACGTTTCTTTATTCCATTCTTTTGTTCATTCTACCCACTGATCTGTTGTACATCATAACACTCAAGACTTCCCCCCAAATGCTTTCTCAGGAAATTGGTCTTGAATATGTTACCCAACTTATGATTTGACACTAACTGAATTGTTTCATTAAAACAAAATGCTTCATGGAAATTTCAAAGTTAGACTCCAAACATTTTATGATATCCATGACTTATGAGAACAGCACTTTTTTTTATTGCGAAAAGAAGAAAAAAAAAACATAAACAAAAAACAATTTTCCACCTCTTCCCAGCCTCCCATTTCCCTTCCCCTCCTCCCACCCTTCTCCCCCTCCCCCCACTCCTCTCCCCCTCCCTCTCAAGTCCACAGAGCAGTCAGGGTTCCCTGCCCTGTGTTAAGTCCTAGGACCTCCCACCTCCGTCCATATCTAGGAAGGTGAACATCCAAACTGGCTAGGCTCCCACAAAGCCAGCACATTAAGTAGGATCAAAACCACGTGCCATTGTCCTTGGCGTCTCATCAGCCCTCATAGTTCGCCATGTTCAGAGAGTCCGGTTTTATCCCATGCTTTTTCGGTCACAGTCCAGCTGACCTTGGTGAGCTCCCAGTAGATCAGCTCCATTGTCTCAGTGGGTGGGTGCACCCCTCGTGGTCCCGACTTTTTTGCTCATGTTCTCCCTCCTTCTGCTCCTCCTTGGGACCTTGGGAGCTCAGTCCAGTGCTCCTGTGTGGGTCTCTGTCTCTATCTCTATCCATCACCAGATGAAGATTCTATGATGATATGCAAGATATTCGTCAGTATTGCTCTAGGATAGGGTCATTTCAGGTTCCCAATCCTCAGCTGCCCAAGGAACTAACTGGGAACCTCATCTTGGGCACAAGGGAGCCCCTCTAGACAACCTAGATGCCCTTCAATGGAAGAATGGATGAAGAAAGTATGGAATATATACACGCTAGAGTACTACGCTGCGGTAAAAAACAATGACTTCTCGAATTTTGCATGCAAATGGATGGAAATAGAAAACACTATCCTGAGTGAGGTGTCCCAGACCCAAAAAGATGAATATGGGATGTACTCACTCATAATTGGTTTCTAGCCATAAATAAGGACCACGGAGTCTACAATAGGTGAACCTAAAGAAGCTAAGGAAGAAGGTGAACCCAAGGAAAAACATATAGTTATCCTCTTGGCTAAGGGAAGTAGACCAAATTTCCGGGGAGAAAATGGGATCTTGGGGGTGGGGTGGGATGGGGGTAAGGGGAGATGGGGAGAGAAAAGGTAGAAGGGAAGGAGGGGGGACCTGGGGAAACAGGAGAATTGGGATAAAGGAAAGGTGGATAGGGGAGCACGGAACCACAATTCTTAGTTAAGGGAGTCACTTTAGGGTGGGCAAGAGACTTGACCCTAGAGAACAGCACTTTTTAAAAACCCAGCAGCTTCAACTGCTGCAGGTTTCTATACAGAAATGACACTGAGTAAACAACTCTCTTGCAGCCTGCACAAACACCAGTACACTATCTACCTTTGAATGCTAAGTCACAGGCTGCAGTTAGTGCAGATGCACACTGTACCGTCTTGTTTCCCAGATTCTTCCTTGGCAGAGGGATTATTCCTCATGAGACCCTGGAGTTGACAAACATGATGCCGGAGTGAGTCGGTCTATTGACACAAAACCACAATTATCACTTCAAGGTGGATACAGGATAGCTTATCTTGAAATAGAATGCAAGTGACCTTGGCCTGGGAAAACAGGCTGTCGTTTCTGCAAATCCCATGTTCCAACATATTAAGAGTTTAATGAAGGTTTATAAAGAGAGAACAGGGAAAATAGTAAAACAACTTTCCAATACATAGGTAGAAACATCAGATAGGTAGGTTAGAGCAAAGCTTCTAAATCTCTGATAGAGTCCTCAGGAACTTTCAGATAGCAGTCTTAATGTTTGCTTGGTAGAAGCTAGTGATCTTTCTTATGCTCTAAAATATTTTCACCTAGTAGTCGCAGGGATTTTAGATCAGACATAGCCAAGAGTAGGCAAAGAATGGCTATAAAGGCAGCTGAAGATGACTCAAGGTAAATTGTGGTTAGCCTTGGGACCTACAACATCCCAATTTCTTTGATCATTAAAGTTCTCATCAATCCCTTAGCCTTGTAGAAGGATGAGTAGGAGGTATAGCTTCATTCTGCTAATTTTCACCCACTGTGTTTTATGGTCATGTTTTGTTTTTTGTATACATTTCAGATTACCAATCAATTAATTGGTTAGTAAAATTAATAGACAGAAGTACAAATGGTCACTGGAAAGTTTTAAGACATTTATAGAGAAACACATACTAAAATTGCTTTGAGATTCCATCTTACTGCTTTTAGAATGGCTGCCATCAAGACAACAGCAAAGTCAAGTGAAGATGAGGGATAAGAGGTACAATTCTTCCCTGCTTCTGGGGAGGGTAAAAAACTGGTAAAGGCATGAGTAACATTATCACGGACGTTTCTCAAAGCATTAAAAGTAGTATTGCTATATAACACATCTATTTCACCCCTGAGCATACAATAAAAGAACTTTTAGACTAACCAGCTATCTTTCTTTGATCAGTAAATAACCATCTCCCATTTTCACACATCTGTTATAAAATTGGCAATGTTCCTATTTATTCCACTAAGGAAACAAATTACAAAAATCAAGGAAAGTTGAACTATGTGGCTGCAGGTGCATACACACAAGCACATACACAATACTGCAACATGTCTGCCTCCAGTTTTTCAATAATCTTTATTCTATGGAGATTTGCATACGGTGTTGTCACTTGTGTTTTTATTTTACATCCAACAGAAAGTATTAGACTTAAAGTGTAGCTCATATTTAACCTCAACGTATAAACAAAAATTTGACAGTAATTTTTTTTAAAATTAGATCATTGAAATTCTAGTACGATATACCTTTTATGAGTGTGTTGTATAAGTGAATTGACATATATGCATCCTTTAACAATGTACTTATTATATCTTTGTGTGTATGTGTGTCTGTCTGTCTGTATGCCTCTCTGTCTGAGAATTTTTACAGGCACCATATTTGTACAGGTGTATACAGAAAGCAGAAAAGGGTGTAGAATGCCCTGAAGCTGGAGTAACACTTATAAGCTGCCCAAAGTGGGTGTTGAGAACTAAATGGATCCTCCAGAGAATCAGTAAGTGTTATTAAATGCAACCATGGACAGATGCCTGAAAAAAATGCAACTATAGTAAAAGCAATATTTCTGGAAGTCCAGTTTCTCAAAAGATGGAACACTAAGTATGTCTTACATTTTCTTTATGTTTAGTATGCAGGTCTAAACAGTGTCTTCTAATTAAATATGAAATTAAGTTAAGATGCTTTTAATAAAGAAAAACTTGACAGCTTACAAAATATTCAAAGACATCCTAGGTAAATCATTCTCCAGGAAACTGCCAACTAAATAAATTAAACAATAAAAATATATTTGTCTACATGATCCTAAAATAGCTAGCATGAATTTTAATTTTAAAAATAATAACAGGATACATTATTAACAATGCCTTATTGCCTTAGTCTTTTCATTATTAACTTTATTCATTAACATTCCTTACTAGGAAGGTTAGTCTCATTTCCTTCTCTATCCAAGTTCAATATGAGAGAGCAACCATCTTGAAAAATAGGCATGTACACTCCATTTGATTGGTCTTTTTTATGTATGTCTAAATGGCTTGATGCTGATAACTTCACAAAGTTTGAGATAATATAACCAGACCATTATCTTATCTTTGCTTCCTCCTGGTCACAGACATTCATGCTACCCAATACTATGGCATTGAGACTCACTTGCTAGACTCTAGACAATAGCCTGGCAAAGTTACATTTTCTTCTAAATATGTTGTAGATATAGGATGTACTTCTAGATGAGCTTGATTGCCTTTTGTCACCACAAATTGAACTCCTAAATGCCTATGTTAGAAAGCTGAAAAAACATCCAAGGAGGATTCAAGGTAGAGACTAACCTCTCGAAAAGGCCTTTGAGTTTGCCCTCCTACTAGACTCCATATAAATTCTTCTTTATTCATGTTGGTATTTACTTAATTTCTTAAAATTGTTTGAGTTGCATATCTATACATGGTGATAGAGAAGGCATTTCAATCAGAAACTTCAGAATTATATACAGTTGTTATACACATCAGAAAACAAAGCATTCTAATTTGAAGGTCATTTCAGGACCCAAACCCTAAGGCCTATAAATGTGATCTCAGGTCCGATAGAGTGAAAGATTTTTCCTAATGTGCTTCCTCACTCCATGAGACAGTGTCTCCACCTGGGTCAAGGTAGTTAAACAAGCACACCATGAACTTTAGTAAAAGGTTCAGTGACTCCTGAGCTGGAACTGACATGAATGCCCTTTCCCTGAGGACAATCTTTCATGGTACCAGAAGGTACCATACAAGTTTCCAAAGGAAGAAGGCAAACAATAGTCCTACACAGTTATGATGACTATGAACCATATCAATGACCCATACAGCATGATAACCACATAGGAGCAGTAGGAATACACATACTATGACAGTAACCAACAGCTTTCTAACTGGACCCACCACTGATCATTGAAAAAGATAGCATGCCCAGTACTGGAAAACCCCTAAATAATCAGTTCTCATAAAATCATAGTTACTGGGAAAGAATCTCCAACCACTAATTTAATAGCCCAGTATAACTCCTAACAACAAACTATAAACATTTGTCCTTATACCCCAGGTAATTGTCTTCAGCCATCACCAAGGAAACTTCTCTTTACATCAGAAGAGGACCACAACAGAAAACCACAACACAATTAGTCAAAGCATGAGGATGTGGAACTCAGTAGCAATGGATGCATCTGCAAAACACCCTCAAACCTCAGGTTCAGGGAACATTACAGAGGAAGGAATGTAAAGAATGCAAGAACCAGAAGATCGGGATCTTTGCTGTGAGGTTGTGTCTTATAATATCAGTAGCTGCCATAACAATATGACCTTCCAAACATGAGCTGCACAAGAAGGACACCAGTGAATATTCAAACTGGATGGTGAAAGCCCAATGATACCTCAACCCTACACAGATAATTACAGACAACTGTGTAATTCTGGGAACTGAAGAGGTGGTCCTTTCCAGGAAAAATCATATCAGCTAGTTATCCAGTTCCAAATGGTCATTTCTGAGAATATACATACATGTAACATTATATGGACTTTACAAATTACATAGAAGAAACATAGTACATAGTATATTTTATTGCATAAACACATGTACTTATATATGGAAGTGTTTATATATGGAAGTACATGTGTTTATGCAATAAAAATGATAAAAGAGGTCACAGATTTTATTTGAAGGATTTTGGAGAAGGAAATATAGCATGACTTGCAGGAAAGAAAGAAAGGGAGATATGCTATAATTAAACTATAATCTTAAAGCTAGTAAAAAATGGCAAGTAAAAAAAAAATAGACCAAGCACAGCCGATAAGTCACTAAAACCCTGTCAAAAGTAAAGAGAATTCCAAATGTCATCACATTTTGTTTACAAGCCTGACAAAAAAGGAAAACTATCATCCTCACTAATGAAAGTTGGAGACAGAAAGGCTGTGAACAGTACCTACTTCAACCACCAAAAAGTAAATTGTTAGTAAGCCTGGAAACTTCATGATAACTGACGTTAACTGCTGACATTTTGAAATAAAATCATGATGTTCCAGATTTCAGAAAAACTCATGCTCAGTGTTTCAGAACCATGGGTAGCTGCAAACATGACCATTATCATGCCCAAACTCTGCTTAAGGGGATTTGCCTTTTGAGCAGCAATTATCAGCCATACATTTTGAAGTTTCTGTTTTCCATATTTGTTGTTCTGAATGAAATTTTAAAAGTAAATGTAAAGCATAAAAAATATATCATTAAAAGTTACGTGGTAATTTTCTCATTTTTATGTACTTTAGCTTTTGCATAACTTTAAAGACAAGTCCAATTTAAGGTAAATTAAGAACAAAAGAAGAGCTCTTACGTGGGTAACAGACTAATGGAACTACAGTGTTTGGGACTGTATTGACAAGAATATTGTCCTTTTCACAAGGAATATCCACCAGGCAGAAAAGTTCAGTTGACAACCTTTGGGTCAAGTATAGTCTGGGATAAACTGAGTCATGCTTCTGCTTACAGGAAGATTAACAGCATTGTGAAATGAAACCAGAGAGTAACAATGAATTAAAGCTCATGGCTAAAGTAGTTAGCAGTTGGGTAATATTTTTCTGTCTTGGATTAAGGATATTTTGACATAATACTGCAATTCAGATCACATGATTCTCTATTTCTTGTGTTGAAGCAAGATAATTATTGGCTTTGAAAAAGACTTGGGTCTGTTTTTTTTTTTTTTTTTCCCAAACAACCAGTGCACAATAACAGGAAAACTGTGTAAAAGAAGAAATAGATGGGGAGGAAAACGCAACCATAAATGACTAACATAATGACTGAACTTCATGAAAACCAGTAGTGAGCCACGTGTCTAAATAAAGCCCTGCATGCTTATTTTTTTAACTTTTTTTTTAATTGAGAAAAGGAGAAAAAAAAAAACAAGTTTCCTCCTCCTCCCAGCCTCCCATTTTCCTCCCCCTCCTCGACCCTTCTCCCCCTCCCCCCACTCCTCTCCCCCTCCCTCTGCAGTCCAAAGAACAGTCAGGGTTCCCTGCCCTGTGGTAAGTCCTAGGTCCTCCCCCCTCCGTCCACATCTAGGAAGGTGAACATCCAAACTGGCTAGGCTCCCACAAAGCCAGCACATTAAGTAGGATCAAAACCCCGTGCCATTGTCCTTGGCTTCTCATCAGCCCTCATTGTTCGCCATGCTCAGAGAGTCCAGTTTTATCCCATGCTTTTTCAGTCACAGTCCAGCTGGCCTTGGTGAGCTCCCAATAGATCAGCTCCACTGTCTCAGTGGGTGGGTGCTCCCCTCGTGGTCCCGACTTCTTTGCTCATGTTCTCCCTCCTTCTGCTCCTCATTGGGACCTTGGGAGCTCAGTCCAGTGCTTCAGTGTGGGTCTCTGTCTCTGTCTCCATCCATCACCAGATGAAGATTCTATGATGATATGCAAGATATTCGTCAGTATTGCTATAGGATATTGTCATTTCAGGTTCCCTATCCTCAGCTGCCCAAGGAACTAACTTGGGACCTCAGCTTGGGCATCTGGGAGCCACTCTAGGTTCAAGTCTCTTGCCAACCCTAAGGTGGCTCCCTTAACTAAGAATTGTGCTTCCGTGCTCCCCTATCCAACCTTCCTTTATCCCAATCCTCCTTTTCCCCAAGTTCCCCCCATTCTCCCCTTCTCCCTTTTCTCTCCCCATCTCCCCTTACCCCCATCCCACCCCACCCCCAAGATCTCAATTTTCTCCCCGGCAATTTTGTCTACTTAAAGACTGTTTTTTGTCTGCTTGCATTTGTTTTCATGGGGGTGGGTAGAGTCTTTCTAAACTGCCTCTGCTGACTTCAAACTCAACATCCTCCACTGCCTTGTGGGTATGTGATTACTTGCATATACTACCGTATCAAGATTCCATTTAAATACTTTTAATATATTTAAAAGAAAAGGCCTAATGGTAATTCATTCAGAAAGAGTAACTGTTAAGGAAACTGACCCCAGTTTATAAGGATTTAATTTGTAAAATGAGGTCATCAGTTTTAAATGTAATTGCTGTAAAGGTGTCATAATTTGTCATCCATTCTAGTTATTTTTTGAAGGAATCTATCCTGTTTTGTCACAGTTGTTGTTATTAGTAGTGGTTGTTCTGCCATTTTCTTGTGTGCTTTATATGTTGTGAAGCATCTCAGACACACGCTCCAATCAAACTTTTCTGTCTTAACTGCTCAACAGAGGAACTGTATGCACATGTACCAGCACACCAGCCAGGGATCTCTTCTTTCAGATTCTACTTCCTGAAGTGACAATATCATTTTCCCTCTCCCCTCAAAACAAGGAAGAAAATAGTCTAAAGAAAAGGCTTAAGAAAAGTTATGGATTTAGGCTAGTGAAATGTTTCAGCTAAGGATCAATCTCTGAGACCTATATGTTTGCTGATAATAGCTGGCATTCCCATGTTGCCCTCTTTTGCCCTCACATGCACACTGTGATACACACATACTCTCACGCAAGTGCACATACGCACACACACACACACACACACACACACACACACTAATTGATGGAAGGTGTTACTTTGATGTTCGTGAATTTTAATAATTGATGAACCCTACTGGTAGAAAAAGTAAACAGTTTTGTCCAATTATGAGAACTGAGATCTACATAATGACCTGCTTGGTGGAAATGTCCACTGTTGCTATAATGACATAAATATGGCAATACAGCCAATTACATTCTGATTGGATGTAAGGCCCAGTCTGCAATATATGGCTCATCTTATTACCATAGATTAGTGCATCTCTCAACCTTTGTCAGGTAATCGCCCATCTGTAGCAGTAGTTAACACTGAGATCTGCAATTGAGAAGGTTGCAGAGAATAAGAGACTGTAGAGACATTATCCCTAACTGAGAAAACTATATAATACCCATTGCTCCTATGCCTCAGGGATCATTGTAGAAGAAGAGAGGAAACAGTGTAAGAATTTAAGGGTATGTTGGATGACTACAAGTAAACAGTATCCTCTGGACAAAACAGCACAAGTGTAAAGTAAATAATTAGTGGTTATGACAGCATGCATAAGAATACCACAATGTCGGAGGAGAGGCATTAGGTCCATTCCCAGCTCAGAGCTATTGGCAATTGATAGCTTCTGGGAGATAGTCTCTTGTTGACAGAGGTTTCTGTCCCGCCCAATCCCAAAGTTGTTCAGTCCCAAAGAAACACACAAAGGTCTACATTAATTCTAAAGAGGTTGGCATATTAGCTCAGGCTTCTTATAACCTTTGTAACTTACATTAGCCCATAATTATTGTCTGTCTATGGCTGGGTACCTTTCATTAGTGAGGCATTCTCATCTTGCTTCCTCTGTGTCTGACTTCCTCTGTGCCTGGGTGATGAATGCAGACTGACTCTTTCCTCTTCCCAGAAAACTCCTGTTCTTGTCACCCTGCCTCTACTTCCTGCCTGGTGGCCCCACCTATACTTCCTGCCTGGCTACTGACCAATCAGCATTTTATTAAAAATACTACGATGACAGTAGAAAAGACAATTGCCTACAACACTCCCCCCTTTAAAAAAAAACAAGAACTCTAAATTTAATATACTTTGTTTACTTTTTTGTCTAGACCATAACCCATAACAACTTGTAACCAACATTCTAAACAAAGACAAACATCCATAATCCATTTTTGGGGAATGTGGGCATAATTTTCCAGGCTACTTCCTACTGATTGGGGCACTGATAATCTTATGGGGACTTAAAGGAAATTTAGAATTATGGTCAAATCCTGAATGGAATATTCTGTGAGGCTTAATCATCTCATCCAGTAGTCATGAGGCTGTTCTGGATATAGAACTCAGACATCTGGGCCATCTGCTTCAATCAGATATTTATTAGGCAGTCTTCCTTGATCAAACTTTATTCTTCTTAATTCAGAATAATCCACAGCCTCTCACTTCCTGTGGAACAAAAACAAAACTTCTTCTCCAAAGCAACATATCTTTGACATAAATTTTGAACTCAACAACTTTTAAAAATATATAGGTTGTATTAATCCAGTAGCATTTGTAATCAAATGTCTATTAGCAGCTGTGGTGTTTTCCTCAGCAATCATACCATTTAAAGACAACACAATAACATACAGTATTCAGACTCTGTGTATTTTTCATTTTTATGTGGCTTTATTTTTAAACTCTATTTCTGTTTTTTTATTTTTAATATTTGGCTTTTGGAGACAGGGTTTGTCTGCGTATCTATGGCTGTCCTGGAACTCACTTTGTAGACCAGGCTGTCCTTGAACTCACAGAGATCTGCCTGTGTTTGCCTCCTAAGTGCTGAGATTAAAGGTGTGTGACACCATACCCAACTACTCTCTTTCTTTTTTTGTTTTAAGGACTTTGTCTTTTTTTTTCTCCTAAGCCTAAATTTATGTTTTTAAACACACTGTAAGCCTATTAGAGGTTTTCTTCATCTAAATATATCTTTATTGTATCTCTCTCTTTTTCTGACTACATGATTCTATTTTTCTAAGCCATATGACTAGGATTAAAGCTGTGTCTTTGATGGCTGAATCCACATCATCCCTTAGCTTTATGAGAGGCTAGCCTCATGGCAGAGGTACTGGCTGTAGCCATGTTTATTGCCACAACTCTATGGAGTTTCAAGGTTCCTGATAAAACTAAGAAGAATGCTGTCAGCAATTCATAAATACCACTTAAGTGTTTGAAGAACTGTGATATTTCACAGCTAAACCTGAATCAGGAAGCCTCTCTTAAATAAGTTATGTTTGCCTCTAGCAAATAGAACAAACCTGAGAATTTGCTGCTACCAAGAAGCCATGATAAACAATGTTATTTTATGTCTAGAATTACATCACAAGGTCTCTCAGGTTTTCTGTGGATGCAGTTGTCCACAGATTAGGCAACATTTGTTGACAGAGGTTTTTATCCAGTCCAGTCCTGCAGTCATTCAGTCCCAAAGAAACACACAGAGGTCTACATTAATTCTAAACTGGTTGGCCTATTAGCTCAGGCTTCTGATAACTCTTATAACTTACATTAGCCCATAATTCTTGTCTATATTAGCCATGTGGCTGGGTACCTTTCATTAGTGAGGCATTCTCATCTTGCTTTCTCTGTGTCTGATTTCCCCTGTGTCTAGATGACGACTACAGACTGACTCTTTCCTCTTCCCAGAATTCTCCTGTTCTCATTGCCCTGCCTCTACTTCCTGCCTGGTCACCCCGCCTATACTTCCTGCTTAGCTACTGGCCAATCAGCATTTTATTAAAATAATACATATGACAGGATAAAAGACCATTGTCCCACCGCAATCTCTTTCTTTATCATATAGCCCCTAAGTCTACCATGCTCCAGTGGATGCCCAGACACCCAAGAGCATATGGCACCACAAATAATCTTTTATGGGTTTAAACAATAGCAACAAAAACAACAACAGAAAGAAGAGGATGCAAAGTTGAGTGCCTAAGATCTTAGATCTGGAAAGACCCCTGGAAGGCAGGTGGGATAGATATGATTAGAATATATTGTTTGAAATTCTCAAAGAACTAATAAAAATAACAACGTGGAAACAATAAAAATAAATTATCAAAAACAAAATATCAAACAAACAACAAAACAAAAAGCAGAAATCAGGCAGGATGTAGCACACCTTTAGTCCCAGCATTTGGGCTCAGAGGCAGGTTGATTTATCTGAGTTTGAGATCATCCTGATCTACATAGCAAGATTGAGGACAGACAGAGCTACATAGAGAAACCATGATTCAAAAAAAGCAATAAAATATAAATGAAAAAATGAAAAAATTTAGAAAGAAATATTTTCTTGTAGCAACTTTACCACATTAAAAAAATCGAGCGTGAAACATTATTACCTCAATACTGAGCAAAAATTACTTTCTGTATTAAATATGCATTCATTGTTTTATAATTTTTAATAATAAGACTATATCTGATGATTACTTCATATTTTAATCACGTCATATTTTAACTGAACTATTTTGTATTTTTAGCTATTGTATCATCTTTTATTCTTCTGTAATCTTAAATAGATGTACTATGATGAAGACTAGAGTCCCTGATTTTAAGACCATTTTGAATTTGACATAAGTAGATCAAAATAATTAATATGTCTCCTGATTCATACACTTTTCCTAGCAGTTGACAGCACTTAACATATACCTTTCTGACAATGTTTAAGCACAAATATTATAAACTATTCATTAAATATATGATGTCTCCTAAACTTAAATTTTTCTTAAGTGACATTTTAAATCTTTTTATTTCCATTTCCACCTCTTTATTTCAAAACTGAAGAATTCTTTTCTTGGATTTTAAGGAATGTAGGGCCTGCCCCCTGAGATACATTTTGCAAGTTCTGGAGAACAGATTGCCCAAGTCAGCAGCAGCTACCCCGTTCCCGAAGATCTTATGGCATAATTAGCACAAATGTTGCATTGTCTGGAGAAGTCGTGGGGAAGAGGTTGAGAATTTATTTAGTATTTTAATAATCAATTTTTCTTTATGGTGATTTTATATCAGCTTGACCAGACTTATTATCTATGATTTTAATATTAGGAAAAGTGGGTGTGTAGAGGGGAGAAAAATATATTGTTTTTTTTAACAAAAACAAAAACAAAGCATGAGTAGGTCCTGTAGTCTTCCAATAAAGATAAGGAGCCATGCAATGATGCAAGGTGAGACACAGAAGAAAGAACTCATTCATTACCTTCTCCACTTTGAGAACACACTCTGAGGGTCACTGAATCTCTTTTTCAAGACAAACTTGCTAAAATATTTTGTGTCAGTTGACAGTCAAATTTCCACTGCCTAGTGTCTTATGGGCATCGATGAATCATCTATACTTTAAAACATACTCTGGATAGCTGCAAGATACAGTGTTGAGTGTGCACCTAAGCAAACCCATATAGAGTCTGTCAGTCTCTAAAATAGTATTATATTTTTCAACCAGCCAAATCAAGGCATTGAGAAAGACTTATAGGAGCCTTGTGATTGCTTCTTAGATCTTGCTAACATAAGGAGCATGCATTTATGTGCTTTAGTCTTTCCACAACACTTTTAACTCAGAAATTATTTGGCTTTTTGTAATTCTTTTAACATTAGTGAGGTGTAAGATGCCCATACTCAAAGTCTGTGCATTACTTAAACAATTCATTTCCCTCCCAATCCCTGGGAGCTTTTACATGTTTATTCTGTTTTCATATTTTCAGTTCATGTTTGTACAGCCAAGTAACACTTGTAAAATTTCTTTAATCTCTTCTCTTAAATGCGAGTCTTCATTGCCTTATTTAATTTTAGGAGTGCTTTCTGAACTTTACCAGGCCAATTTGACCCAATTCTGTTATAGCAAGAAAGTTGGATCCAAACTGTCAGTAGCAAAGTATTTGCTTTGCCATTTTTCTTGGCATTCAGTGTCTTCCTCCTGGTTATAAAACAGCCCAGTACATGCTCTCTCTCCCCTGAACTTTGCCAGGCTACAAATTCCAAATGTGGTTAGCTGCTGAGCTGGGAGCTGCAGGAACAGTGTGGCATATTCTTTTGGGTCTCATTCAGGGTTTGTGTAATGTTGAGATGGTGAACTCCCCCACTTTGGGCACATGAACACCCTGGTTCTATTGACTTCTCAACAGTATCTCAGTCATCTTAATATTAATAAGGGCAGCTAGAAAAACTCTTCCTCAGACTCTTTGAATGAAAATAACTCTAAGGTGTTTTATTTGTCACTGTATGTTTTTAGAGCTTCAATTTTACTGGTATGAAGTGACCAGTAAGCACCTTCATTACAGATTTATGTAAGCTGGAGGAAGATGTTTTTCAGGTGAACAGAAACAAAATATGCAGATTTTATATAATAATACTTGTTGATAATTTCAAGTAGAAATGTTACTATGCCCAGTATAGATGGGTGCAATGCCCATAGACCCTGCCTTGACAAGGAGAAGTTATTAGCATATAATGAATATTGATAGAGAATCGCTGTCCTTTGGGAGACATGGCCAATAGTACATTGGATATAATAAATATTGATTTTACGCATGTATGAAAATGTTAAAGTACAAACAAAATATATTAAAAACAAAGAAACTATGAAGTTAGTAGTACATTTTCTCTCTTCTGCTTATATTTTTCTTAGAGGTGGCTCAGGAATTAAGGGAGCTTGTGCTTTTCCAAGTCTGATTCCCTGCATCCAAACTGAATGGTTCTTAGCCACTTGTAGCTTCAGTTCCAAATGACCTGGTGCCTTCTTCAGATCCCCATGAGCACCTGCACTTACATTACAAATGCACACATGCACGTACGTGCACACACCCACACACACACAGAGTTAATAATGTTTTAATTTTCCATAATTTCATATAGTATATTTTGATCATACACTTTCCCTTGTACCAACCCCTCTCTTATTTCCCCCACCTTTCTAACCACCCAAATTCATGTTCTTTCTCAAACAAAATAATAAATGGAGTCTGAAATGAGTTGAAGAATGACTACTGAGAATGAAGTCTACTATGCACTGTGGTTGATAAATCCAGTGTCACTCTATTGGAAGGAAAAACTGATTTTCTTTCTCCCAGAAACTTTCTGGATAGGGATAGGATTTTGCACCTACATCCCTTCCTCTTGGTAGAATATTTTTTTCTGATTTGAGCAGGTTATTGTGCATGCTGTCCCCACAATTGTGAGTTCATATGTGCATCTACCCTGCTGTATCTTGAAAATGCTATTTTCTCAAAGTTAAGCACCATCTCTGACCCTTAGAATTTCTCTGCCTAAATGTTCTACATAGCTACCTGAGGCTTGACGGAATACATACACTGTAGATAATCTGTTAAAGGCTGAAAACCCCAACAGCTCTCATTCCCTGAAAGTTGTCCAAGTGTGGATCTTTATGTTAATTACTATCTACTGTAAAAACAGATTCTCCAAAGAATTAGTGATGCACTATTTCATTGGTATGATGATGTCATTAGAAGTTGTTTAATTGCTATGTTCACTTAGCAGAATAATACAGTAGATTTTTCCCAGGTCCATGCCTTTTCTAATCACAAATTCTTGGCCTCATTAATCATGTCATCTATGCATTTCCTCTCATGGAATATGTGTTAAATCCAAGCAAATTATAGTTGGTAACTCCCATATCATTTTTCGTCGCCATTGGACTAATGGATACATTTGTAAGCAGATTGTTGTTGTACCTTGCATGATTCACAGATGGGTAAAACTGACAATTATTTTTATTCTCTAGTGTCATGTATAGGATTTCCCAAGACTATGAATGCTAACAGTAACAATGGAAGTATTATGCTATGCCTTCAACATCAGGATTTTACTGTCAAGTTGTAAAGGGTAACCAATGGCATTGATAATAGCCAATTATATTTGAAGGATCTGTGGTCAACAACTCAAAAGGAAATAAATCACTCCTGTCACAGCAGGCTTTATTTGATAGCATATGATGTATACCTGGGGTACTCCCTCTTCTGTTATGGTAATGTCATTTAAAACACACAAACATACATGCGTGCATACACACACAGCCATGTACACCCATTTGCATATATTGGGAAGCTTCTATACTAGTGGATTTCTGTACAACGTTCCAAAAGGACTTTAATTTTAGTCATTCATCCTCACCTCATTCCTCTATCTTTATCTCCCATCCCTACACCCCTAATCCTGTTCTTTGGTTCCCAAACCTTTAGCACTCTTGGCCAATCTTCCCTCAATTTCTTTATAATATTATGTATACTAGTTCTCCTACCTGGGAAGATACCTTTTTCTCCCATGGTCCCTTAAAAGCCACCCAATCTCTGTGGATATCCTAAATTAAGCATACTTAATAAAAGCAAAATGAAAAATTTAAATTTGCAAGCAAGTGGATGGAGCTGGAAACAATTATTCTGAGTGAAGTAGCCTAGATATGGAAAGATAGACATTGCATGATTTTTCTTATATACAAATGTTAGCTTTTAAAAAAATCTGAAAAAAATGTTACATAAACTTGTCATTTAGCCAAAGTACTATAAGTGCAGAGAAATAAGGAGTGGAAATCATTCAGAATGCTGATGTATATATTGGAGATAATATAATAATACATCATTTTATTATTGGGATACAGTTATTATCTAAGAAATGCATTGTTAAGAAAAGTGGTCAATGTAAGAAGATAAAAAAGCATTTCTACACAAAGTTGGCCATGATATTATTCAATTAATTTTTTTGCAATGAATTTTTAAGGACTTAGTCTTACATGTTTTCAACCATTCATAAAAAACATTGCAATGTAATAAATGGCTGCATTTGTTCATGGGATTTAATGGGGCCTAGTTTATTTTGTGCTATATTCTCAAAACTCAAATACTTGATCACGTTGTAAATCACCATTCCTCAGGTTGAAATGTTAAACATATGTCTGTCCTTGTATGTGACAACTTTTAGTTCTGTGTTCTTATTAGCTTGCTGGTTCTTCTGTAACACATTAACAGAGAACAAAAGTTGAAGTCTAGACTAAAATCTAGGTGTCAGGATTGGATTATGCCTTACTTAATTAAGGCAATGGGGAGAAATTCATACTTTTGTACAAATTTTCTTTTTTTGTGGGTTAGATGAAAGGTTCACAATTCCTTGTTCTGTGAGACAGAAACTAGCCACATTTCAGAGACTATTCCTCTCAGTTTTTATTTGTGGCCACCTGAAACTAAACAAGCAAAGGCTTGTTGAGGTTAACTCTCTCGCATTTGGAAGACCTGTCATTGAAATTCTGATATTTGCCAGAGCAAATTTTTTTTCTTTCTAAAGACCATATGATATACTGGTTTTATCCTGGTGATTTCTGTAAAAGTATGTAACAGGCTGATATCACATCTGCAAAGTATATTTTGTCATGAACCATAAACTAATAACAAGTTCTGCAATTCTTATATGGATATTTTAGATTTTAGACAGACGATCATTTGTCCTCTCGCCACCCCTTTCAATTACTAACTTGAAATAAATGTGACTGCCTAGTAACTGAATGGAAATTTTTATCTTTTCAACTGTTAATATCTTCTTGCTATATTTACCAAACCAAGCAATCTTGATACGCATCTGCGGGTTTTAGGTGCCGTAAGCATCTGCGTCTATGCCTGTTCTAAGGGAGGGTTGCACATTTTCAATCCAACTTTCGTTCAGAGGAACCATTGCACATCCTGTCTCTTATCAACCCGCTTCAAGTCCCCGAGACCTAGTCAGGGCTGTCATTCTAAGGGAGGCTTAGTGGGAAGAGAGATAAGAACACAGGGGAGGTACCAACAGAGGAAGGAAGCTGGATACATTCCTTTGCAAGCCCAGCATGTGGGAAACAGCTGGGAGCTTGAATTTAACCTTTGTCATTTCTGGCATTGGAAAAGCACATTCAGTTCAGAGAAAGGATTCTGAAATGGAACTTTCATAAAGTTATGGCAATAAAAACACTAAAATGTGCTTCATAATGAAGTATGAGATTAGTTAATAAACGGCTCACCCTCACACTCATTCTATTCTCATGTGCTAAGTAAGAAATCCTTAGGATGCCGAAAGACCTTTGGTAGGAACAAGTATCTCCCAGGAAGAAAGAGAAGAGTGTATTTCATTGGAGAATTATTCATTTCTTTCTTTCTATTGCTTTTTAGATATAAAAGAGAAAAGTATTAGAGTATGTACATCCATTAATATATATATAACAATACAACATGTGGGGACCTGAAATCAGATGCCCATCTACTTATGAAATAATAGTTATGAAAGGTTTCAGAACTGGATATGTATTATCATCTGACTACAGTATGAAGGTAGCAAGACTCTTATTGGTAAAATTGACCACGAGGGGTGCACCCACACACTAAGACAATGGGGATGTTCTATTGGGAACTCACCAAGGCCAGCTGGCCTAGGTCTGAAAAAGCATGGGATAAATCCGGACTAGCTGAACATAGCGGACAATGAGGAATACTGAGAATTCAAGAACAATCACAGTGGGTTTTTGATCCTACTGCACGTACTGGCTTTGTGGGAGCCTAGGCAGTTTGGATGCTCACCTTAGGAGACCTCGATAGAGGTGGGCAGTCCTTGGGCTTCCCACAGGTCAGGGAACCCTGATTGCTCTTGGAGCAGATGAGGGAAGGGGACTTGATCGGGGGAGGGGGAGGGAAATGGGAAGCGGTTGCGGGGATGAGGCAGAAATCCTTAATAAATAAATAAATTAAAAAAAATAAAAAATAAAAAAATTGACCCGTATTTTCAGTACTGATGAGAGACAATGTGCACATTGACCCAAGCATGATCCTTAAATTTATTTCATCTTTATCCAGTCAGAAATAAATCTTTGTTTAGATGGTAAAATTTGTCTCACTTTGAAAATCTGGGGTCACATTAAAGATGTAGGAATGTGTATGTGTGTGTGTTTGTGTGTGGGGTGATCCTTAAGATATGTAAAGTGTATTAGTAAAGTTTTTGTTTTCCAAAATCGTGTCAGATTTTCCTGTGTAAAATTTTGATTTTCTTCAGTAGACTATCTTGGTTTATGTGAGAACAGTTTGTGAGAAAACCTTAGGAAATAAAAACATGATCAGATTATTGGAAGATGTACAGAGATAAAGCAACATGGAAGAAGAAAAATGTAAAAAGTTGACTTAAAAAACCATTAAAACCTTAATGCTGAGGGTAAACATATGACAATAACATTCAGTTTACCACATTAAAAAAAAATCAGATTTGGCAAAGAACATTTACTTCACCAAATATTAAATGCCTTCCCTTGGAATCTGGGAGGAAGAAACATAGTAGTCACTATTATTTTCTTTCTTAGTTGTCACAAAATGTCAGTTTTTAAAATCTACAACTCTTTAGCATGGAATTTTGTTGTACTCTTTCCCACTTTGTTCATTTTTCAATAATATACAGAAGAATAACCTCACATTAACACCTCCTTTGGTTGAATCACGTTAGTTTTCGTCCATTTGTCTCTACGTAAGCGTTCCGTGATGTGCTATGAGTTTAACAAGACACTATGACTAAAGAAACTGCCCTGGCCTGTTGATAGGGCAGAACGTAGGTAGGCGGGGAAAACTGGACTGAATGCTGGGAGAAGGAAGGTGAAGAGCCAGATGCCATGGAACTATCTCCAGAGACAGACATGCTGAAACTTTGCTGATAGGCCATGACCTTGTGAGGATGCCAGATTAATGGAGACGGGTCAAATTAAGATGCAAGTGTTAGACAATAAGAAGCTAGAGCTAATGGGCCAAGTGGTGATTTAACTAATACAGTTTCTGTGTGATTATTTCAGGTCTAAGCTAGCGAGGTGACTGGGACAAACAAGCAGGCCCTTCTCCTACATAAAAATAGTTGTTATAATTATTGGTTTATTCCTAAATATTTCCTGACAGTTCTGTGAGATTTCCCCTCTGTGTGTTGTGAGTAAGTCTTATTCCTTAATAAAGAAGCTGCTTTGGCCTACTAACAGGGCAAAATAGAGCAAGGTGAGAATTCCAAAGAGTAATAGTGGAAAAAGTAGGCAGAATCAGTGAGACACCATGTAGCCGCCACAGGGAACAAATGCCAGATAGAATCTTACTGGTAGGCCACAATCACACGGTGACACACAGATTAATAGGAATGGTTTAATTTAAGATATGAGTTAGCCAGAAATATGTCTAAGCTATCGTCAAAGCAGTGCTGTAATTGGTATAGTTTCTGTGTAATTATTTTGGGATTGGGCAGCTGAGACACGAACAAGCAGCCTCTGCCAACATGCCAGTTCTGTGTTTTTCTATCACTTATTGTCTGCCAGAACGCAATCTGCAAAATCAATGAAATCCTCATCAAACTTTGAAGTCAATTCTCCACAGAAATTAAAAAAAAAAATCTACAAATTCATATGGGAACACAAAAGATTCCAGGTAGTTGAAAGAGTCTTGAGTAATGAAGTCACCAGTGGAGATATCTTACTTCAACTTACACTACAGAAACATAGTAGTAAAAACAGTACGGTAGTAGAATAAGACATATATGTAAATCAATGAAATAAAACCACAGACCAGATAATAATCCACTCACTTACAACCACCTTATTCTTGATAAAGATGCCAAAACCACATGTCAGTGAAAAGACAGCATTTTTCCTTTTAACAAATAGCATTGGGAAAACCACATATCTATGTGTATAAAAATGAAACCTGGACTTTCTCTCTTACTGTACATACATACAAACCAATTTCAAATGGATCAAAGATCTAAATACTAGACCAGAATTCTAAAACTTTAAGAAGAAATAACATAGAGTATAACTGAGGGTATAGGTTCATGTGAAGGCATTCTAAATAAGGTTCTGGTTTCCCAGGAAATATGACCAATAAATAATAAGTAGGACTTCATGAAATTAAATAGTTTCTGTACCACAAAGAAGAGTGTGCAAGTGTGCAACAACTGAAGAGGCTGCCTATAGAATGGGAAAAATATTAGCCAACTGTGCATCTAACACATTATTAATTTATAGAACATATAAAGATCAACAATGAAAATAAACTAGCACAAAACAAACACCAAGCTTTAAGAATACAAACAACCCATTTAAAAAGAGGGCTGTGTATTTTAGGAAGTTTCTATCTATGGTAGTAAATTTCCACAAAGAGTTAAAAGGAATTACTATACAACAGGGTTTTAATATCCCTCCTAGACACCACAGGCTAACAAAAATTTCATTACTTGGGAGTTGTGGAACAGTAAAGTTCCATAGGCCACAAAATGCTAAAAGCTATTGCCACCAACCTTACCTTGGCACCAAGAATATATTGCTGATAACCTGACATGCTTTAGTCATAGAAAAAGAAGAGCCAAGCTGGTATGCAACTGGATGTTTTATGCCAAGTGGTGAACCTTCGTAGTGTTGATAGGTGCTAAACTTATTATAAGAAGTCCAAGCTAATCATCAGATTCATACATTTGTGAATGACAATTAGGACCACCCTGGCTAAATTTGCATACTACTGTCATGGTAGCCAAATAGCCTGGTAGTGAGCAATAATATTCTGGTTGAATTTAAGGCTGTTTTCACAGGATGAAGCTCATACTTGGCATCTTTACTGAGAACAAGAACCTGTTTCTAGACAGGTCACAGTCTCTAGAAGAGAACACACTATCCTTATTCTGCTAAATGAACACATGTTATACTGACTCCTGAAAAGTTATTATAATCACTCATTAGGTTAATCTCTCAGCCCTCAATATTGAAGCTCCCATTTGCAGTAGATTATGATTAAAACAGAGATCCATACCTTGGCACAGTACATATCCTTAAATGGAAAATAAATACCAAACATCCTCCTTCTAGAAGTTCCTGGAAGTGTTCTGTAGGCCACCAAGGAATAAAAGTCATCCACAGCCTTACCCAGCTGTGAACCCAGTGAACTATAATAATAACTATTTGGGAAAAACATGCCAATGGGTACAGCATTGGTATTAACATTATGGGAACTACCAATCACTTTCTTGCTGGATTTAAGGCCTGTTTCACAGAAAGAAGTGAATGACTGGTAGTGTAAACAGGGAAAGAAGGCATGCTTAGGGAGTTTTCACTTGGCAAGGATGACACTATCACTATTATTCAGCTAAAGGAACATAGATAGCATCATGCTGCCATCTAAATTTATATTTTCCTTCTCTTATATTAGTGTAGCTCTCTGAATTTATTAGAGAAGTTTCCTGGTGTAGATGACCGGGCCAGCAAACTTCTCAGCTGCATATTGATCACCTATATCAACTCACTACTTTCAAAGGCTCTTGGCTCATCTGGAAAATGAAGACAGGAAGATTGTAAAAGTTCGAGGTCAGGAAGAACACAAGTGAAATGTCTTTTTATTTATTTATTTGTTGAAAAAATTTCTGCCTCCTCCCCGCCTCCCATTTCCCTCCCCCTCTTCCCACTCCTCTCCCCTTTCCCCCACTCCTCTCCCCTTTTCTCCACTCCTCTCCCCTTTCCCCCACTGCATTCTCCTTCCCTGCCCTGTGGGAAGTCCAAGGTCCTCCCCCCTCCATCCAGGTCCAGGAAGGTGAGCATCCAAACTGCCTAGGCTCCCACAAAGCCAATTCATGCAGTAGGATCGAAACCTAGTGCCATTGTCCTTGGCTTCTCATCAGCCTTCATTGTCCACCATGTTCAGAGAGTTCTGTTTTATCCAATGCTTATTCAGCCCCAGTCCAGCTGGCCTTAGTGAGCTCCCAATATATCAGTCCCACTGTCATAGTGGGTGGGTGCACCCTTCGCAGTCCTGACTTCCTTGCTCATGTTCTCCTTCCTTTTGCTCCTCATTTGGACCTTGGGAGCTCTGTCCGGTGCTCCAATGTGGGTTTCTGTCTCTAACTCCATCCATCACCAGACGAAGATTTTAAGGTGATATGCAAGATATTCATCAGTATGGCTATAGGATATGACAAGACCTCTACATTCAAGAGTTCATGGTATCTGTCGCTTCCTGAACAAGGTTAAGTCAGTCAATATTTTAGCATGGTTGGAGAGGGATTCTTGAGCCCCAAACTTTTAACAGAGAAGTTATGAACAATTGATGGATCCAAGGAGAAGAGGATGACTTTTTAAGACTAATGGTAGGTGGGTGATGATCCAGTGAATGGACCTTCACCCAAAAGTAAATAGGCAGAAAAATTCAAATTGATGCTTTAAAACAAAGGGCATGGACATGGGGAGTAGAGAAGGGGGACCGTAGATTGGGTAGGAAATAGAGGAAGGAGGGATAGTTGAATATAATCAAAATACATAGTATCAAATCCTTAAAGGACTGATAGAAGTATTAAATTGAAAATAATTTCAAAGTAGAAAAACGTTTCTAGATAAAAGATATTGCTAGAACATGTCATGCTTACATTAATTTTCTTGGGTCTACAGATTGTAGACATCAACTCATGGAGTTTCTTAATCATAATTCCAGGGACCAATTCCCATAGTAAACTTCCTTTTGCATATCTTTTTATGTATCTCATCTGTTGCATTTCTCTGCAGAACTCTGACTAATACATTGTGTCTACCACAAGTTTCTTCATACGTACTCACTTTGCATTGTTAATGCAGAACGGGGCTTTTCCAATGAATTTAATGATTTAAAAAGTTCTTTGTTCTGACGTTACAGTGGCCAAAATTTTACCCAGTTCTCAGAGACTCAAGGCTAAGAAAAAAAGAAAGTATATTTTTAGGATCACTAGACAGCTTAGGCACTACAGGCCTGTTGGATAGCCATTGATTTCCCTACCAATCATATTTCTTTAATTAGGTCAATATGCATTTTCATGGAGGCAAGTCAAATGAAATAAAGCAAAGTCAGGAAAGGAGGTTGGCTTATGTTTTGTCATCAACTCATATGATTTTAATATTCATACTAAAAAGTAACTAAGTGTTTGGGCATGCAGTCAGAAATACTGCCAAGCAACCAATCTAACAAAACGGAAATCTACACATGCAATTAGATGTACTATCATTAAAGGGGATAAGCAAGGGTTCCTATCTTAAGGTCTAACAGAGAGAGATGGACTTAGAATCTTCTTAGAATCTAATCTATAGAAGGAAAACACATAATTTCATTTGAACTAATTCTCAGTAGCAAGCACTAGACATATCTGTGACACAAGGACGAAAGAGAAGTCAGTATGAAAGTCAGAGCTGTGCCACATAAACAGAAAACACTCGACTGTGGGACCAGGCTACACTTCATAAAGCTAAGCCATCAAGTTCACAAACTCCTCCACTTGTCTATATCTCTCCGTCATTCTGTCTTTCATTTTCTCAGCCGAAAAGTCTTTATTGTCTTGTCAAATACTTGCAAATACAGTTGTCAACTCTGAATACTATTCTAATTGTATTTTTCCATTTTCTCTTAAAATGAAGGAATGCTGCTGTTCCTCTCTTGGGTCAGCATCCCTCCTGGTCCTTGCTCTGTCAGTCAGCATCCCTCCTGGAGTGTTTTCTTACATCTCAGATGCTGTCATGCTGCCATGCAGTCATGTTTATTTCTCAGATAAATTCATTTTGCTTCCCCACAATCTGAACTATTCTTGCTTATACTATCTGACATCACACAAATTGCCCACACTATGAACTAAGAATAAACAAATACATAAGTAAATAATAAACTACAATAACAATAAACACAAACATTTCTTTTGTTCATCATCTCTCTCTACTACCTCACCCTAATCCTCATAGTGAAGTCAGCACATTTTGCTGGCTTCAAGTCTGATTTAAGCGTTATCTGGGTTTTCATCTTCACTGTCCCACTGAAAATGCTACTGTCAACATTTTCATAGATTCCTATCTTGCCAAAAGGAACTTATGCTCCCTGCTTCGCCCCACTTCCCAACAGTGTTTGTTAGTAGTTTCCGAATCTTTCCTCTTGAAAAGATTTTGTATCTGACTTCCAGGAAATTTCAGTTACCTGGCTTTAAAGTGATCTCTTTTGCTATTCTTTCCCAGACTCCTTAGTAATATTCTCATCCTTTTTTAAAGCTTAAAATGATGGAATGCCCCAGCAAACCTAACTGGCTTATTTTTATTTCTCATCTGCTCTTCATATACCATTCCATGGCTTGAAAGATCCCAAGTTCATGTAATGCTTTAATAAACTCCAACATTCATCTGACCTACAATGCATTCCTTGTGTCTGACATTTTAACTTTGACACTGCAACTTAAATATAAGGCAATACTTCCTTTTCCTCATCAAGCAACCTTTGCCCTCATTATTTTTTATTTCAGTGAAACTCTGCTGTAAATAGAGATACTAAAGGCAAAAAAATTCCATGAAATCATTTTCTGACTCCGCAAATCAAAATCATCATCATATTTCATTTAAGTTATCTTGAAAATGTCACAGATTTTCACATTTTAAATGTCTTCTCAGCTATCTTCCTATCAGCTATTGATTTGGTGGTCAATAGCTCTAATTGGAATTTTTGTAATAATTTCTACATGGTTTGTTATATGAACAAATACATTTTAAAATAGACTTTATTATAAAATTGATAATAAATAATCAGTAATTTGCCTGTAAGGCATGCGAGAGTGTTATGAAATATAATTAAGGTGTTCAGTGAGAAGACTCAGTGGGAAAAAGCACAAACTATACAAGCAGGAAGAGTTGATCACAGATTCCCAGTAGCCACATTAGAAAAGGCTATGTGGGCTCCTTTAAAGATCTGGAAACCCCAGTGCCTCGTAGACATAGATAGGAGGGTAATTAGGGATTACTGGTCAGCTGTTGTAACTAAAAATGCAATCTCCAGGTTTAGTGAAACCCTCTCTCTCAAGAGAATGCAGCAGAGTAATAGAGAAAGACATATGTATTCAATATAGTGCCTGGGGCTCTAGCTAGAGCAATAAGACAACAAAAGGAGATCAAGGGGATAGAAACTGGAAAAGAAGAAGTCAAACTCTCAATATTTGCCTATGATATTATAGTTTACATAAGTGACCCCAAAAATTCTACCAAGGAACTTCTACAACTCATAAACACCTTCAGTAATGTAGCAGGATGCAATATTAACTTGAAAAAAAAAAACAGTAGCCCTCCTTTACACAGAAGATAAATGGACTGAGAAAGAAATCAGAGAAACATCACCCTACACAATAGCCACAAACAACGTAAAATATCTTAAATAACTCCAACCAAACAAGTGGACGTGTATGACAATACCTTTATAACTTTGAAGAAAGAAATTGAAGAAGACACCAGAAAATGGAAAGATTTCCAATGGCCTTGGGTAGGTAGAATTACCATAGTAAGAATGGCAATCTTATCAAAATCAATCTAGATTCAAAGCAAAGAGCATCAAAATCCCAGCAAAATTCTTCTACAAACCTCAAAAGAACAATACTCAACTTCATATAGAAAAGCAAAAATCACAGGAAATTTAATACAATCCTATACAATAAAGGGACTTCTGGAGGCATCACAATACATGACTTCAAAGTCTACGACAGAGCTATGGTACTGAAAACAGCCTGGTACTGGCATAATAACAGACTGTTTGACCAATGGAACTGAATCAAAGACTTGAATATCAGTCCACATACCTATGAACATCTGATGTTTGACAAAGAAGAAAAAAATATAAAATGAAAAAAAAGAAAGCCAATAGGACAACTATATGTTTTTCCTTTGGTTCACCTTCTTACTTAGCTTCTTTGGGATCACCAATTGTAGACTCCGTGACCCTTGTTTATGGCTAGAAAACAATTATGAGTGAGTACATCCCATATTCATCTTTTTGGGTCTGGGTTACCTCACTCAGGATAGTGTTTTCTATTTCCATCCATTTGCATGCAAAATTTGAGATGGGGAGAGGAGTGGGGGGAGGGGGAGAAGGGTGGGAGGAGGGGGAGAAGGGTGGGAGGAGGGGGAGGGAAATGGGAGGCTGGGAGGAGGTGGAAACTTGTTTTTTTTTTCTCCTTTTCTCAATAAAAAAATGGAAAAAAAAAAGAAAGCATAGTCAACAAATAATGCTGGCATAACTGGCCATCAACATGTAGAAGAATTAAAATAGATCCATATCTATTACCATGCAGAAAACTCAAGTCCAAACATTTAAATGAATAAAATATATCCCAACTGATGAAAATCTAAAATTTAAATTCTTATAATGACGTCTTTCACCCCTGCCTAGTCCTCATTGTTCTTATTACATATCAGCCTTTTCTGTTTCTTTGTTTTTTGCTTTTCTGTGTTCTTTATTACTCTATAAGTTGTGATATTTGAGAGTTGACATTATAAGGATCTCCAATTCAATTTAATATAATCAAGATACTTAAAAATCTTGGTTAAAAGTAAAAGAATGGTTAAAATATTGGTTAAAGTAAAAGAGTATAAAATAAAATCAGTTTGGATATTTAAATAGTATATGTATTCATATATATCTTAATCGTATATATATGAATATATGCACATATAATTTATTTTATTGCTTTCTGTTTTCTTCCATATTTTCAAACTTCAATGACTTTAAATAGTTTCATTTTGGCATTTAATAGTTTTTATAATCCTAATGAATATTCTTGACTTTCAGAATATCACCAAAACCAAAGTGAGAACAAAAAACAAAGGCATAAATAAAATTCATTATTTTTCCAGTGTTCCTCTAATCCTTAAATTCAGAAAATGAACAAATATTAGACTGGTTAGATTATGGTAATGATGAATAATACATAGATAAGAAGGGTGGCTAGACATATAGCTATGATGTGGTAGTTAGATAGAGATCACAGAGAGAAGACATGATGAATTAACTCTTTTGATAGAGAAGTGGTACAGTTCAATGTTTTTGTTAAACATGCTAGAGACAAGGAGAGTGCACAGTTTACATCAAACCCGAGCCCAAAAGTCTAAAAACCAGGGCAGTTGCTGTTTTTATGACTAGTCTGAAAACCATCAGGCTCCAGACACAAACAAGCCAAGTTTTGAAATTGAGGTTGGAGCAGAGAAAGACCAATGTCCCAAATGAGGTAATATAATGAGATTCTTTTTGCTCAAAATATCTACTATTTTTGTCTTGTGCTGATTGATCCTGTTCCATTCTGATTGAAGAGGACTACCTGCCTTATGATTTCCAGTGTTGATTATCAAAAACAGCTTACACACAGTACAGAGACTTTCTGTGTCAATATCAGCCACTGTGACCACGTGATAACGGCACATAAAATTAGCTAGAACTCATTCTTCACAAAAATTTCTGGGATTCCTCTGAGAAACATATTGACTGATTTTCTTCCAGAAATACACACCTAAATCAGTCTACGAAAATGTTAAGAAAAACATCTCACTCACTTCTGTTAATTCATGAAGTTTGTATGCTCTGGCACCTGGCTATGGGAATGATGTCACTTCCATGCATCGTCTCCCTCCTTCTTATTCCATAGCTGGTTCTCTGTCTCCTTCCTGAATGATCATTTCCTTGGTAAAATTGTCTCTGCGTCATCTAAATGGTGAGATCTTTTCTTTCATTCACGTCTCAGCATTCACAAACTTCTGCTTCAGAAAGGCCCTTTCTGACCATCCATCTAACTTATGTCACTCTGTTCCTTGCTGTTTATTACTGATTTCCTATCACATAGCTATGCAAGTTGGAATGATTATGAAGAGGAGAGCAAGAAGCAATCTCCACTAAAATTTCCCTAGAGGAAAAGTACATAAAATGGAAAAAAATATGTCACCTAAATTTTATTAATAATATATCTTTCTGTTTTACTCTTATATAGGCAAATTATTCCATGGTATTGGAATGACTAGGTCAGAAGAATTGAAAATCACTCCCACATTTGCGTAAAAGGAGCTATCTAACCACCTGCCTTTACATCATGAACTGGTGAAGGCAATAAACTATTCTTCCTCTCTACTCCAAATACATCTGCCCTGTGGTGACTCTGTGTGTGTGTGTGTGTGTGTGTGTGTGTGTGTGTGTGTGTGTGTGTGTGGTGTGGTGTGAACTGATTACCCCTTTTATTTTGTCTACAGTAAAACTGTTCTTTGTATTTTCACAGGACATGATAACTCCAAATAAGAAAGAGAAAAAGTCAATCAACTTTATCCCACATGGCTGCTTGAGGTTTAAACTAATTTGAAAATACATGCATTGACATAGTTAAAATAACAATATTATAATACACACATACATATATATACGTATATATGTGTATATACACACACACACACACATATATATATATATGAAACTACATGATACAATTTATGAAATAATATATAGAAAGGAACATGGGCTCACCATATCTAGGCTCGGCCTTTGTCATCTATTTTTCAGAAGTTGGCAAAAATATTTTCTAATTCATTTGGTAATAATTTGAGTGAAATATAACAATTTGAGTGAAATATAATACATTTGAGTGATATATACAATCAAGTATACATCAAGAAACAAACCACAAATCTCTTTCAAATGACAGAATCGTTACCACACATATAGCTGGAAAAATCTAACTCCAATAATCTTCTAATAGCCCCATAGTTCTCTGTACCCAAATGATGCCCTTTCTTCAAAGCCCCCCTCACTAATTATACCTGCCTGGAGGCCCTGGTTCTAACAGTTTTAGACACCAAGTCACTCTAATTACTGACACAGAGTACCACAGCTTGTCTTTATACCTATCCCATAAGCAACACCTACAGGCGGCAAGTTCTCAATAATCAGACTGTCATCTTACTTCACTTTCTTGACCGTGCTGGAAACATATTGCCTCTTGTACCTTGAAATTCTTCAGCAAGTAGTAACTCAGGGGCCCAGAAGTTTAAATGTGAAATAGGGCTGATTAGAGAGGGTCAGATCTGTAAGTGTGATAGCAGTAGCTTTGAACTTCAACTGAGCACTTGATGCTTTAGGTAGAAACAACAGATAAAAACTGTATTCAGGGTGCTTCACCACAGTGGGCTGTGTGTGTTCATCTAGATTGTCTCCATCAATTTCAGAGGCTGCTTGTCGTCTTACTCCAATGCCATGAAAAGTAATATACACAACACGTTGTCTTTAGGAATACATTTACAGACACACAGAGGCAGAATAGACTAGACTATTCGAATTTCCACATCTCTTTGATCATAGAAATTTTTTAGCATTGAAAAACTCTTCTTTTTTGAAATTTTAATATTCCGATGCCTTTTAAATGTTTACTCATTTGACTATTCTAGCAAGTTTTCATCCTGTTCCATTTCCCAAGCTCTGCTCACACCAGGGCATCTACATCCTTCAACCCTTGCTGTGAAAGTCAGAGAATAGTTAGAGGTAACAGCTAATTTGGAGGAAAATTTTAGCCATTTCCTATGAAACCATTCAATTAGCAAAGAAAGGAAGCTTTGGCGTCATCGATTGTGCCTTGACCTAGTGACAGCCAGTGCAGCAGAGGAAGGGCAAACCCTATCAGTAGCTTAGCAACCAGCACATTTCCCTTCGCACTTAGGTGAGCGCCTATTCAATAGCAGTTCCGGCACTGTTGACGTCCATCTGGCTGAGCAGCTTCCTTCCTCTTCTCAAAGAGGAAGATCCTATAATTATGTGCTTACCCGTGTTCTAGATGTCAGGGATTAAACTCCTAAAAGCAGTATCTCTTCCAGTTGGCTGCATTCCAACAAGTGAGTACATTCCCTGAATTAGAGAGCCCATAAAACGTTACATGTTCACAACCCCTTTATTCTCTCTCTATCATGCTTATAGTCTGTTTACCTCTTTTCTAAAGTCTCCTGTAGAGATAGCTGCACTGGTAAGGACTGAAAAGGAAACAGTAGAAATGCACGAATTTAATCATATTAAGCTAGTAGTTTTGTCCACCAGGGTGAAGTGAACTTAAGGCAACATTTAAGGATAAATGGATGGTTTTTAATAGTCTACTGATAATTGTTTTCTTAAAATAAAATTAAAATAATATCGGTTTCAAGTAAGTCTTAAAACAAATAAATTAAATGAATTTTTATTTTGTTGAAAAAGACAGCACTAGAAACACTGTATCATTTTTTTCAAAAACCATCTATACACTTGAGATTTTTGTTTTATAGATAGCAAAATGTTTTATATTTGGCAGGACTATAATAAAATTGTAACCTTTCTCCCTTCCCTTCCCGCCTTTCAAAATCTCTCATATATAATCCCCCTGATCACTTTCAAATTTTCACTCCCCCTTTTCACTAATTGTATTGCATGCATATGTAAAATGTTTAAATCCCCTATTTGATAATAACATTTTTTTCAATTGTACCCTGATCTTAAAAGTATTATAAACACAGCAAAAATGATTTTACTTTTAACTCAGAGAAGACAAAATCTTTCTTTTGAATATTAGTTTGCATGCATGCAAACAGAGATAAATTTAGTTTGTTCCCCACGTGTGATAAGCTGATCATTTCTGAAACTTTCCCCATTTGTGGACCCTGACTCTAAGAACTAGGCAATCAACTCTGTTAATGAATATGACATATAGGATACATAGGCATTGTTAACTCTTGTTTTTAATGGTATTCATAGAGTGAACTCTTAGGGGAAAATGATCAAACTTTCCATTAAACTTTAAAAAATTAATGTGAATGCTTAGCTCTTTATTCTTCAATAGATTGTATCTTTGTTTATTAAAGTTTCCTTTCTCTCTACATGAAACATGTATGGTATTTTGTACCTGATTATAGCGAATATTGTTTTTTTTTTTTATGTCAAGGCCTCCAAGAACAAGTGTGTGAATAGGAAAAATGAAACTGGAAGTGATGTGTAAATTGTTGATTGCTGATAAGCTGTGGCAGCTTACGTACCATGTACTAACACCATGAATTTGATTTTAGGAAGGAAGGAAAAAGAACCAGGGCAATGTGTGCAGGTGGATAATGCAGCTAGAGAAGAAAATATAGATGATTGCAAGAACTGAGTATTACACATAAAAATTCTACAAGAATGTTTGTATGATATGCATATTTAAATTCGTCCCAAAACTTCCAGGATTACAAACTATTATCTGTTATCAACTTTAAGGCTGGACTTGAAGGATAATAAAGTGCCCGTAACAGTAATGGTTTCTATCTTGTTCTTCCATTTTTCCTGTCTGATTTTATAGGCTGTATTATGTGTAGCACCTTATTGGCTAATTCACATCGTTAACTTCTAATGATGCATTCATGTTAGCTTTATGATTTTTCTTTTTGCTGCCATTGCTGCAAAATGCCCCCCTTCAGATTACCACTTGGAGCAGAAGCAGCATGACATAAGCTGGTATATGGCTGAGGTTGAAATGCAGTCCCTGTCCTTATTCGCAAAAGCAACCTTCACTCTTTCTGAAACATAGGCTGTTTTAGAACCACTTTTCTTTGAACTCATAGGTATGAAGCACAAACAGGCTGGTTTCCACTTTTTGACGGATCTTGTTCTGTGTAGAAAGGTTCCTCAATGGAATTTTAACATATCTGTGTGGCTAGGAGACAGCTCCCTGATTCAGTTCAATAGAAGTGTAAGTGTATCAAGGAGAAATTTTATCAATACAACTGGATTTATAATTAATTGAAATTGAGTACAGAGAATAATCGTAAACCATCTGTATGAAGACATGTGAATCAGGTAAAAGGCCTTGAAGCAGCTCTACATCCCTAGGGATGAGGAAATTCTATGGTGAGCAGCTTCACGCCAAGAGGTTTAGTCTTCCTTTAAACATGGGCAGTCTGGCAGATTTTGGAGTTTGGGGTTTGCTACACACAACTCTCTCTCTCTCTCTCTCTCTCTCTCTCTCTCTCTCTCTCTCCCTCCCTCCCTCTCCCTCTCCCTCTCCCTCTCCCTCTCCCTCCCCTCCCTCTCCCTCTCCCTCTCCCTCTCCCTCTCCCTCTCCCTCTCTCTCTCTCTCTCTCTCTCTCTCTCTCTCTCTCTCTGGTCTGATTGTCTAGTTGAATAACGATACTTTGCCAGACTCTAGCTCTTCCTGTCTTTGAATCACACAGTGCCTGGTACATTGTTCAAAGAGTGTCAAGGGTCAGCATATTTGTGATTTGTCACACCTTGTACTCAGATCTCTTGCTCATGTCCTGTAAATACATCAGCATCCTCCTTCTATCCCACAACCTTGAAATATATAACATGCTCATAGATACTTGGAAAGATATTAGCTAAAGTATAGCAATAACAGTAGCAGCCAAAAAAGCTTGAATTTAACCAAGAACCATTAATTGCACAAGAGCCAATTTTTAGAAGAGTTCTACAAAAGCAGCAAGATGATAGAGGCAAGTTTCATATTTTTAGTAGCCACTACTTTTCTATATATGAATATGGAATTAATTATATTACCCTTTTGATATAAAGCTATTTCACTGAGTAATGGAAATTGAAGCTGAAGTTTTAAAATTGAAATATCGCATGTGGTAAATATTTCACTAAAATATAACCAGCTACTGATGGAGGAAGGTCATTGTCTAATAAAGGAACTGCCTTGGCCCATTTTATTGGTTAGAGGATAGGTGGGAGGAGAAAACAGGACAGAACACTGGGAGGAAGAGGAAGTGAGGTCAGAGTCTCTCGACAGCTCTCCTCTCAGGAGCAGACGCCTGAGAGAGAGACGCCATGCCCCGCTCCCGGGATGAAGCTCTGACCCAGGATGGACATAGGATAGAATCTTCCTGGTAAGCGCACCTTGGGGTGCCATACACAGATGATTAGAAATGGGCTAAATTAATATGTGAGAATTAGCCTAGAAGAGAATGGGCCAAGCAGTGATTAAATGAATACAGTGTCCGTGTAATTATTTCAGGGCATAAGCTAGCCGTGCGGGCGGCCGGGGTGCTGGGAACGCAGCCCTGCTGCCCATATTACTACAAGCTACTGTGGTGAAAGCTTGTTGATTTCTTTCCCAAGTCCATAATAGAGCTCAGCAATTATCATTAGCAAAGTAAATGACATATTTGTGACTTTATGAGCATTCAAATAACTTAAGGACAGAATTCAGAGTACCTTAAATTTAGCTGAGCTGTTTAGCATTATCAAGCAATTTGAAAGTTGAAACATCTATTAAGAAATAATTTTAATATGATATTTTTGCTTTTTTAATATAAAATACATTGCTTATTTATTGTCTATAAGCATACATTAACTGCATGTAGCTAATTTATTAACATGTATATACATTCAAACTTTACATAGATTCTTAACAAATTGCTAAGAATAAACATATACACACATATATATTTATATATAATTATATCAGTTATTTTCTTTTAGAGAATCCTGAATAATAACTATTATGGAGATATATTGGTAGTTTGAATGGGGATGACCTCCATATGTTCATATATTTGAATTCTTCGTCTATCATTTGGGGAGGACTGGGAGGGGAGCCTTGTTGAAGGAAGTGGAATTTGAGGTTTCAAAACCCCACATCATTCCCAGTTACTTATCTTTGCCTTGTGCCTTTTAATCAATATCTAAGCTCTCAGCTACCGCTCCAGAACCATGCCTGCCTGCCTGTTGATATGCTTCTTTCCACAATGGTCATGGGCTCTAACCCTCTGAATCCAGGCACCACAAATTAAATGCTTTATTTTATGAATTTCCTTGGTAATTGTATTTTAGCATAGTGACAGCAAAATAACTAGATGTATATAATGTAATATGTAGTATATTAATTTGTGATGATATAATTGATATATTGATGTACTAGTCAATATTAAACTTTAAAGCACCAACAATTATATGAGAAAATTTCTATTTGCAGGCAATGTGTGAAATATCATCTAGACAGGATTAAAATGCCATGAAGATTGGTGTTGTTCTCCACAGATGCATATGCTTTGACACGTGGTGTCCAGTTCGCAGTGCTTTTTTGGAAGATTTAATATTTTAAGGGTGGTGCCTTCTGGGGAAACTGGGTGTAAGCCTCATGAACTATAGTCTCACCTTAGTTTCTGCTAATCTCTGACACCTTCCAGAGTCACTACATGGTATAAACAGCCACCCCAGGATCTCACTCTCACCGTCACAAGCTGTGCTCATGAGCATGTTCCAGGACAAATCCTACCCCTCGAGTTATATCTGCCAGGAATCCTGAGTACAAGTCCATTTGAAAGCATATCCCGGGTAGTTATATTGCCATTAATGAGAAGGTTTCTTATTGTTGTTTTGTTTTATTTTTCTCATCTCTATGCTATATATGTGTCACACACATGCGTGTGTGTGTCTTGTCGATGTGTTATTTCCAAAGACATAACTGATCAATTGAGTCATTATGAAGAACATGGAATTCTAGTTAAAAATATGCATGATAGGAAAAGTAAAGTCTCTTGAGCAGCAGTTGTAGAGATTGTTTCATTTTTTATACTGTTGTGCTGCCACCTAATACACTTTGTTCACAATGGGATTATAAACTCACTTTAAGATTAATTCATTAATGTCACCGTGAATGTCATAAGCATGCATTTAGTTAGCTCACCATCTAATTGAGTTTGTTTATTTAGAATTTGTTCCTCACATTTTATGGGAGTTCACAAGGTCAATGGATCTTGCCTTAGGGAGAGTATCAGCCAGTCCATAGTGGATCTAGTGTGGCTGTTTTAACCTTAGGAAAATCTATAATCCAAAGATAACCATGGTGTAGCTCAAACTATCCCCACGACTCACAGTGTATGAAGCAGTGTGCAGGGTAGGCATATGTCTATTGAATCAATTACAATTAGTGAGACCAGAAATGTTCATTAACAGACATTCAGAGTGTTCCTGAGAATGGGAAGTTTGTATTATAGCAGACCAGAGGTCACAAAATAATGTTCTGATTGCATGAAAGCAAAAGTGCCTTTTTTTTATTTTTTGATAGTAATTCATAACATATTTGGAAAAACATCTGCTTAGTTATTGTTCAATAAATATAATTTTGAAGGCATGTAAGTATAGCCAAACATTCTAATATTTTTAAGTATTTTTTTTCTATTGAAAACTTTGGATGTGATACTTGGAAAACTACTTTGTCTTCAAACAAAGGACTTGGTTCTTTGATGAAATAGTTCAGATCTGGGTATCGTCACAGTGGAAAAAAGTAATCCCTCCAATTCTCATTGTGGCAAAGCCAGTGCTCTGAACATGATGTTCTCTCCTTCGAAGGGAACATATTTTAAATACTGGGAAAGAAATTGCTCCTCCAGATTTATTGAAAAAATCTTTTATATTTTAATTTCTGTATAAAATATTAATACTTAAAGGAACGTTAGAATCCTTGTAGGGGCAGAGTTCTGTTGGTTCTGATTGGTAAGATGAGAATTTTGCCTCTCATACTTTTCAGAATAAAATGTAAGTTTTTAAAATTTAAATTGTTGAGATGTAGACTAAATATAAGAACAATTTCCTCACATATATTTTTCTTTGTTTTATAGACAATTTTTATAGTTTTGATAGAATTAATAGGGAAATTATTGATTATAGACAGCATAAGGAGAAAAGATGAAATATACCATTTATTCTAATACCTTCTGTAAATTTAAAAGACTAGGATCCCATAGCATTAACAAAAGGGAACAAATAATAAGTCACATAGTTACTTGCAAACTCTTGGCATCTAGTGTCACATTTTTTATAAGACTATAATACAGTAGCACATTCAATGTAAGAATATATCTACTCACAGTATTAATATATCAATTTCTACAATTTTAGAAAATAGTAGAAAATAGTTTTGGATGTCAGTTTCTTAAATACCAATAGTTATGGAAGCTCCTTGAATATCTAGTTCATATTGCTTAATATAAGATATAGTTCTAATAAATATATTTAAATATGTAGCATTTTTAGTTCTAACTTGAGATACACACTCACTCTTTCCAAACGTTTTCAGGGAAAATGCGCAAGACAATATGTATGACACCAGTCACACTAAGTTTAGTATTCTGCTGCTAGTAAGAGCAGAAAAACTTCCTGGAAGCAGCACATTTTTAGTTGTGAATTATACTAATTATAAAACAGCTGCAACTTAGTAGTTCCTGTAAGAATTTTGCATTCTAATTAATAGCCCGATGATTCAGACCTTTGTTTCCAACCTAAAACAGATTTACCAATACAAAAGACGTTAGAAATAGATGATAAATTTTCCATGGAAATTTACCATTGTTACTATGGGAGTAACAATTGGATGAATATAGAAAAAATACATTGCATTTTTAAGTGTTTCCCTATGGTATAAGACTAATTTTGTCCCCAAACTGAAAGCTTGAATCCAGAAAGTATCCTCTCTTTATAAGCATATTGCTCAGTCAGTTCAGGTGGTGGCATATAAAGTTCCTTTGGCAGAGAGTTCAAAGGATATTTTTCTAAGCCACACCAAGAAACAATGAAATAGCTAGTATCTAAAGAAACTTCTGATGAGAAAGAAGTGTCTATCATTCCAAAAGTATGAACAAGATATTCCCTCAGGTAAAGGCAGGTCAAGACAAAGACTACAGGCATTGAATTTCAGTCACACTCAGGTGTAGAAGAGGAGAGAATGGAGAGCTAATGATAGCTACCAAATTGTTTTGCTTTACCTATAAAAGAAAAACAAATTTAAGAAATTACCTGCAGTCTTTATCCTTTTGTATATCCTTACTGTGCAAAGAAATTTAAATTTATGGAAAATGTGATAGAGTCCAGTCTGTAATGAATTCTGATGGCTAGTTTGAAAGGACTCTAATGCATAATATTAAGTTTGCATATCTAGTAGGTATCAGTTGAAATATAAACTGTAGTTATCTACATTTATAGATGTAAATGCTTTCCTTGACTACTACTTCCAATTGAATTTGCTCTCATTTTTCTCAGCACTTTTTTAATTTACAAGAAAATCTTTCAGGAAAGTCTAGTAACCTGTCACAGGTCACGGAGCAGTAGATCCGGTTACTGGCACTCCAGAACATCTAGTGACCTGTCACAGGTCACAGAGCAATAAGCCCATTACTGGCACTCCAGAACATCTAGTAACCTGTCACAGGTCACAGAGCAGTAGACCCAGTTACTGGCACTCCAGTTAATCGAATCAATCCTATCGCACCCTACCTTTGTCTACACTGAGCAACATCATAGAGTCTCTCTTGGTTTTCTTAACTTCTTGGGAAATTAAAAAAATCATTAAAATCAATTTAACTTCTTTAAAACCGTTATGAAACTTAAAACTTAAGTAACCCAGTGAAGACATCAGTATTACTATCCTAGATATTTTGCTTATTTGTTAAACACTAAAATATATTATGCCTTGTTGCAAAATATTACTTCAAAATTTTATACTAAAATAAAAAATTATAAATATGTTTGACAAAGAATGTATATATTTATATTATACAAAAATATATAAACAACAGACCGGCCTAAATAGTAGGAATAGACAGGACTGAGGTAGACTATCATGTTGAGACAAGAATCCACACCCTTAAATTGTACCAGAGGTTCATGAATCAAGGAGTGTCACTCATCCCAGGTGTGAACCTGTCTGAACTGGCTTAAGATTTTTATCACCAAAGAAATTCTCACTTATGAGCAAGATCAATTAGATAGCTCCAAGAAACCTATCATAAATTATTTTCTCTTGTGGACAACTTACTAAAATGTTTACTATTCTAAAGAATATTTTATCAGTTCAAAATACAAAAATTTGGTATTTGTTTTATGACCTCAGTTTATATAAATAGCACAAGATAGCTCCATAAAGAGCATGAGTTTGAGGACTCAAAGATCTTCATATCTACATGTTCTGTGATAATAGGAGCAAGTCAATTATCCCTCAAATGGACATGATTATTAGAAGTCTACTTTGAAGATTTGGTGTGAATGTTAACAACATAAATGTAGAGTATTTATCACAGTACTAAATATCACAGTATTATTTAATAAATAACAGAAATTATAGATTTAAATGTGTTTCTGGATCCAATAACTAAAATTTAAACTGCTTTTTATTAATATTTAATACAAAATTTTCTGACTTTACATAACTGTCCCCATTCCCACTCCCTCCCCTCCTCCTTCTTTCCCCATCTTCCTTCTTACCCCATCTTCCTTCTTACCCCAACCCAATTCACCCCATCCACTCCTCAGATAGGGTTAGGCTTCCCATGAGGAGTCAACAAAGTCTGATACTTCGCTTCAAGGCATGATCAATGTCCTCTACCCTATATCTAGGCTGAGAAACTTATCCCCCCCAAAAAGAATGTGTTCCTAGATGCGAGTTCATGCACTAGAAATAAATTCTGGTCCCTCTGCCAGTGGTCCCACAGACTTCCCAAGCCTCAAAACTGTCCTCCATATTCAGTGAACCTAATTTCGTTCTATAGAGGTTCCCCTGTTATCAGTCCAGAGTCAGAAAGCTCTCAATAGGTCAGGTCAGCTGTTTCTGTGGGTATCACCATCATGGTCTTGACCCATTCGTCATATTATTGTTCCTCTGTCTCTTGAGCTAGTCTCACGTAGCTCAGCCCAGTGTTTCACCGTAGATCTCTGTATCTGATTCAGGAGAACCCTAAGAAAGGACATACATGGATACCCCTGGACAGAGAAACAGACAAGATCTTCTGAGAAAATTATGGGGAGAAGGAAAAGTGTAAGGGGAAGGGAAAGGAGAAGGGGAGTGGGAAGGAGAACATAAGGGAATGGGATGTTCAAGAAGGGGGAAGGTCAGTGAGGGAGAAAAAAAGAAGGCCATATTTTGATTTGGGGGCCATTAAAGGTCTGTTGAAAAAACATACCAATAGGAAAATTTCCAGGAATCCACAAGGATGACCCCAGCTAAGATTCTAAGCTGTAGAAATAGGCTGCTTGTTCGTCCGAGCTGCCTGGCTAACTTTGCCCTGAAATACCCACACAGAAACTGTATTAATTAAACCACTGCTTGGCCCAATAGCTCTAGTTTCTTATAGGCTAACTCATATTAATTTAACCCATTTATATTAATTTGTATATCACCACATGGCAGTGGCTTACCAGCAAATATTCTAACTGGCAGTTGTCTCAGACGAAGGATCCATGGCATCTCTCTGACTTATTTCTGCCTCATTTCTCCCAGCATGTCATTTAATTCCCCTCCCCCACCTACCTAAGTTCCGCCCTATCAACAGGCCAAAGCAGTTCTTTATTCATTAACCAATGAAAGCAACACATAGACAAAAGGAATCTCCCAAACTACTAAGAAAAAGTGGGGAGGACACCTAAACTGGTCTCCCACTGTAATCAGATTAATGACTACCTTAATTGTCATCATAGAACCTTCAACCTGCAACTGACAAAATTTAAACTTTATCTAATTATGTCACTCAAAAGAATTACTGCTTCTTTATAACAGTCTAGAGAAGAACTCTAAGTTTTAAGCATATGCCTATTTCATTGAGCATATAGCATCTTTTAGATATGATTGTCAAGGTCTTAACATTGTTCTTAAATAAATCTTGTCTGTATACATCCTAGAATTTGGTTCAGGAATGTAGTGTTTCTAATGTCACAAATTCTCTTCTGTTTATGTGCTTCAAAGGATAGAGAAGTGTTAGTTCTTAATAACTTTAATTTTAATTTATACATAATATTTTCAGGATACTGCAATAAAGTCAAGTGTTAAATACTCTACATGTGATCTCAGTTCCCTCACTGCTATTTATTAATGGCTCAGTACATAGTTCTCTATCTGACTCCTAGATACCCATCCAAGAAATATGAGAAATATTTCATAACTTATTATTGTGGCTTCCAAGAGGCAAGTACAAATCTTGACTTGTAGCTCCTTCCTTCTAGTATTATTAGAGACAACTAGAATGGAAAATATCTGAAAAGTGTCTAATATCTGTATCAGGAAAAAAAATATCAATCAAGACAAATGATCCAGTATTATTTTTCCCTTTCAAGACTATAATTTTTGATACTTAGGTATCCACTAAATATGTACCTGAAAATTAAGAGTAAGATGGTTTCCTTCTATAATTAGCTGACTCAGATTTTTCATTACTATACAGAACCTTTGAAGTAAGAGGAAATTGTGCCCTGTGGGTGACCTCTGTGTTTGGGTAAATTACCTTCTTTCTGTGTGAACTCTCAAATATGCATATAAATAGGAATGTGCATGAACTTGAGAAGACATTATTGGCACTCTGTGTTTTTCCTACAAGGTATGTATGCCTGAGGCAAAACATCTAGTTGTATTTCCTACTAAAGTTAATAGAATTTTATGAAATATTTTCATGATATGCCTTTAAATATTTTTTTTCAATATAGTAGGGAAATACTGCTGACCATTTAAATATTTCTTTCTGAAACAGAACCAGCATCTGGCATTTAGCTTGTAACATGAATCCTGCCTCTGTCCAGATGTCTCTTTTGAGTGGCTGCTATTCATCTTTTATTAGTATGCACCTTTCTGTCTGAGTCAAGATGATATCCATGGTCAGGATCCCTAAAATAAGCTTTTAAAATTACCATTTATAATTTGTTTTAAAATATAAATACCATAACACCAAAACTTGTAGCAAAAACAAACAACAAAAAAATTAAAGAAAAGGTTCAGTTCCTACTTTATTTTCAAAAATAGTGCTGTGATTGTTTATAGAATTAAAATATGCAACAAGGGAAACATATTGTCCTAATTGTATACCTCATGTCTTAAAAATCACTTAGTTTTTCTTTCTTTTATATGTACTGCTATGGGACAGACCAAAAGCAATATAACTTTAAGTAATTTTAATATTTTTGTAAAATCTTATAAAAGTTTAGCTTATTATGGAGTCTTCTGAGTAATTATGTGAAACACAAAAATCATAGCACTGGTTATTATAATAGTGACAGTTAGTTGCATTCACTGCAAACGTAAGATTTCTTCTTGGTTAATTAAGCCTCAAGGCAATTTTTGACCTGATCTACTATATGTCCATAGTTATGACCTTCTGATCAACATTATGACTGACAAAAATAAAATGTAATATTATTAATGTTGGCAGCAATGTTCACTCCATAAATCTCTCAATATAGGCAATTAAAATGGACTTTAACTTTCCCCTTCTTGAATTTGATGTTAAAGATTATTGGCTTACAAATGTCCCAACATATTATATACCTCTAAGTTAAATGGCTTGGTTTTAATTTATTCCAATGTGGCTATTGTGGTATTCTTAGTCTTAGTTTTATGAGAAAAATCATAAAATTTGTAAGGATATGTTTTTTTTTATTTTTAAAGAATACTTGTTAAATATAACCTTTGATTTTCAAGTGGATTGAAAGGTATGAATTATAAAAAGACAAATTTTATGAATGCAAGAACCAATATAAATGAATACCAACACAAATACACTTAAGTGAAAAATATGTATTCTTCAGAATTTCAAATGTTCTGCATCCAGTAATATAAAACTCCACTTATTGGGTTACTGAGATTGACTGAGGTCAACAAACTTAATAACCAATGTCTGTAGCCAGTTTTCTTCCTCAGTGATATAGGTTTTTATACAGAATTCTTACTCTTTTAATGTAACAGACTGAATCATACATTTAGGGATAGAGTGGTATCTCATTATATAACAATTATAAATAATTATTCCATTATTCTGCATGGGTAGACAATGTCACTCCCAGAAGATACAGATAATAAAATAACAATTACAATTAAAAGCATGCCCTTCCCCTTGGTTATTCTCTATAACTATATGGTAATACCCTATTGCTGATGACATCTCTCATACACACTTTAGCTAAAGGATATTGGGAATACAATCTGAAACCTATCAGGAACCTTCACCCTTTGCTAACCAGCTGTCATAGTACTTGAAGGTGCCATGCAGAGTATTGGAAGGCAAAAACAAAACAAAACAATGATCTTACCCAGAACTGGACACAGCACACTGCAATATCAGCCTGACAGGAAAGATAATAATGACCCAACTGTTTTAGCATAACCAATCACTTTTTGATGGAATTTCAGGTTTGCTCCAAGAAACTTCATATCTAAAATTGTTAATTCTGGTCAAACACCCATGGCTAGAGAGGTCATATGCACCTATATAGAACTGGCTATTGTTACCTTGGTAAAGGGTCTTGTGGTCAATGTGCCTTCTAAATATTTGTGTTATACCCATAGTCCTGGGCTACTCTCAACCTTTGTGAGAGAAGATTATTTTCACAATGGGTAACAGTTAATGGAGAGATGCATAATTAATAAAAAGTATTGAAAATAAGAGATTTAATTTTTAGTTTTAAATGGGGTATCTATATCATCAAGCCCTCTGCCACTACCTGTTAGATTCAGAGAACATCATAAAAGAGGAAGCCTGGTGTGAGAGACACAAGATGGCGAGGGCTGTTGTACAAGGCTGTTTTCTTGATATTTCATAGCTAGCATACCCCTGAACTCCCAGTAGCTGTAATTATCAATACAAACCCCACACAAGAGCAAACCAACCAAAATTCTGTTACAGATAGCTACATGATTTCCAGGTTCCAGCCATTACTAAGGGACTACTGACAGTTAATAGTTACTTTGGTTTAGTGAGGGTCATTGTGTTTGATGATTTGAGTTACTGACAGAATTCCCATGGTCTTCTGCTTACATCCATAAACAAACAGACAGCACTAATTCAAACCAGTGGCTTCAAATAAATAAATACACAAACAAACAAACAAACATGTAAGCTGCTAAGAGTTCACATGTAAGAGCTAAATAACATTAAATGATTTAACACATGTATCTCTTAGTTACATTAAATTAACTGGAATGTTTCTCCTAGTTTCTCTAGGTTTGGTGAGGAATGGGATTGTGTGCAGAAAGGCATGTCAATGTTTCTGAGATCAGAAACATTTAAACATAATAATATTTACAACTAAAAATCATGTATTACTACACTTACTCATTATTTTTGTCAGTTTTGTAGAGAAAGTTTCCTTACTATCAATTATCTGTTCATACTGAGATTTTACCATAATTATCATGGTGTCATAGAAAGAGAACATATTTAATTATTTTGTGAATTAAATAATTAAAAGTGTAAGGCCTAGTAGAGATGATATATTTTGTTCCTTTTATAGTATAGAGATTACTATAATTGCCTTTAGTTAATTATAGTTATTTTTATGTCTACTCATAAATGCTGATTTAGTTACCAAATTATAAATGTAGTGTCTGCCTCCAAGAGCTTCTGGGCATTTGGCTAGGCAGAAATAAATCTTAAGGGTCATATCCTGTGAGCCAGTTCCTGTGCTATTGCTGACTTCCTCTAGTGGTTGATCCTGTTGATTACAAAATGAGATAACACTTCTGTTAGTTTTATTAACTATTAGTTATGGGGAGATGCATGTCCATGTGTTAACTGAAATTATCCTCTTATTCTTAAACCAATCTTTTAACAACTGTACAGGATTTTACAGAAGTGCCAAAGAGACATGTTAACTGGCTGCTGTATGAGGGGCTGGACAGATGTCTTAAAGGATAAGAGTAGTAGCTACTATTGCAGTGGACACATTTTCAATTTCCAGTGTTTACAAAGGGATTACAACTGCCCAAACTCCAGTTTCAGGGAATCTGATTCCCTCTCATCTCTTCCACAGACACCAAACATATAAATAGTATGTATACATGCGTGCAGGCAAAACACATATTCACATTAACAAACAAAAATAACAAATATTTTTAAAAATGTAAAAGTAATATTATAGACACTAAAGCTTTCCATATAGTACAAAATCCATGACTCATAGCTTTTCTACTTCTCCATACTTCAGATGCACAAAATGTGCTCAGAATTCATCCCCACAGTGTCCTGGAAGAGTTTGGTTTCACAGATGCACTAAACTTGTGTTTGTTAAGGAAATAATTTTCTTACTAGATTAAATCATAATAACTAATGGATTGCCATACTGAGACACAAATGACAAATAGCTCAAAATAACTCAATTAAGATTTCAAGAAAACACAGCTGCATATATCAAAATTAATTAATTGCCAAAGTGGCATTTAAAAAATGAGGCAAGCGTACATTGTTAAAAAATGAGGTGACAAAAGTCAACTACACACGAAAGGAAATGGCAGGGAAGACAGATTCTTGTTTCACAACCTTTACAAACAATAGATTCCAATTTGATTAAAGACTTAAATGCAAAAAACTAAAACCATATGCAAACTAGCAAACTCTGCTGAAAACGATACAAAAAAAAAAACTAGAAGAAGGAAGGGTTATTATAGTGCAGCAGACTTGAATGTTTAGAAAGGTCTGCTGTGGCATTCTCCTAAACTATGCAGGAAGACAAAAGTCAAGTTTGAGAGTAATTCTACAAAGAGAAAAAAAGCACTGATAAACTCTTAGGAACTTAATATATATTAAAGACTTCTGTATTAAAAAGTAAAATTAAATTACTCTAATATAGTGACTAAAGAATATCAACTACAAATACAAATGCAAGTCAAAGAGGAAACACTAAAATTTAATTATTATAAGCTATCAGTAATGCTCCAATATTTCACAATATATATGTATCTAATGCATATACATATATTTTTCTAATTTTTTTCTTCATAAAGTATGAATCACATTCTAATTTAAAATGACAAAGAAACATATATTTTTATTCACATGAGTTCAGGCATTTGTATGTATGCATGTATGTATGAATGTGTGTGTGTTATTTTAAATATTGAGGTTACCAAAGAGCAAAGCATTTTCCATTGTTAGTGAAAGCAAGGACAAAGGAGTATTCAAGGGCAACTCAAGTTAATGAGGGAATAAATTGTTTCAATTTTCAAGTTAATGGGGGAATAAATTGTTCCAACTTTCAAGTTAATGAGGAAATAAATTGTTTTAATAGTTCTTAATTACATAAAATTGTGGTCTGTAAAATAAGAAATTTTGAAGACAAAAAATAACATAGAACCATGTCCCCTACAAATTTTAAGATGAAAGAGTGATAGTGTGGCTATATGACTGTATTTGCCTGTGCTGCTATCATCATAGGCTGGATACATCATAGAAAGTAAAAATTCATTATCTTATGCTTTTGGAAAGTTAAGCTGTCTCAGAAGGTTCTGGAGTGTTAGTTGGACTATGAAGAGCCCTCTGTACTGGCATGACATATTTTCTGCAGCATCACCTGGAGAAGAGAATCCCTTTGAGATTGTAAACAAGCAGTGGAAGAGCACATGGTCGAAGCTTCTCTGACAAGACTTTGTAGAATAGTAATTAATCTACAACTGAAGGCAGAGTCCTCAGGGCATTAAGCCCTCTTACAAAACCACAGATATCACTATTGCTGTATTAGGGACTGTTTCAAAACTATGAATTTGGGCATAAGAGTCACATTCATTCAAGATCAATTATGGGATTTTGTTTATAGACAGTATAGAAGTTTATAGATAATATAAGACAGTTGAGTAATAAATGGTCTTTAATATTAGATAATCTATATAACTATGTATATGTTTATATACAGATATATTTACATTATGTGTAGACATGTTCAAATGTGTCCTGGGGATTCTTTTCCTGTGAAGAGATATTATGATCACAACAATTCTTATAAGGAAAACATTTAATTGGGTGGCACACTTACAGTTTCAGAGGTTGAACCCATTATCATCATATTAGGAAGCATGACTGTTTGCAGTCATACATGATTATTGAGAAGTAGCTACATCTTACAGATCATAGGATGAGACACTTGATGACCTGCTGAACATAGGAAACTTCTAAGCCTACCCCCACAATAGGCTTTGTTGTTCTTCCAACAAAACACCCATTCCAACAACTCCTAATAGTGCCAGTCCCTATGAGGTTAGGTATGCTAATTACATTCAAAACTACCACATTGCTCTCCCTAGCCCCCATAAGCTTGTAACATCATAATGTAAAATGTATTTAGTCCAACTTCAAAAGTCCCCATAATTTATCACAGTTTCTGCAATCTTTAAAAGTCCAAAGTTCTTTCTGAGATTCACACAATCTCTTAACTGTATCTCCTGTAAAATTAAAATAAAACAACAGATCACATACTTCCAATATATAATGACACAAAATACACTTCATCATTTGAAAACATAAGGAGGAGAGCATAGTGAAGAAATATTGGACAAAAGCAAGACCAAAACCCAGACGGGCAAACTCTAAACTCTGCTTTTCCACGTATGATGTCAAAACACTCTTCTGAGCTCCAGCTCCATTCAGCTTTGTTGACTGTAACACATCTCTTTCTATTGGACTGGTTCTCCTCCTTATTAGCAGCCATTCCTCAGCAAGTAGCCCATGGCTCTGGTATCTCTAACATCTTGGGATCTCCCAGACAATCATGGCTTTAACTTTACAGCTTTACACAGTTGTCTCTCTAGGTCTCCATTTAGGGGTACTCCTGATGAATGTCTGGCCTCAGCACCTTTCCCTAGTCTCAAGAGCAAATTCGATAGCCCCTTTCTTCTATCCTTAACTCCAGAAATACAAGGGCAAACCTGCCAAGTTCTGCTGCTTACTGTGGCTAGAACATGACCCCCTTATTCAATTACATTTTCACCAGCTTTCTGTCCTTTACTGCCTCAGCTTGACTGTCCTGAAACTAGATCTTTAGACCAGGTTGGCATCAAATTCAGAGATCTGCTAGCCCCTGCCTTTCCAGTCTGGGATTAAACGACACCCATCTTCAAGTCTTTCTTGAATTACTTTTCATGAGTTAGAAATTTATCTGAGATTATGACTCACTTTATTCCATTCTTAATTTGTTTATCTCCTTTAGCACGGGATTTAGGTCCATTTCACTTTCTGGTGCTCATTTCCTCCTCATACTTTACATTTTATACTTCGTTTATATTTCAGTTATATATTTATATTTATAACAGTTTATATTTCGTTATACTCAACTTGCTCCTTTTCATTATAGATATTCTTTAGAATTACTGCTAATAACTGATGTGGGAGTCTCCTCTGTATGCTGTGATTGCCATTAATGAATAAAGAAACTGCTTTGGACCTACTCCAAGGCAGAACGTAGGTAGGCAGGGAAAGCTAGGCTGTATGTTGGGAGAAAGAAGGGTGGAGTCAGAGAGAAGTCATGAAGCCTCTGCCAGAGACAGATGGGGTGAAACTTTGCTGGTAGGCCATAACCTCATGGTGATGTACATATTAATGGAGATGGGTTAAATTTATATGTAAGAGTTAGCCAATAAGAAACTAGAGATAACGGGCCAAGCAGTGATTTAATTAATACAGTCTGTGTGATTATTTTGGGGCTGAGCAGCTGGGAATGAACAAATTGTCCCCTGCAACAAATAACCACACAACAAAGTCTGTAGTAGGCTATTTTGAGATTACCTGTACTAACAGAATTAATCCAAAACTGTTCACTTTAGCCTCAGGTACTCTTTGGATAAAGGTAACAGTGTCGTGGTCATGTGGCAGCCCAGACCATAAATTATGTCTCTTGACTGGTGTGGAGGCATGAGAACAAAGACACAACTTCCTTGGCTTTATTGGGAGGGAAATTCTCAACAATCCCTCATAAAATCCTGAGTTCACATCCTGAAAAATTCCTCTGCTTTATTATCCCAACAGCCTTATATATCAAGACATAAACTGAGGGAAAAATTCACTAGCATTCTTTTTCCTACATAATCAGGTGAATGGCTTTTAGTCACGTCCACATTATCTATGCTTGCTGTCAAGTCTTCCTGGTCAGTATGCTAGCTTAGTCTTGTAAGCTAGAATTAGCACCTCTATTCAGGCACTCTCCAAATTACAGAGAAAGGATCAAAACAACATCCTGATCTTTTGTTAGGTTAGTGAGAGCATGTCTGAAAGGTTATGTGACCACTTCAGGTAAGAACTATTGCCCGAGAGCCTGGCTGTCACACCATGTAGAATATGGGCATACACAAAAGGCAGCCACTTTTTTTTTCACCAAAATATTACAAGAACAGTCTCTGGGCTACATCCTAAAATTTTTCTCCCCTGAATCCTCTTGAGTGAATGAAACCTCTTCCCCCAAACACTGTTCAAATAACTCTTAGAATCACTGTCTTCCATGCTCCTACTAGTACGGCCCATTAAGCAACACTTAAATCATTCCACAGCTTTCATAACCCCAAAATACTAAAGTCCAAATTCCTCCTAACAAAAACATCTTCAGGTCTCACATAGCAATATTCCAGTCTTTGGTATCAGGTTCTCTCCTAGGGTTTCATTTGCTATGAAGAGATACCATAACCACAGCAACACTTATAAGTACAACATTTAACTGGGGTTGTACTCTTACAGTTTCAGAGGTTCAGTCCATTATTATCATGGCAAGACCTTGGTGGCTTGCAGGCAGACATGGTGATGAAGAAGTAGTGGAATGTCTTGCACATTTCAGGCAACGGGAATTCAAATAAGACACCAAGCCTTCTCCTAAGCATAATAGACCTCAAAGGCCACCCCCACAGCAACACACTTCTTCCAACAAGGCCACACCCACTCCAACAAAGCAACATCTCCCAAGAGTATTACTCCTTATCAGTTTATTTGCATTAGTTACACTTAAGCTACCACAGCACATATGTATGAATATTCATCAGATGTACATGTATACCCCCACCTTTTTCTCTTTTCATCATTTCTATTCCTTTATCATTTTATTTACAATCAGTTTATAAGTACACAAAATAAACCATCCACTTCTTTGCATGTTTCACATCACCAAGATCAAATACATTTGAGGACTCTTTGAAACTGACAGAAACACAGTAAAATCACCAGAGCATTCAATATCACATTCACAGAACTGCCGAAGCCCAGGATCACAATATATTCAATTCAGAAATGGTGACTCCTTAGGATGCCATGGACAACACAGGCCCCCATTTGCCTAGATAAGCATGAGCAATACCCTGTGGCTGACTGGGTCAATCCTTCTCACGAAGGATTATCATTATTACCACAAAAGAAACTGATTCCTGATTCTTTGCCAATCCTACAAAAGGGCAAATTCCATCTGATACACTGTCAGAATCAGGTAAAGTAACATAAACCTTGTTACTCACATAAAAATTAGTCTTCATGGCTTCAATAATAATTAAAAGAGAATACCATTGCCATTGTTCTATCCCAGGCTTTTCCAGACCCAGGCCAGGTGGTCTTGGTGAGTTTCCAGTAGAACATCCCCATTGTCTCAGTGTGTGGGTGCACCCCTCGTGGTCCTGAGTTCCTTGCTCGTGCTCCGTCTCCTTCTGCTCCTGATTTGGACCTTGGGATTTCAGTCCTGTGTGTGCTCCAATGTGGGTCTCTGATCCTACTGCACGCACTGGCTTTGTGGGAGCCTAGGCAGTTTGGATGCTCAACTTACTAGACCTGGATGGAGGTGGGGGTTCCTTGGACTTCCCACAGGACAGGGAACCCTGATTGCTATTCGGGCTGGGGGGGGGACTTAAATGGGGGAGGGGGAGGGAAATGGGAGGCGGTGGCAGGGAAGAGACAGAAATCTTTAATAAATAAATAAATTAAAAAATATATATAAAAAAATTTAAAAAAAGAATTAAAAAAAAACAGAATACCATATTCACATTTAGATTTAAACAGAATTTGATATAGGCCTAAACTTGCCCATTGAAGTTTGTGTTTCATTAACTAATATCCCATTTGCAAATTATAATGCATATAGAAAAAATAGTATGGGAAGTGGGAAAGGATGTGAGCCACTCCATCTGCTCTCATTTTTTGTGGATTTATCCTCTTTATTAATGTTCCAGCTGAAATAAATGTTTTGATTTGAAAAATGTATTTGTGAGTTCTGTTTACTGTAAATTAATTTATTTTTAGAAGAGAATCAAAACATAGACTATGTATGCACGGTGATTTTATTAGAATACTCTATTTTCTTATTATCTAAGTATGATATGTATAACACTAAAAAATCCAGACAGAAAGTTAATTTTTAAGTTATCTTGAATCTGATCCTACGTGTAACTGAATATGATTTAGATTTTGTAATTTAGTATCTTTTATATGAAATAAAATGTAGACATGGATTAAGAGGCAAAAAACTACATAAAAGTATATCTACACAATAGCTGAGCCAACACACTCATCTGAGTAAAAAAAAAAAACATCAAATGAACCTACTGCTAGCAATATTTATCACTATTTTCTATTAAGACTTTATTTCATTTTTTAAAATTTCATAGTTATTAGAAATATTTTACTTTTTTAATTTCCAAAAATAAAATGCACCATGTTACTTTGATATACTCAGTACATGTTAGGTACACTAGCAGAAACTTTAGAATTTTTCTTGCTCAAAAATTTAATTTCATATATAGGCTGAATATGCACAGTCTTTGATATTTTTACCTATGCAATAGTCAATAAAGAAGACTAAAACATTATAGCTAAAAGAACTATGCTAGGCATATTTTGTTATAAATAATTAAGTCTAAAATTCACTAAAAAAACAAGAGTTAACTATCAAGAAATCCCAACAATTTAATAATCTATTACCTGTAATGAATTTTACATAGTAATTATGAGCATTTTTTTTCAAAATCAGAAGTAAAATGAGCAAAAATGACCTGTTTGTCCTTTGGGGTATTAAATTATTATCCATTTTAAAACTATTACTTCAAACAACTACCCAAATACATACATATATTTTTCAAAGACATGATAGAAAGTGCAATGCTTTTTCATTGTAGCCTGAAGACATTGTTCCATAGTCTTATTCTCTGTTCCTCACAACTTTTTGTTTACATTACTGTGTTCATTCATAATTTTGCAAGACTTTAAGGTTGACTTTGGCACATGTCCTTCAGTTTTGGTTTTTCATTTGTCCAAAGTCTGCAAACCCATCTGGAAAATGAGAAAACCCACAGACTTGTAGGGACTTTCTGGTTTATAAAATTAGGAATGTCCACAGTGAGAAATTTTAAGTCAGAGTTATGAGTAAAAGTATCAGCTCTTTGCCAGTTTACTTAATTTTAAGGATTATTCATTTCTAAGCCAACTCTTCATTTTATTTAGTGTTTTTCCAATTACCTGAATGTGTTAACCTACTTCACATAGAATGACCAATGTGTAAATGAAGTGAAATGTTGACATACAGAAGCAGTGTGTTTATTTTAAAGTTCTTCACAGGCAAACCCCAATCTACTCATAACTCTACTAGGTATTAACATGTTAAACTTGAATTTCTCATCTTTTCATCCAACCAAACACTTCTTCCCACATTAATAATGGCACTCTAGTCCCAAAAGAACACTTTAGCTCTGTCCTCCCCACTTTGGCTTGTTTCTCATTGTAAATAGGCCTTTCCCAGCTCACACTCCAGAATTTTGATAATTGTATTAATTGTACTTCTTCTGCTGTCACCACCTAATCTTGACTCTTCATACTCAAACACCCCATCCTTTTTCTGAAGATATACACCAAGTCCTCTTTTTTTTGCATTCGTCCCCACCTCTGGCTCCTTACCTCACCAGCTTCACCCTCCACCAGATTTTCTTCTCAGCACTCAGTTATCAGCAGTGGTAACATGGAGCCAGATATTCCAGTTGCTATACTTTGGTCATCTACATGGTCCTGCATGTAGATGAAGAAGGACATATGGAGGCAGCCTAAGACACTAACATCACATCATCATGACATTAACACAGATTTCTTCCTTTCTCTTAGTATCATCAGAACAAATACTCACCACCATAAGATTTTTAAAGTCAAGATTAAGTATTAAGACTGGACTTAACTGAGACTGATTGATTCAGAGGGTTGGAGAACAAGTATTTCAATATCTCATTTTGGAAAATTATGAAACTGTCAGCTTTCAATGTGGTAATTTTTTAATATTTCTGAGAAAACATGATGATTTTGTCCCCTTTTGGTATATACATCACCAAATGAATAAAGCTACCAGCTGCTGGGCAGTGATTTGAATAGTAAAAATGGCTTTCTGTGACCTTGCTCATTGTTAAGTGCCACTGTTTTCCCTGTCAAAATCATTCATTCCTTTTTGATGCTATGGGACTTGAAGGTGAGAGTAGTTATCGCACAGATCACATTTTTCTTCTAAATATTTATCTCCCTCTTCTACTACACTCTGGTCTGATGCTAAGTTTTTCCCTCTATTGTATATTCAGCTTTGTATTGAATAAAACTTCTTGCCAGATGTGGGGTTCATGCCTTTAATCCAAGCACTCAGGAGGAAGAGGCAGATAGATATCTGAGTTTGAGGCCAAGCTAATCTATAGAGTGAGTTCCAGGACAGTCAGTGCTACACAGAGAAACCCCATCTTGAAAAAAACAAAAACCAAAACAACAAAATGAAACACAAATCCTCATATAGTATAAAGACCATTCAACAACAATTTCATGGAAATAAGCTGTTGACAAAAAAAATCTTGGTTAAATGATATGAATTAAATGTGATTTATCAATTTGAATCAATGAAATAATAAAGTGTATTCCATTAATGTTCTGTGATGTTTATTATTAATCCAATGTCAACTAGAACAACTTGATTATTTTTATTCCATTTTACGTTTTAAAAAAGAAAACAAATCTCCAAAATATATAAAGAACTCAAGAAACTAGACATCAAAATTCCAAATAGCCCAATTAAAAAATGGGGTACAAAACTTGGTGTGGGAGGTCTTCTCTCTATGTGTTGTTTGTATTGGTTAATGAATAAAGAAACTGCCTTGGCCTTGATAGGGCAGAACTTATGCAGGTGGGGAAAATTAAACGGAATGCTGGGAGGAAGAAGGCAGAGTCAGAGAGACCCCAGGGAGCTGCCAGAGACAGATGTGCCAAATCTTTCCCGGCACATGGTGATATACAGACTAACAGAAATGGGTTAAATCAAAATGTGAGAGTTAGCAAATAAGAGCCTAGAGCAAATGGGCCAAGCAGTGATTTAATTAATGCAATTTCTGTGTGGTTATTTCAGGGTTAACCTAGCCAGGTGGCTGGGACAAAAGAGTGGGCCTCTTTTCACAACAAGAACTAAACAGAATTCTCAACAGAAGAATCTCAAATGGCCGAAAGACACTTAAGGATGTGTTGAACATCCTTAGCGATCAGGGAAATGTAAATCAAAACATCTCTGAGATACCATCTTACATCTGTCAGAATGGCTAAGATCAAAAACACCAATGATAACTTATGTGGATAGGATTTGGAGTCAGGGGAACACTTCTCCATTGCTGGTGGGAATGCAAACTGATTCAACAACTTTGAAAATCAGTATGTCAGTTTCTCAGAAAATTGGGAATCAACCTACCTCAGAATCTAGCAATTGGGAATATACCCAAATATTCTCACTCATACATTTGTTCAACTATGTTCATAGCAGCATTATTTGTAATAGCCATAACCTAAAAACAACCTACATGCCTCTCAACTGAAGAATGGATGAAGAAAACGTGACACATTTACACATTAGAGTACTAGTCAATGGTAAAAAACAATGACATCTTGAAATTTGCATACAAATGAATTGAACTAGAAAATACCATCTTGACTGAGGGAACCAAGACCTCAAAAAAGATGAATATGGTATGTACACATAAGAAGATATTAGCTATAAACAAAAGATGTTGAGCCTATAGTTCATGATCCTAGAGAAGCTAAGTAACAAGGTGAACCTTAAGAAAAATATATAAAGGTCCACCTGGAAAGTCAAAATAAACAAGATTGATCAACAAAATTGGGGACATAGGGGTGGGAAGAGAAGGGAGCACGGAAGGGGATGAGAAGAGGAGAAGAGAAGAGATGAGAAGAACTTGAGGGAACAGGATAGTCAAGCTGAAGGAAAGACAGACATTAGATCAAAGAAAGAAATATCTTGATTGAGGAAGCCATTATGGAGCTAGCAAGAAACCTGGCTCTCAAATTCCCAGGAATCTACAAGAATGACCCCAGCTAAGACAACTTGATTCTTAAAGTTGGCCAATGAGATATATGGCAGCTGTCCCTTTTCTTTGGAGGAGTTGCCTTATTTCTGTGACTTGGTTTTCTCCCTGTGTATTGTCTTTCTCTCTCCATGATTTCTCTCAGGCAAGCACAAGAAAACATGATTAAGTATACTTACCATTCACAGTGGGGAATCTGGAAATTTAAAAAAGAAGAATTCAAAGCATGTTTATTGAGAAGAATTAGATTGTATTTGGATAAGAATGAATGATTATAAGTTGGGGGCCTGGGTCTTTTATTAATGGATTAATACATAAGTATGAGGACCTGAGTGCAGTCCAGTATAACCCATCAAGAAAACCATTAGCATTGGCTGAAAATCTTTTTTCTGGGTAGGCAGAGATGGGAGGATACCTGGAGTTTCCTAAGCAGCAAACAGAGTGAAATTGATCATCTCTAGGCTCAGTATGACAGTCTTAAAAAGGAGAGAGATTTAAAAAGCCACTCAACTTCCACCTCTGAGCTCCATATGCAGATACATATGGACTGCTCACACACTCACATGCACATGGGAGTATGTTCATGGATGGACATATATACACACAAGAACAGATCATTTCCTGTTAGACTTTGATTGCCTGTACCACAAGTTAAATGAAAGTTCAACAGTCTGCTCAGCAGATCCATTCTATGCAATCATTAGACATGAGAATTTTCTTTGTATGTGAGCAATCAACACAACAATAAGTTCAAGTTTTTGGTCCCTGAACTTATTACCTTCTGAGGATGATGAAAATAAATAGTTGTTGTTTGTGAGGCAATACTGATGAAGAGTTCTTGCTGTAAAATAGTCTGAAAGTGCAAGTAAACAATTAATGGCTTTCGATCTTGAGTCTCTGTTCTTACAGGCAGAAGTAACCTTGATATAGTTACACTTCCTCTCACATCTTCGCCTCTTGCTTCTGAGTCACAGATTTGTCCAAAGTTTTCTCCATTCGTTGAGATTCTCCACAAATTATGGGAACATATTTCACTTTCATCCCATGCAATTCTACAATTTTATAGTAAAATTTTAAATTAATCTTGAACTTTAAGAATCACAATTTTTAATTGCAATGTTGAGATATATGCAGATATATTTACTTCATATAGTATAACTGCTATCTTTAATGACAATTTGATATTTTTAATTAAATAAACTTGTATAATTATAAAACATTTAGCTTTCCTAATTTGTTAAACTATACAAAGTACTGAACTGTTGAGTCACAAAAATAATCCATATTTTTCTGCCATTGGAAAGAGAACTTTGTAAGGTTAACTAAGAGGAAAGTTATTGAGCCATGACAGAAAGAAATAGCCATTTTAGGTTTGAATGTGTTGCAGAAGGAGAATGGTATGTAATAGTGAGGGAAAAGGTAGATAGGTAGTGTTGTTGAAACTAATCTTATCAAAAAGAAGGGAGTAGGCCCTGATTTTGACGTGGTGTGAAAGGGAAGTCAAGGTCTCTGATGTTACACCAAGCGATAAAACGTGGGAAAAGGAAATCAATTTTAGCCAGTTCATGAAATAGTTTTCAGCTTCCACAAAGAGTCTCTTAAAGAGACTGTCCCACCCTCTGACCTCCTCATTTCTACTGCTGGTAATTTTCCATATTGCTAGGTTTTAAAGCATGTGCAAATGCCTAATTTTGACAAGTCTAGTATTTTCCCAATCATTGTAGATTCCCATGAAAAAGTAAATGGAAGGAATTAAAAGTCAGTGTTTAGTTGATTCCTCTTAAACTCTCTTGCCTGTCTTTTGTTTGTTTGTTTTGTTTTAAGAACCACTCAGATTATGCTTTAGTCCTGGGAAGGAGTGTTTCTTATTTTCACGAATAGATTAAATTGTATTAATAGCAGAAGTGTACAATGCGGTGTGTTTGGTTAAGTATTGTTATAGTCATTTGTAAAGTAACTCAAGTTAACTGCAGCTAATTTGGCATCTTGATTGCTCTCAGCATCTATACTGTGTGATATTGCAATATCCTTTCATCTAGTTCAGTAAAGCAACATCAGTGGTTCTCTGCTCAAAGCTCAAAATGATGTGTTAATGTGTTCAGTTCTTGCCTTGCATCTGTAATTGATTTAAGCTAGAGAGAAATATTATAGGCTTCGTATTATAAACGAGGTTTCTAATGTGTTGCCACAATTTATTTTTAAAATAGAAGGTTAAACTTTCGTTGACATGATAGTTTTCATTTTTATTGAGACACAAACGCTAATGACTCACTACTAATTAAATTTTTAGAGATTTAATTAATCCATTCTGTTTCAAATTCTGCTCCCTTTCTCTGCTTTATTTAATAATTAATTCCACCTAAATGAATAAGTAAACATAATAATTTAAGAACAGTTTCTGATTTTATTAATTAATCCAATGTGTTCCAAAATTATAAGTATCTGTCGATAATATATTTCTGAAAATGTTTCTTAATTTTATTGGACATACTAACTTTCACATTGTTTTTCCTGTGGAAAATATTTTCTCCTGGGAAGATTTAATTGCATTCAGAAATCTTCCAGAGATTAAAAATGTTTCAAACTAAAAACAAATCCTGTTCTGATTTGAAAGAGTGTGAGTCATTTATAATGTATACATGGAAAACACTATTAATTACACTTTAACAGTGAGTTGGAATGGGAGTCTATTAACTCCTTCTGCATGAGCTTTTCATAGATGCTTTTCTGCACTGCTGGTTAATACTTGCTTTTCTTTACACAGTGCAGCCTGCAGAATTTTAGTAATGTAGTGATTTAGAATCATCCCAGGAGGATAGAAAATGCTCATTTCCAAACAGACTCATCACCTCCTTCCAATTACAGTTTTCAGACCTCTCATATTACAGGACAATGTCCACTACTTCAATGTCATTTGTTTAACTCCAGATAAACGAACAAATAAGAGTATCTATTGGTGTCTTTCTATGCCAAAATCATAACATAAGCATTTTTTCAGTTTTCCTCCTAATTCAATGTTATGTTCTGTGGAGTGTGTGGTGGGTTGGAGTTGGGTGAGACTTATAATTAAGATTGTATCTGTTATGACTACAGTGTGAGTTGGGACCTTGACAGGTGAGAGCCCCCTGGTGGGAGACAAATTTGTCAGACAGACAGAGCTTGAGTGTGGAGTTTATGGAGATAAAGGGAATGGGGGAAGAAAGAACAGGAGAGAGGGAGAGACAGAGATGCAGAAAGAGAGGGGAAGAAAAATAAGAGACAGAGAGGGACAAAAAGTACCTCTTTAGAGAAATGGCAGAAAAGAAGAGTGTGGGAGTAGGTGGAGCTTATCTCTTAAAGGGACCTCTTGCATCTGCTTACACACTAGGACCCAGGGCTGGCCAGGGTATTGCTTGGGTACCAGCTTAATGCCTGAATCCTAACAATATTCTGAACGCCAAAAGCTAGATAGATTATAAGGATTTGAGAAATCACTCCTGGAAAATAACAATGTTAATATTGCAAAATTCTGACACTGATAGTTCAGGGTAAAGTTTACATTTAGTCCAATAAAGAACAGTGATCATTTTGAATAATAGTATTTTGAAAATTTTTCTGTTATTGACTGCTAGACAGCCATGTAAATACCACTACACTTCCAAAAAGTACACATCTAAAAAACCCAACACTTTTCAGTGGATACAAATAAGGTGAAGTAAGAGTATCAAATTCCATACATTTCTGTTTCAATATTTTTCTATTGCAAGTGTACAAGGGATTTTGGAGAGTTTGCTGTGGGAACATTCCAAACTTCTTTATTTTGTATATTTTATTCATAGAGTCTTCAGATTTAGGTATAAGGGATTTTCAGTCAAATACTGAATTAGACATGCCTTTCAGCAAAACTTTTATTATTGCTTTAAAATATTTATTTATTTTACATACATTTTATAGGAGGTATAAGCCTTCTATATATTATTAAAAGACACAGTTTTGTTTCTCCGATGCTTGGAATTTACTTTCCGTATAATTACTGCTAGGGTTGGACATGTGTGATTCCTTTGGCGCACACACACACACACACACACACACACACACACACACACACACAAATCCTCTGCCCCACACAGCTCTGCTACCTCAGCTCACACAGAGGACAATATTCAAGAGATCAGAACATCTAAAGAAGATATAATTGGAGTCTATATTGGATCCCCTACCTGACAAAAACTCAGAGACTAAAACTATTAAGGGAGGGTCATATTTTTCATTTTACATTTCAAAATATCAAGAATATCCTCTCATAGCATGATGTTTGTGTTACAGCACGTTGCAATCTATATGTTTATCAATTTAACTAAAATTTTCTTTCATTTGTATTTAATTGTCTAAGAAATAGCAGTATAAAAAGAAGAGTATCACTAATATGTTATGATCATTCACTAAATAAATGAAAAGCAATAGATGTATCATATGACTAAACAGGAACTCTCTGAGTCTATTGCAGACCGCCTTAAAATATAAAAGGTGTTTAATTTTGCTTATATCTGAATCATACCTTAGCATTTCTATAAAATAAGCAATCGAATATAGTATTGATCACTATTAAGTACATATTTTCTTGCAACTGTTGTATATTGGGACTCATATACATTTTATTATTCAAAATCAACACAAGATCCAAGTAGTAGAATACTTATGTCATAAATTCAGCTGCTTTCAAAAACCTTGATGTTTGGACTCACTGAAATCTTTAAAACATATTTTTAAAAGACTTAATTTACCTCATCTATCTGGGATCATCAAATATCCACTTTTGTGTGCGAACATACCATGTTTGCCTATATGTGTCTGGGTTACCTGACTTGGGATTTTTTTTCTAGTTCCATACATTTTCATGCAAATCTCAAGATGTTTTTTTAACCACTGAACTACTGAGTAGTACTCTATTGTGTAAATGTACCACATTTTCTTTATCCATTTTTTTTTTTTTGGTTGAGGGGCACCTAGCACCTAGGTTGTTTCTGGTTTTTGGCTATTACAAATAATGTTGCTAGGTAGCAAGGAGAAACCTAAGAGAGACATACATGGATCCCCATGAGAAGGGAAAACATACAAGATTTCCTGTGAAAATTGGGAGTGTGGAAGGTGGGGAGAAGCAAGGGTGAGGAGAAGGGGACAGAGGAGTAGCACATGAGGGAATGGGATGCTCAGGAAGGAAAAAGGACAGAGAGAGAGAAAAAGAAAAGAAATATTTTGATTGAGAGAGTCATTAAAGGGCTATTAAGAAACAGCTCTAGGGAAAAATCCCAGGAATCTTCAAGGATGACCATGGCTAAGACCCTAAGCAACTGTAGAGAGGACGCCTTAACTGGGCTTCCCCTGTAATCAGACTAATGACTACCTTAATTGTGATCATAGAACCTTCATTCAACAACTGATGTGTGAAGCACTGGCCTGAGATATCAGACACCAGCCCAAATGAGCGAGGAGCGATAATATAAGGGAAGGGGTCAAGACCATGATGGGTAAACACACAGAAACTGCTGACCTTAGCTAATGGGAGCTCACTAACTCTAGACTGATAGCAGGAAAGCTACTATAGGACCAAACCAGTCCTATTGAATGTAGGGGACAGTTGTGAGGACACCGTGGGGTCCCTAGTAGTGGGACCAGAATTTGTTGCTAGTGCTTGAACTGGTGTCAGGGAGCACATTCTCTTTGGAGGGATACCTTGCTCTGTGTAGATATTGGGGGGGAGGGGGGTGCCTTTGTCTTGTCTCAAAGTGAAATGTCAGACTTTATTGACTTCCCCTGGGAAGCCTTAGTCTGAGAAGTTAATGGGGGATGGGTTGTGGGAAGAGTGGGGTGGGAATGGGGATAGCTATGTAAAATGAATAAAGACTGTATTAAAAAATTATACAAAAAAGGGAAAATTAAAATAAAAGGAACTTAAGGAATCCACCTAAAAAAATAAACTTAACTTACAATTCTTTTGTGTTCTTTATGCCATCCCATAATCCAAGAAGTCCAGAAAAACCTTAATCTTCTATACTACCTTTGATTAAAATAGAAATCAGTAAACGTAGAAAATATAAAACTGAATTTTGAAAGGATAAATAAAATTCATAGGCATATAACAAGACCAATAAGCAAATTAAGTATTCAAAATTCATCAATAAAACCAGACTATTGATAAGATTTCTTAAATAGTCATAGGTCCAAATTGGTTGACATGGAAAAAAAATCATTACTCAATATTCAATATCCATTCATGATAAATATCTTACAAAAAAATAGAACTATAATGTATTTAAAGAAAATTTGCCTTTAGCTGCCTTCAATGAGGTCAGTCATTTAATTTTTAAGTTGAATATAGTGATACCTATATAGCTACTTCAGAAACACAAGGCCTTTGGAATACATGTCAGCTTTAAGAAAGGGAATGAAGCTAAGAGGTAAATAGTAAAAGAAAGGTGGAAGACTGTTCAGCATTGAAACCCTACAGGCAGCTTTCCAGGCCATCACTGATGCTGTGGAGGTAACTGTAGTGACCTAATACATACTCAAGTAAGTTTCCTCAACCACACATAAGTTTGTCACTCCTAAGTAGCTCCTCGTTAAGGGGGATGATTTGGAAAGCACAGACATTTATGATCACTTTGTATTATATACAAAAAAGTCTTTAAATTGTGGAATATTTTTCCTCCTGCCAATTAATGCCAAGTCTAATCAGAACCACCTACACTCAGAATAATTAGGTAGCTCTGCATAACATATCCACATTAGCTTTCATAACAGCCTATTCTCTTAAAGTAGGACTTACCTTGCAAGCAGGCTATTGAAACTTGGAGGAGAGCCAAACCCCAGCTATGCTAGCTATGGTTTCTGGCTATGCTTATCAAGAATGTATCATACTGATCTAACAATTTTCCAATGGAATTCTGGGGTGAAACTCAGAAACAGGAAAATGTTTTTCTCTCAAAGTAAACAAATACTTTCATGCTAAGAAGACATGCTTTAAATCTAATATTGTTTCATGGAAGTAGCATATGTTCAGAGAATAATGATTCCATCTAAGTGGATTGTGCTATTGTTTCCAATATTTATTTTAGTTCCTGCCTTCCCATATTGGTATAGAGTTATTATAAAATGAAGAATCATGCCACCATCATTCTGCAGTGCATTCACAGGTTTTCTTCCTTACACAATTCATATGGACCCCAGTATTTTAAGATTTGAGACAGAAATGATCTATACATAATGGCCAACTGGTGGCAACTAATTAGTAGGAATGAACTGGGCTTACTTCTGAAACCATTTTAAATTTCTTTGTTTATCTCACGAAATCTATACCATGGTGAAGAGAGCAAAGAGCTCTGCACATTTAAAGAAAATAGGAATTAAAATCTTGAAGTTAGCTGGAAGCAAAATAGTTCTGAAGATTACAATTATCTAACAGGAAAGAAAAAGTAGAAAAGAAGATAATTCTGAAACATGAAAACAAGACTAGTTTAATGAGCCAAACCCTACTTGATTTTTTTTAAATAAATTCTTCTTTCATACAATGCATTCCAACCACAGTTTGCCCTTTCTTCACTCCTTCCCACCCTCCTTAGCCTTCCTCTTTCCCAGATCTAATTCCCTTCAGAAACAGCCAGGCACAATAAGATATAAAACACAAGGGAAGAACCTTCATATCAAGGCTGGACAAGGCAATCCAATAATTGGAAAAGAGTCTCAAGAGTGAGAAAAAGAGTCATAGATGCAGTCACCCTAACTGTTAGGAATCCCACAAGAATACGAGGCTGACAGTCACAACACATGCTCGGGGGTCTAGCGCAGACCCACACAGGCCTCTGTGCCTGCCACTGCAGTCTTGCTGAGTCCCTATGAGCCCTGCTTAGTTGGTTCAGTGAACCATGTTCTCTTGGTGTCCTCCATTACCTCTGGCTCCTACCGCTTTTGCGATTCTACTTCTACTGGGTTCCCATCTTTTACCACAACTGTGTTTTAGGATTTCAAAAGAAAATTAAACATCTCTCCTCCCCCAATTTGGATCTGAACTAAAACTCTCAGTTCACAAATGTCAAAAAATTTATTGAATATACAAACACAATATAAAAAGTAAGCACATTTAATTCAAATATCTTGGACTATTTTTAATATATTGATATCAATCAAGTAAACAAAATTAATAAGGAGAAATGATTCCTCAAAACAAATAACTGTTATTTTATAAATAAATTATTATCAGTGCACATATACACACACATTTGATTGTAGTCACTCTATACAGAAGACAATGCTTCGCCTAGAAATCATAGGATACCAAATAAAGAAAGTCCAGTATGAGGTGTGGGATATGTTGTGTGGGATTGTTCACTAGTGATTGCAGAGATGTCAGAAATAATTTAGGCTACTGCCATTGATCCTAGTTTGCCATAAGAAACTGAGGGTAAGATCCCATTGTTGAAGATATCATGTACTTTTGTTGCAGAATATGGATTTTGAAATACCTTCCATATTAGTCAACAATCACTGTACCAAAAGGTGTTGCAGATTCTGGTGATGAAGAAATTTTGTCACTAATCATCTTATCCAGCAGTGAACCTCTTAAACTTCAAAAGTGACTGGTGTAATAAGATATGCAAGACATGCAGCTGTAGAACGAGTGAATAAAGGTAACCAATAGCTTTCTTATTTGACTTAGGGCCTTAACCAGAATGGAATTCATAATTCATGCTATAAACCTGGCCAAGACCTGTGGCTGAGAGTTCACAGACAACTCTAGAATTATGTTGCTAAGGGGACATAGTATCCAACTTCCTTGTAAATACATACATTGATACCTGCAGTGGAACTTTAAGCCCTCATGATTAAAACTTTGTTATGCAGTGGTTGGGACTTAACAAAAAGACTCATGACTAATCAAAGTATAGTGAATAAGTGATTTAGTAGTTCTGAATTCTAAAAGGGACTTCTATATCAGCCTGAAATAAGGTTTGGGGAATATAGTGGGGAAAAAAAAAAGAGGCTGAAAGTTTGTAAGAGCCAGAGACTAGGGAACATTTTTTTGGAATCATTATATTCTGAACATGACAAGGATGTAGCAATTGGGAACTTAGACTAGCTATGGTTTCTAATATAAGACCTGTACAAGATCAAGCCAATAAACACTACTACACAGAGAAGGAAGGGGTCCACAAGTCCTCACTCAAAGGTTTTGGCAAGAGATTGCTTCTGGGGAAGAGATATTCCAGTAGCTTCTGAGCTATGACCTACTGTTGGTTGCCTGTGTTTCAGTAGTCAGTGTCTTTACTTATGTGCACATGACCATTGTTAACTGAATTCAGCAGGTTTTTAAAAATAAAAGAACACTAATTTGGGAGTGGGTGTAAGCAGCTTACTGGGAGGAGTTGGAGAGAGAATCTGAAGAAAATGCTATCTAAATGCATCATAATAATATATGAAATTAACAAGAGTAAATTTTAATAATAATACATTTAAAAATGTTTCGGAGTCATTGTATTTGTTGGACTGAACTGAGGAAGCAATGGTTTTAAAGGTCCAGGCAAAGGAAAATACTAATTACATTTTGAAAGTTTTCCAGCAACAAATGCAGGCCACTCATGTTATCAAAGAATAATAATATGGTTCAGTGCTATCTCATGTCTGTTCATGAAGTGGCGAAAGCTCCTTGGAATTGGATCTGTAAAGCACTCTTCTTTAGGGAAATGTTGGTAAAAATTTAGGGGATACTGATGCACTCCCTGTCTCACCTCTTAATATTTTATTTTCTTGAATATGTTCTTCAGTACATGGTATTGTTTCCATACTTGTTTGGTTTTTATTTCAAAATGACTTTTGCAATTTTATGCTAATACTGGTTATGTTATATCTTCCCAGAGTCTATAAAATGTTGTTTAGGTATATTGTAAATCTTGGCTGAAAGAAGAAAAACACAGTTTTCTTCATAAATGAAGACGAACATGGAGAGATGAACCTTGGGGAATCTAACCAAATATTTCTCAGATGATGTAAATTTTATTTTAACTACCGTCAATAGTTATTCACTAATCTCGAGTGATTGTTTGAAGTCTTAAATACATGAAGTCCAAACATGTTCAGATTAGTAATTGGAAGATGAGCAATATTTTTCAGTCTCTTTCTATAAGCACTGAAGATATTGTTATTTATAATGTTCTTCATAACCTACTGATTTCAAATGAAAATATGTCATGAATTTATTCATATTTGTGTATGTGTGTGTGAGAGAGAAGATTCTTTGATTCTTTGAAAAGCTCAAGGTAAATGTAATTGACATGTAAACAAAAGAAAAATTGGAGGAAACTTCTGGACATTTCTTCAAATATTCTCAATACTAACATGGACTTGGCACACTCATCTTTTTTCAAAATCTGTATTCTTTGTTGATAATGATGGAATTATTTTTAGAAGCTCTTACTTGGAACCTTAAATGAAAATGATGTAAACTGTTTGTGATTGACAGTGAAAGAAAAAAAAAACAAGTATTGCTAGAAATCTAAAACATAACTCTTTCATCTAGCTCTTTGATTTTGGAATTGAGATTGGAGAGATAACACCTTAATGTCTTTAGTTTCAAATATTAAATAATAAAATGGAAATGGTTTGGTATTCATGGTTTTAGCGTTCAAGAGGTTGGCACATCCTTGCCAGGTGAGGCAGCACAGGTGGGTTGGGTGTTTCTGATCAGTATCTGTCTCAGGTAGACATAACAAGGGATGAATGAGAAACACTTCCAGAAGCCCTGACTCAACTCCATTCAGCCCAGAAGGACTCCTTTGTGTGCTCCACAACACACCACCCAGCTACTATCAAAATATTTATTAAATGACAAATGTGACTTATTGTGTTAGTGTGAATAATCTTATTTTATATACTATTTTAGTAAATGACTCCTCAAAGAGAAGTGAGATTCAAAAGCAAATTTAAAACTTTAGTACTTTTAATTTTAAACTTAATTTTCCAAATTGCTATTTACAAAACTAGTAAATCATGGAAAATTGTTTACCCTTTTGTGACAAAATATTATATTAGAGATACAATTATACTTTATTTAATCACTTATAGTAGCTGTCCTTCTATAGAAATGAGGCACAAAATGTTAAAAAAAGAACTTTGTTATAAAGTAAGAAATTGAAATGTTACATATGCTTCTATTTTCTTCAGATTCTTTTATCAAAGAAATACAAAAGAGGGGAAATTCACAAGGGGAATTCCACAAAAGAATAATGTCCAATGCTATAATTATATAGTTACTAATAGTGAGTTTGTAAACACACAGACACACACACCCCAAATATATTCCTAGCTAGATGCTGGAGAAAGATTGAAAGCTGCAACTCAAACAGTTGCCTTCCTCTTTCGCAGATCTAACAATGTTGCCTTTCACACTCACTTGTACTAACAATCTTGGCTAGCTATATAAAAATTATTTCTCAAATAATAACCATGAGGAAACGTCAAACATGCTTTGGGGAAATAATTAGGCTCCATAGACAAGCAATGCTCTGGTAAACTCCCAGAATTGAGGAAGCTATTATTTTCATAACTATATAAAATATTTAAGAAAAATATGTGCTTTAGGACAGTGAAAACCTACTTTAGCATGTGTTTTCTTAGCAAATTTCATTTTTTACTCTATAGAGTATCAGTAGGAAATTACTACATTACCTGCCTCATAATTTAATAGTCTGTCCAAGTGGGGATGAAAAAATCAAGAAACATTTTGTACGAAAAATGATGTGGATAAATTAGTTACTAAAGTTGTTTAACTTGAGAGTCTACAAAGAATTATGGCTGTCATATTGAAATGCCTCACCTTCAAAAAAATTTATCTCATAAGAAACAAACTGAAGAATCTCACCAAAATTATCTTTACACAATCGAGGTTAGAGAATTTTAGCCAGAGACAGTTGTACAAAGCATTTTAAAACAAGAATAACTAGCTATGTTTATTAGTCTACTAGGGCTTTCATAAGAAATACTGTAGCAGCCAGGAGATGGTGGCTGGCACACACCTTTAATCCCAGAATTTGGGAGGCAGAGACAGGTGGATCTCTGTGAGTTTGAGATCAGCCTGGTCTTCAAAAGCTAGTTACAGGACAGGCTCCAAAGCTGCAGAGAAAACTTGTCTTGAAAAAACAAAAAAAGAAAATAGAAAAAGAAAAAAAAAAGAAACACTGTAGCTGGGCTGTGGTGGTGCATGTCTTTAATCCAGGCACTCAGGAGGCAGAGGTATGCGGATCTCTATTTCGAGTTTGGGGCCAGCCTGGTCTAAAAAAGCTAGTTCCACAACAGCTAATGCTGTTGCACAGAGAAACCCTGTCTCAGAAATCAAAAAAAAAATATGAAAGCAAAAAAATTCTGTTAAAAAATAAAGAAATACTGTAAATAGGGTTTCTTACATATATTCAATTTCAGAAAACCAAACAGGGAAGACTTTGTGGAGTGAGTACTCTTTCTGAGTTATAGATTGCTCCCTTCTGTCAGGCTAGTCTTTCTTTTCTTAAGAGCATAAGTCTTATCAGATCAAAACGCTAACCATATTATAGGTTTGAACCCTCGCTACTACCAAATACAAGAGCTTGGAGGTAAGGGCTTCTATCTATGAACTTTGTTAGAGACAGGATTCTGTCCAGAGCACTGCATTGCTGATCTACTCAAAATTCATGACCTTATCACATACAAAAGGCTTTTTTCCAACAACAATTGCAAACCCTGAAGTATTGAGGCAGAAAAAGTAGTTTTCTTTGGCTTGGTATCCATGCCTTCTAGCCTTCTCCACCGTGTCTGATGTGGGAGTGGCATGGAAGATAATCTCTGGTTGCTAGAGGCTCAGTTCTTCCCTTTCCTTAAAGACCACACATTACAGGACTGTAGCTTTATTTCAGACTTACAAAGCTCTACAGCCTAGATTCATTTCAACCTTCCATCTGGCTTCCGTCCCATTAGTTCCAAATGGCAGTGTCTCTCTGGATTCCATCTCTTTTCTTAAAATGGCTGCTTCAACTGATGAATTATAGCTATATTTTTTTTATCAGATATCATTCGTTGTGTCTTCACAAGTCCATAAATTTACAATAAATTATAGAGGACTAGGGTCTTAGATAGCATGAATGCATTCTCCTGTGTCTATATAATCCAGAAGTACAAGGTCAAATGGCATTTAACTCAACTCCTGATTTTCTGGTTGTTTTCTCAGTCTGACATATCATGGGGATGTGAGCAGAGCCCTCTAGTGCCTTTTATTATGATGACACTCATAAGATCAACCTTCACTTTGAGTCAAGGCTGTAATTTAGAGATCTTAGGGGGGACTAATTCAGCTCATAACATCATGTTCTCTGTGTAGACACAACACTTCTATTTTTTTTTATATTTGGTTTGATGTTTAATGCTCTCACAATCACTAAAACACCTCCGTGCCTTTTAACTCCACATGACCCTCAGAAGACCTTCTAATGTACACCTCAGAATGTCTCCTTGGTACAGAGTGGAGAGTGTAGCCATGTGTTAACTCTCTGTTACCTTCCATCCCCGACTACAGTATGCTAATTTCTCCACATATCTGCTTCGCATGTGGGTTGATACTGAATGTGCCTTCTCTAGCTGCTCACAATGATTCTTGAACATAATTATTCTAAAAGAGTCAAGGGCCATTTTCTGACTACCTGTCTCCCTTTTACACCTTAAGAAACTCCCAATTTGGGTTACCTTTTTGTATTTCTGGCTACTGAAGTAAATCTCTGTTAGATAACTAATAGTCACACTGTTGTTGATATGTACCTGTTGCCTGGTTAATCCAATGCAATATAACCAGCTACTTCATAAACTGCCGCCATACCTTTCCCACTATGACGGACCATTTCACTAAGATGATTTTGATGGATATGTTGTTGCAATAATGATAAAACTAACCGATAGATAATCAGAAACAATACGTAGGGGTATTACTGTAAATACCCTGAAATTTTGAAATTTAAGTTCCTAGAACAGGCTTGTGGGAAGAATGAGAAAAAAAAAATTGAAGCCAAAGTTTAAAAAAAAAAACAAAAAAAAAAACTTAGAATTCTGTACAGAGCGCTTAATAGAACATCCTGGTGGGAGAACAGAGGAGTAAAATGTGAAGAGAAAAGCAGAAAGTGAAGGACTGACCCAAGCGTTTTCAATGGTACACAAGGCTTTTTCTCATCAGGTACCAGGCTATCACTCTTGTTGTATCTCAGTAAGATATCTCACAGCATTCTCTCTGTGTCCTGAGTTTACAAGCACTAGATTAGTTTGATTAATAGATAAAAAGCTCAAGACAGCAAAATTCAGGCTATGTGTTGGTTACTGCACAGTTCTCTTACTCAGCTCTGTGATGAAAGAGAGCTCAAGTGGAACAAAAGAGACATGGAAATGTATCACTTGGTGGGGAAAGGAAGGATTCTAGAGCTGTAGATGCATGGGGCTGGAGAGATTTCTCAGGGGTTAAACATGCACAGTATTCTTGATGAGTACTTGAGTTTGGTTTCCAGAATCCATGACAGGTGCCCCATGACTGCCTGTAATTTCAATTCCTGGGCATCCAATACCTTTTGGTCTCTGCAGGCATGTACACTTACTTACACATATTCACACATTGATACATTCTCACACATAATTAAATATAATAAAAATAAATCTTTCAAAATAAAGTTGCAGAAAAATAGGTATTGAGAAAACACCTGAGATTATTTTATTTAATGAGTGAGTACTGTGACGTCTATCCTGCCTACATGCCCTGGAAGTTAGGCCTCACCTATAGAAGACTTCAACTTGTAAAAGTCTAAATTTTTTTTAAATGATAGAGCCTGAATCAAGAATGCCATTGAAAGAGTTCCCTTCTAAAAAACAATTACTTAGGGAAATGTTTCCCCAATTTTGGTACACAGAATGTATTGTAACTGTGGTTCCACATAATTAGACTACATCTCATGCTTGTACCAAATTTAGCTGTATATTTGGAATCTATTTTACAGCTGTAAAGATGCATGAGTAAGTGTACCAAAGACATGTTTGCTAAGTTGCTGGAAGCAACTGTTTATTTGGAACTCTGTGGCATCATCTCAGATCCTGCGAGGATGTTCTGAGAGACCATTGTATGAAGCTATGCATGTGAATTCTATGGAGAAACCGGGACTCCAAGTTACTAGACATACCAGAACCATGCACATCTTTTGGGTTAAGCTGTAGATGAGGATTGGAACATGTGGCAATATTGAAAGAATTGAGGGCATTTTTTTTATGCAGTAGTGTCTGTGGGTGAGGCCATGAGAAGATAGCACACAGTCTAACCTGATCTCACCAGAGTTACCCTTTGAGAAGTTCCTGTAATCAACTCTATTTTGGAAGTGATGACATAATAAGGTCTTCATAACAAAAGAAGAAAAATACAAAATATTCTAATGCTTGAGGATTGGGGAAATTTGACTGATAAGTTGGTCAAAGTCTGTTTTGTCTGACACTGATGGAATAGCATGGAGAGAATACAAAGATGGGGATTTGCTCTCTCCAGTTATAAAAGATGGGAACTCTCAAGGTTACATTCCATGGAGTGTGTGTGTGTGTGTGTGTGTGTGTGTGTGTGTGTGTGCTGCACCACCCCATTTTAGAAGTTAGAAAGGTAAAAAAGCAAAAGGCTGAGAGGGAACTAAACACTCTCAAAATAAACCTACTCACGATGACATTAATCTATTCATAAAGGCAGAGATTGCATAGCCTAATTGCTTCACCCAGGTCATACTTTTCAACACTGTTCCACTGGGATGAAGTTTCCAATATGTAACCTTGGGATGACACATTAAAATCTCTGCATCACACATGCAATTTGATCATTTAAAAACAGTTAAAGTTGTTGAAAACAGTGTGTAGCTCATTAAAATCATTGGCCCTAAAATGATAGAGAAATCAAAAAATGAACAGTAATAAATGGCCAATAAGTATGAGATCATTAAATAATACATTAAAATGACTAAAAATTCTACATACAATAAGAGAAAGTATGGATTGTGATTTTGCCCCATTATTTTTGTATCAATCCTAAACTTCATCACAGAGACTTTGTAACAATACAAATTAAGAAAAGTCAATCATCAATGACTACGTTAAATTTAATTATTGAATTTCTATCTCTTTACTAAAAATATGGAGAGAATAAATTAGAGGAACTTCATGCCATATGTTACAAGTTTATGAACACTTGGAAAGACATGTTTTTTTAGCTGTCTTTTACAATGGAACAAAAATAAATCTTAGCTATGTGCATGTCAACACATTGTAAATCTATGACGTCTACACAGTGCCACATGAGAATACAAGAAGCTATAATGCCTGTCTCAATCCCCACCCAAAAAAGAAGAAGCTACAATGTCATAACAGCCATCAGGAGAACATAGAAGAAATCATAAAGTCATATTTAGTCAGAACTGTACTCTAAGTCTGCCTCTGCTTTGATATAGTGTTTGCAACTGGAAGAGATAACATATGGTTAGGAGATCATGAAGGATGATGTCACTGTGTAAATCCTCTGCCAACATCTCTCATGCTGTAAACAGAGCAGTCAAGTAATTATACCAAAACATAAAAACAAATAAATATGCTGTGTTAACCAAGACAAAATGAATAGGTTTGGAAAGGTTTATATTGCCTAGATTATAAGTTACATGTTTCTCCAAAAATAAGTATATATATTTAGAGTAATCAATCGAAGAACTGAAAATACACCAGGCACATACTTGAAAAGAAATGAAAAATGTAATTAATTATCATATTCAGTAATACACAGTGCAACTAAATATAGACCCATCTGTTATTTCCTTTATAGGAGGGAAGTTTGTATCACTGGACGTGCTAGCAATTCCTAAGGGAAGAGAAATCAACATTCCTCCTTCATCTTAATAGGAAGCAGTGTGAACACATTGTATCAAGGGTTCCCATCTAAACACTGTGGACACACTGTGCCAAAAACCCCCTGCTAAACTCTGTGAACAAATTGAACAAAGAGTCCCCATGGGCTCATGTGTTTCATATTTGGCTTTCTACTGTACATTTTGGAACAGTCTTCAAACTAAGATGTGCAGTCTGCTTCCTGGAAGGAGATCAGTGAGGTGTTGTGACATTACATATCATATATCATACCTGGTTCTGTTATTCTTTATTTTCCTCTACTTTCTGTCTCCAAAGAGACTCTTCAAATATACTTTTCTGCCTCATCATAGGCCTGGAAAAAAATAGAAGAAATCAGAGTAAAACAAAACCCTGGAGAACCTCAGGTAAAATAAATTTTTCCTTCTCCAAGTAGTGTTGTTCAGGTGTTTGGTCACAGCATTGAGAAAAGTGGCTAAAACAGGTGTAAATACAAACCAAATCTAAGCTTACTTTTTAAAGATTTAGCATTTAGGAAACCCAAGTAGGCGCAGCAAACTGGGAATCCTCAGATGGAATGTCATGTCCTATCTCTACAAGATCTCAGACTGATGCCTTCTCTATGAAACCTAAGACTGAATCCTGAGCTCCTGTCTTCTCCCACCTTGTATTACTCTCTCCACCAAGCCATATAATTTCCTGTCTTCACCTCCCTAGTGCTGGAATTAAAGGTGTGTGCCACCAATGCTTGGCCTCTATGGTTAACTAGCGTGGCTAGCTTCACATTGGTCTTCAGGCAAGCTTTATTTTTTATTTATTTATTTATTTATTTATTTATTTATTTATTTATTTATTTTTGGTTTTTCGAGACAGGGTTTCTCTGTGGTTTTGGAGCCTCTCCTGGAACTAGCTCTTGTAGACCAGGCTGGTCTCGAACTCACAGAGATCCGCCTGCCTCTGCCTCCCGAGTGCTGGGATTAAAGGCGTGTGCCACCACCGCCCGGCTAAGCTTTATTTTTTAAAGCATAAATAAATTATCACAACATATAAACTTGTGAGGACACATTAAATCCAATGGCTTGTGGAAAGATATAAGTTTTTGTGGATTTGTACTTGTGTTAAGGCCATCAGTTAAAGACTTTAATGAAGATAAAAAGGCAAGTCTTGATCTCATAACCTGTGTATAGAAATGAGTCATCTTCATTCACTACCATTCCTTGAAGCACTGACACAGGCAGGGAAAATTGTCTTTACTTGGTAATTTACTTTATATTGTATTCACTGCTGACAGTACTGATTTCTGATTTGCGAAGCTGCATCCCTACTAAATGTTGTTCTCCACATTAATATACATATTCAACCAATTTCAGAAGTCGCTTAAGTAGGTAAAGGAAAAAATAAAATTTAAAATAATAATAATATATAACTTTTAAAATGCAATAAACAAAGCTTCATTAGCTTGAAACACAAAACAAGTTTTGTATTATTAAGCCATTTTAGTGAGATTGGGTTAAAAATAGTATAGCAGCTTTAAATAAAGTAAAATTTTCATATAAAACTTGACTGTGAGTTGAAAAGGTTGACTAGTGGAAGTAAACTGATATTGAATGGAATGTTTTCTTCTTTTCTAAAAGTTTTCCGGAAGTACAAGTCATGAGGATTTTGGAGACTCATGAAACAATGTTCTGAAGAGATGTGTAATAGCTACAGAACAATAAGAAGGACTCAACAAACAATAACTCACTCCAGATAAGATAATCTATATAATACAATATATTCCCCTGACAGGATGGAGAATATTTTGGCATTTTCTAAAGTTCCTTGAAATTTGTTTCATTCCTAATGTTTTTCATATCAAGTGCAGCCACCTGTGCCATACAGCTCCAGGAACCAGTTCCTCAAGGTTTTTTTTTTTTTTTCTGACTACTGAGGGAGATATTCAGAAAAAAAAATAGATCTCATAGGCATCTAAAACAAGATAGTTACTTCAAAGAGTAACCTGAATTTCTAGATCCTAGTTATGAGTTTCACCTATAACATTAAATATAAAGTCGTGATGAGGGCTAATGCCAACACTGAGCTTTGTTCTGTGTGTTTCCTGAGCTTTTCTGGTGCTTATAGTTTGCTTCATTTGTTATTGTATCTCTTTGAAATAAGCCTGTGGTGTTGGAGGAAACATTGTGAAGGCCCCTCTCTAAGTGGAAGAAATGAGTAGGAGCTCAATGCTGAGAGCAAAGCACATTGTGTTTAGATGAGACATCTGTAACAACTGACTTCTACTCTAGTAGAGTGGCTGTGCAGATTCATGAACTGAAATGTTTACATGTTGGTATCAGCTCCTCCACCCTACTTCGTTGTGACTCTAGGGCTCGTATTTAAGCTTTCCACTGTCAAATGCACAGAGATAAAGCAACATCCTGGCAGGTTTTTATATGTTTGTTTGTTTGATTGATTGATTGGTTTTTGTTTGGCTTTTAGAATTACTTTTAGTCTTTGAAGGCTAATTTGTTTTTCTTCCAATCCTGTTCAATTTTACACAACAGTTGAAGCATCTCAGTAGTCAATTCCCTACTGAGAGAGACAATATACAATTAAAGATAAAAGTTTCTCCCATTCTGTAAAACAAGCTGAGCACTAGTGAGTGGCAAAGACTGGTCTACTCATAATTTGTTTGGCTTTCTGGGAATATTATTTCTGGGCAAGTATTATTTGGTATTTAGTAATATTATTTTATTCTTTGTAACATTTTAGATCTTAATATGTTAAAACAAAAATGAATACTATTTTAGGAATTACAAATCTTGTTTCACCTTGAAAAAGCGTATAGATCATTATATTTTTAATTTGAAAACTTTTGAGGATTTTACACTTGAGTATTGTGTTTACATAATTTTTATTCTACTTCCCTCAATTTCTTCAGTGTTCCCTCAACTCTTTATTGTCATCTCTTTTTTCTTATTATTGTTAAACACACCTACACACACACACAACACAACCTTTTAGTGCTGCTTGTATACATGGGTATTTAGAACTGACCACACAGTATTGAGTAATGATTGGAAAAGATTGATTCTCTCTCTGCAACTATTAATTGTTTATAGATTTATTGGTAGGGGACTTGTGAAATGTCCTTCTTCCATATTGGAATGTCATTTGGCACAGGCATTGAACATACGTCATAAGGAACCATGCTGATGAGATTTCATGAACGCCGCTCCCTGTCATGTAGAAAACACTGTCTGACAGTGACAGCTCAGTTTAAATGTTGGAGAGGACAAATTTTCAGTTGTACTGAGCAATCTGTTTTTAGTCTCTTTGAATAAATTTATTTCCTCAATCTCTGCATAATTTTTGTATTTTTAAGTTGCTCAATAAGGCCATGATGTTATATACCTCCACTCTGATTTAGCATTAAAAATAAGTGTGATTTACATTTTCTTCATTAATGACTCAAATTTCAATATTATCCTATTACAAACATCTAATATATTCTAAGATTATTTTGATTATTCTGTAGCTGTGGTCAAATACCTTCAAAATTGGATGTATTTATTGCTTAGAAAACAAACTGCAGATGTGTCACACTTTCTTTATCCATTCTTCAGTTGAGGAACATCCGGGTTATCCAGGTCCTGCTATTACAAATAATGCTGCTGTGTACATAGTTGAACAAATGCTCTTGTAGTATGATTGAACATCTTTTGGAATTATTCCCAAGAGTGAAATTGCTGGATCCAGAAGTAGGTTGATTCTCAGTTTTCCGAGGAACTGTCACGCTGATTTCCAAAGTGGTTGCACAAGTTTGCATTCCCACCAGCAATGAATGAGTGTTTCCCTTGCTCCACAACCTCTCCAGTATAAGATATCATTAGTGTTTTTGATCTTAGTCATTCTGATAGGTGTAAGATGGGATCTCAAAGTTGTTGTTTTCTTTGCATTTCCCTAATAGCTAAGGAAGAACATGTCCTTAAGTATCTTTTGGCCATTTGAAATTCTTCTGTTGAGAATTCTCTGTTTAGTTCAGTACACCACATTTTACTTAGGTTATTTAGAATTTTAATGTCTAATTTCTTGAGTTCTTTATGTATTTTGGAGATCAGTCCTTTGATGTGGGGTTGTGAAGATTTTTTCTCAGCAGTAAAAAATAACGTCATCTTGAATTTTGCATGTAAATGGACGGAATTAGAAAACATCATCCTGAGTGAGGTAACCAAGACCCAAAAAAAAACAAATATGGTATGTACTCACTCACAAGTGGATTCTAGTCATAAACAAAGGGCAACCAGCCTTTGGCTCAAGATCCTAGAGAAATGAAGTAATAAGGTAAACCCAAAGAAAAACATATATAGACCCACCTGGAAATTGGAATCAGACAAAAAATTGGGAGCAGGGGGTTGGGGAGTAGAAGGGGAAGAGAAGGGGGTGGAGGAGAACTTGAGGGAATGGAATGGTTGAGATGGAGGAAGGACAGATATGAGAGCAAGGAAAGAGATATCTTAATTGAGGGTGCCATTATGGAATTAACAAGAAACCTGGCTCTAGAAAAATGCCCAAGAACCCATAGGGATGAATAGAGACCCTAAGCAATAGAGGAGAGGGTGTCTGAACAGACCTTACCCTGTAGTCAGACTGATGATAATCTTGAATATCACCATAGAACCTTTGACCAACAACAGATGGGGAACAGAGGCAATGACCTACATCGGAGCACTGGACTGAGCTCCCAAGATCCAGTTGAAGAGTGGAAGGAATGAGAGTATGAGCAAGAAATTCAAGACCATGAGGGGTTCATCCACTGAGACAGTTTGCCTGAGCTGATGGTAGCTTACCAGCTCCAACTGGACTGGGAGTGAAAGAGCATGGGAACAACCAAGCCCCCCTGAAGGGGGTTGACTGCTGGGGCAGACTGAGTGGCCAGTGATAGTGACACTGGGATGTGTCTCTACTGCAGATACCAGCTTCATGGGATCCTATTCTCTTTGGATGTAAATCTTGCTCAACCTCGACTAGTAGGGAGGGCCTTGGACTTTCCAAAGTGCCGGGGTGCATGCCACACTCCCTTAGATTTGGAGGGGTTGGGGAAGGTCTGTGGAGGGAGAGGGAGGGGACTGGAAAGAGGGAAAGGTGTGGGAATTTGGATTGGTATATTTTTTACCTAATAAATAAAGGAGGAAAAGGAAAGAAAAGAAAACAAACTGCACACTGCAAATCCACACCCAATGTTTAATTGAAAATTTGCATTCCAAATTCAGTAAACAGTATGTGGTGTCTGTGATGCCATGTGACTCAGTCAAGTGGTGGTCCTACACACCTTTAATCCCAGAATTCGAGAGGCAGAAGCAGGCAGATCTCTGTAAGTTAAAGGTCAACCTGGTCTACAAGAGGTAGTACCAGGATAGATTTTAAAGCTACAGAGAAACCCTGTCTCAAAAAACAAAACAAAATAAACAAACAAAAATAAACACAAAAAAAGCGAAGATACCATGTGACTCATTCCTGGTTCCAGATTACACACTCATCAGTCTACCTTTTGAAACTCATTGTATTCAGTCATCAGGAAAACAAGTATAAGGGATTTTTGCTTATTAAATTAAATAAAAAAGAAAGATGTCTGGTTTTCTACTAGATAATGTCTTCAAAATTCTCAAGATATCATTTTCATTGGTTTAAAAATAGAATTCAAATATTCAATTTTTTCCTAAGTAATGTTCAATGGATCTAAAATGTTCTCATTAATGAACCTGTTAATAAAATAAATACTATGTTTACGCATAAGTCTTATCACAAGATTATTCTTTCCAGAATTGAAAAATTGCATGTATTTAACAACTATAGGATGGGTATTTTTAAAATTTTTACTGCCTCCCAGTTTGTTGGAATAAATTTTTACTCAAAAACATATTTTCATGGTTACATTCTGTATTATTTAGCAAAAGACAGAAACTCTAGTGAATATGTAGCTTATCATAGAATAGTGACAATGTGAAATACTTTTGGAAACTGATGTTAAATAGAATGTGTGTAACTTTAGCAGAGGAAAGGAGAGATAATCGATTTCATAGCCTAATTTGTTCATGTTATTTTTTTCAGAGTCCCAGCATGTAGACTAGGCTGGCCTGAAACTTATTATTCTCCCATCTTCATCTCCTGAAGGCTAGTAATAAAAGTGTGTGTTACCATGTATAGCTTTCATGATATTAATATTTTCTGAAACTCTCCTTAGGCTCCTTAGGAAAATACTCTTATTAGCTACCTTTCTTAGCACATAAAACAAACATAAAACTTGGTATGTTCCTAATCTAATGCAAACATGGTCAAAGCCAAATTATGCTCAAGTGCCTGCTAAATTTGGGTCTTTGACTGTTTGCCAAGTATGTGATTTTCCTTCAGTGTGTGTGCTCTACAGCCAAGTGTCAACAAAAAGTCACATTACACTGAAGAACCTGGCTTGAAGACTCACTTTGCTAATGAACACATATTCTATAAAAAGCTTATTTTATGTACCAAAGTGTCAGTGAACAAAAATTACTATGATAATATAAAATGTCACCAAATCAAAGAATATACTTTTGTGCTAATATGCCATGTTTTTATCTTACACTGATAGTAGATGGCATAGAGAAAAATATCCCCCTCCAAATGTTGATTTAAAATTGATGTATGTGAAAAGCTCATGACATGCCAGTTGCTTTGGTTCCTAAAACTTCTGGTTGAAAAGTATTCTGCTCACAAAAGTACAAAGGCATCCCAACTGAGAGTCATGTGTTGCTTTTGTGTGATTCTATTCTCACTTTGAATATATGTTTTGTTTTCTTTTTCCTTTTTATTGAAAATAGATTCTTTCTCATACAATATGTCCTTCCAGTTCCTTCCCATCTCCACTCCCCTCTGGATCCATGTCCTTACTATCTTTTATTAGAAGGGAACAGACTCCTTTTCTGACTTGTATATATTTGACCTCTTTTTGCTGTCACATTGCTCTAGCTAGAGCCTCAAGTAATATATTGAATAGATATGGAGAGAATGGACATGGAGAGAATGGACAATCGTTTCTTGTTCCTGATTCTGTTGGAATCGCTTTGAGTTTCTCTCCATTTAGTTTGATGTTGGCTGTCAGCTTGCTGTATATTGCCTTTATTACGTTTAGGTATGTTTCTTGTATCACTACTTTCTTCGAGACCTTTATCATGAAGGGATGTTGTGTTTTATTGAAGGCTTTTTCAACATCAAATGAGAGGAACATGTGATTTCTTTCAGATTTTTTTTTATTTGTTGGATTACATTGACAGATTTTCATATGTTGAACCATCTCTGTATCTTTGGGATAAAGCTGACTCGATCATGATAGTTGATTTTTCTGATGTGTTCTTAGATTCGGTTTACTAGTATTTAATTGAGTATATTTGCGTTAATGTTTATGAGTGCAATTTGTCTGTAATTTTCTTTCTTGTAATGTCTTTGTGTGGTCTGGGTATCAGGATAATTGTAGTCTAATAAAAATTATGGCAATGTTCCTTCTGTTTTTATTGTATGGAACAATTTGAGGAATATTGCTATTAGTTCTTTGAAATCTTATAGAATTCTGAGCTGAAACCATTTGGTCCTGAACTTACTATTTGCTGATGTTATAATAGTTATAAGTGACCACAAAAATTCTTTCAAGAAACTTCTAAAACTCATAAAAAAAACTTTCAGTAATATAGCAGTATACAAGATTAACTCGAAAAAATCAGTAGTCCTCCTTTACACAAATGATAAATGGACTGGGAACAAAATCAGAGAAACATTACCTTTCACAACAGCCACAAATAACATAAAATATCTTGGAGTAACTATGACCAAACAAGTGTAAGAAAAGAACTTTAAATGCTTGAAGAAAGAAATTAAAGAAAACACAAGTAAATGGAAAGATCTCCTTTTCTTTTGGGTAGGTAGAATTAACATAGTAAAAATGGCAATCTTACCAAAAGCAATCTACAGATTAAATGCAATACCCATTAAAATCCCAGCAAAATTCTTTACAGACCTCGAAAGAACAGTACTCAACTTCATATAAAAAAGAAAAAAAAAAACCCAGGATAGCCAAAGCAATCCTGTACAATAAAGGAACTTCTGGAGGCATCACAATCCCTGACTTCAGACTCTACTATAGACCTACTGTACTGAAAACAGCTTAGTATTAGTACAAAAACAAACAGGAAGACCGATGAAACCAAATCGAAGATCAGGATATCAATCCACATACCTATGAACTTTTGATTTTTGACAAAGAAGCAAAAAATATAAAATAGAAGAAAGAAAGCATATTCAACAAATGGTAGTGGTACAACCTGGATATCAACATGTAGAAGAATGAAAACAGATTCATATCTATTGCCATTCACAAAACTTAAGTTCAAATAAATAAAGACCTCAACATTAAACCAACCACAGTGAACTTTATAGAAGAGAAAGTGGGAAGTATAATTGAATGCATTGCTTTTATTTTATATAGTCTTGTTTTGTTGTTATTAGATTTTAGATGCCTGTTTGTATTTTAATGAGAGGGAAAAAGAAAAGGTGTGGATTTGGGTGGTGAGAAGTAGGGAGGATTTGAGAGTAGTTGGGGGAGAAGAATCATAATCACAATATACTGTATAAGAAAGTCTCTTTTCAGTTAAAAATTAACATTAAGAAATAATATAAATGTATCATTATCTTCTCATTAATTTGATATTACTACTGTGGTCCTTAATTAAGAATTTGAAAGTATAAATTCTAAAATATCTTTTCTTGAGCTTTTTTAATTTTATTTTTTCACAAAGAGAACAATTTATGATTAGCATAATTCATAAGTATTCTACTAAGGTTCACAAGTTAAAGACATAGATTTTTTTCCACTTTATATACTCTTATAAACTATAGAAAATTAAAATAGTGCTGGGCAGTAGTGTCACATGCTTTTAATCCCAGCACTAGGTAGGCAGAAGTGGGCAGATCTTTGTGAATTCAAGTCCAGTTTGGTCTACAGAGTGAGTTTCAGAAGAGTCATAGCCGTTACACAGAGAAATACTGTCTCAAAACAGCAAATAATAAAAAAAGAATAAAATACCACCAATATGCCATTAATTATTTTCATATTTTAGGATTATAATTATATCATTTTTTCCTTTACTAACTCCAAATCTTTCTATATACCCTTCCTTGGTCTCTTTCAAATTCATGGCCTTTTTTTAAATTAATTGTTCTGACATGCATTTGTATATGAATATGCATACATATTTAAAACAGAACCTGCTTAGTTTGTAAATGTTACTCATATATAATTTCAGTACTGGCTATTTGGTATGGGACAACCAGTAGGTATGCTCATCTTGTATACTCTCAGCATCTCTTAATTGCATTAATTATTTTTAAGGTTTGTTTTTGAGGAGATTGATGATTTACAAAACCAAGACAAATAAGTCTTCCACAAACTTACACTGCTTAGGTTGACAACATTTGGAATCACAACAAAAGAGGTGACAATGGAAATTTAGTGCATGTGTATCAAGAAAACAATAGACTTACTGGAATATTATGCGGTTCACCAGTATTGCTCTTGTTTTATTTCTTCTAATTCAGCACTGAAGGCTGCATTTACTCAAAACACTTCATTCTTGTTCAGTCTTACATTATCTCTGTCTTCCCTTGCCTTTCATAGTCCTCACACTGTTCATTAGTCTTTACCTGCTCTTCAAAGCCTTAGTTTGTATCTTCCTGGTGTCAGCTGATGATTATGTTGGTTGTGCACACTGGTGATGGATGCTATGGAGATGGTGTGCAACTCCACACTACTATGAGTAAATTGTCTCAGTGTCCATTCCTGGAGTTAGTATCAGCCACTGGCTAAACCTATTCCTAAGGTTCTTCATTTAATCACCGCTTTTCCTAAGCACTTTCAACATTTTTGAAAATGGAAGATATTCTGGGGCTAAGCAAGAGTGTGTTTCTACCTAAATGTTTTCCCAATAACATTAATATGTGTTAACAGGTACTTTTTATGCATATATAATCATTTTCAGTAATATCTGGTTATTAATTGAAGACAGGTGCTAAAAAGAAATCTTACACTAGCTCAGAATTGAGTAAAATGAAGGGTTATTTATTGTACACTCACAGATCAAAGTCCTCTGTCGAACCAGTAACAGCAACTGAATCCAGCAGACAGAAGAGAGAGAGAGAGGGAGCACACACTTTAAGTTGGCATCTATAGTATGAGGCCACATTCAAGTTGGCTGATAACTTAAAGGCTACTGGCTGAAGGATTTCCTACAGTACCTCCCCTTTTTGTTGAAATAAGAGAATTCTAAGCCTAATATAAAATTATATACAATAGGAACAAATATCAAGTATAAAAATTAGAATTACAACCAACATAAACAATATCAAGCAAGAAATATGTGATAAATGTTTCAATAATTATTTTATCCTAAAGAGTCTAAGTTTTGTATTATAAATAACTTGTCCAAGTAATTACGACTATCTAGTCTTCAACCCAATTGAAGACCTTAAAAAGCAAATAATATTACTTGAGTAACCAGGAAGTGCAATCAAGCAATATCCAAAATATGCAACAAATGACAGAGACAACTGTCTACCTGGGCAATCACCCAGTCTCATTTGCAATGTTGAAGCAACCAATTTTGGCTAAGGCCTAGAGTAACTGACAGACCATTTTCAGAGGCAGGAATAATTTCAAAACCATTTTACCCTGCCTTGGCAAGATTTGACAGTCTTTTTTCTTGTATTCTGCTTGTCCTGTCTTGACATGTATTTTGTCAGTGGTTGATGCATGGGCAGTTCCTTGCCTAAAAGCCAATTTTGCCAAGAAGAAATTAAACTCCACGTGGAGTGTCTTTAGTGCTCAACTTTCTCTCAGAAATAGAAGGGTGCTGCCAGGAGCAATCATGTCTCATGTCAACAGAACCCTAAGTTATTTAAATGCCATATTCTACAGCTCCTTGAAGTGGTTGAAGATTATCTATCTATGCAGAATACAATCTCTATGTATCTAAAGAACCTGATTAATCTAATTATAAGTATGACAAACATGGATAACTGTTGACCAATAATTCTTAATACCTGTATAGATTAAAGGCTAAGACTTCATATTAGAATATTAAACAATTTTTAAACAACTGTAAAACAAATGAGGACAATGACCTCAAGAATGTAAATAATGTATAAGCATCTTTATCAGAGGTACAAATGTATATGGCAATATGATAAATATATCCTAACATTGTATCAATATACAAAGTGTCTTAAGCAGAGGTAGAAGCATACTTGCATACAATATGACAAAAAAAACTTTGCCTATGCATACAAATACTGTAGATGAAATAAGGAACATATTTAATTTAAGTTTGTATCAATATACAAGAATCTATACCAATGTAAATTGCCTATAAATAATAGCTCACAAGGATTCAATCTATTACTCACTGTTATTATTAGTGTGAGTAAACTCACACTAATCTATTATCCCATCTAATTTCCCCTTTTTTCCAACGAGATCCTTGAGCCTACATAATTTCCACCTCATTCCCCTATACTAATTATAATCAACTCATAATTGATGTCCCAACTCTGCTACCCAACTCTGCTACCACTCAGCACTCCAAGAAGTCGTGACTCCTCATCATGGAAAAAGAAATAAGCATTTCTTAAGAAATGAAAAATTTATTTCCATTTCTCACGTCTTCAGGGCCAGCTCATCTTCATGCCTGTCAACAGGGGCAGCTATCCTGTGCTGCTCAGGTGAGGTATAGGCCTGCTGTCATGAGTCCTGCAGTCAGTGAGGGGCAGAACAAACTCTGCACAATCCTATCCTCACAGACTCAGGTGTTAACAGGAGCCATGGATATCAACACAGAAAGAGGCTGTGGTAAGGAGCCAGAAAAGCCTCAGCCCTCAGACAATAACATGGTAGGGGGGCTAACTCTGTCCCTCCTCCCATCTGCACAGTTGAGGAAAAGATGACTCCTCTTCTGCCCCCTACCCCTTGCCACCTATGTCACATGGAAGAGCAGGCATGGTGCCTCACCTGGGCATCACAACAGACCTAATCTTGTTGGTAGGGGCACAGGTAAACGATTCTTTGGGTGTGTGTGAAAAAGAGAAATGCCTCCTCTCTTTCCTTTTTATTCCATGTGGTTGCATGACAAAAGAAATATGGCCTCTCCCCTTTACTCCTTGACACCTGTGACATGTTGGAAAAGCAAGCCTGGGAGGCTTGAGAACAGAACTGACCTAGCCCTTCACCATGTAAAGCAATTGGGAGAGTGGGCCCTGTCCCTTACCTGAAAAAAATAGTAGAACTTGCCCTGGTGGTGTGAGTGAGGGTGATCTAGACATGATGGCATAAGAACAGGATGAGAACAGGCCCAGCTCCTTGCTGTCTGATATATTGGATGAGCTACCTGGGACAATACTGGAGAACTCACCCTGCTGGTGACTCTGAGGGAAACTAGTAGGCTGACCAACCTAGCTACCACCCAGGTCCAGAACCAGGCCTGTAACATCTGCCTCATCTATGAACTGCTTGAGTATATGAAGAGGCTGCACCTGCATATCCAAAGCTACAATATCTCCATGACACGAGGCAACGATAGGGTATCCAAGAGGAACCCCAGTGAGAGCCCAGTATTGATAGTCTAGCATAAGTCAGAGGCCAAGAACCAAATGACTCATTGCAATGAACACTTCTAAGTAGAGATGAGGGAACTAAAGCGTGTATCGTGTAATTCACTGGGCTCCACTACAGCTTCAGTGCTCAGAAATTTTGTTTGTTTGGTTGGTTTTGAGCTTTTTGGAGGGATTTTGTTGTTGCTGTTGCTATTGTTGTTGTTGTTTGGTTTGGTTTTACTTTTAAACTTTCTTAGGGGGAAGGTTGCAAAGGCAGAAGGCAGAAGCAAGGGAATGGGGAAATGGGTGGGATCAGGATATATGAAGTGAAATCCACAAAGAATCAATTAGAAAATTCAAGACAAAGGAAATAAAGAAAGGAAGAAAGAATGGGTTCTAAGTGCTCTCATTGCTCATAGTATACTATCATTTTTAGTCACTCTAGGGGATGAAGATATAAAATGGATTTATGATTCCCATTTTATGCATCCACACACTTACCTTTACCACTGTGTCCATCCCGTTTCAATCTCCCATCTCTGTCCCCACTCTACTTCATCTTCATTTCAGCTCCATGAACTCTATTCGTTCCATGTTTTCCATATGTAGAACATTTTTAAAAATTTACCTAACATTTTTGACAATGTATTTATATAATATCAAAAGGTACCTTAAGAATTGTAAATGTGATACCAATTAGAACAAATTCGTTGTACATTGCTAATTTTGTCTTCAGTATTATAACATTCAGTCAAAAGTCCAAAGTTCCTGAGAACAACTTTCTTCCTCATCCCTTTATGTGTAATTCTTTTATTCATTTTTAAAATAATTGTTTTTTGATGATCTCCTGTAACTTTCTCTTTTGAGATGATTGATATGTTTTAATATATATAAAAATTACCTTTTGTGATGTACACTTTTATTTGATTTATAAACTTCACATAACCTTTAGATCATCCCATAAGTATGACTGCAAGACTTAAATATTGTTTCCTATATTTCCTAAAACTTACAATGAGTATCTGTGTATATTCTTTCCCATAGATTTCTCTTTCATGTAGGCACATGAAAACAGAAGCATGACATATATAAATGTTTGTATCTAGATAGCTTTTGAGTTAGAAACAGTGCCTTGTGTCTGCTTCTGCTCTCAGCACTGGGACCCCATCTGCCTTTTCCAAAGAGTGTCCTGAGCCTTAGGACAGGGATTTGAGAAGATGTCTCATTTAGCACTGAGTATTCCTAAGTAGGTGTTGTCAACTGAGATGGAATATGATTTTACAAATCCACACACTTTAATGTAATGACTAATAACATTTTAAACCAAGAGCACATACTTTTTCTGTTCTGACATTTCAAAGGTTCATAAGAATATATCCCAAGAAGAGAAACATTGTTGGTGAAACATTTGAAAACATAAGAAACAGTTAATGACAGAATTTGAAATACATCCTGAAATGACATGACTATGTAGGAGAAAATTGAGGAATTTAAAGCCCCTGTGAACACTGTCAAGATTTTAGAAATGCTACCCTGAAGGTATCTTAGATTATGGAATAGTTGTACAGGTGAGATCAAAGAGAACCAGAAAATACCAAAACGGAACATTAAAGTATAAACCATAAATATCATTATGTAAGAGTGTTTTGTTGATGAGATTGCAACAGTATGATGTGTGCTAGAAAAGCAGGACGGGGGCATGACGGAAATCAAGAATCAAAAAAAAAAAACATTCGCATTTCCTTAGTAAGTTTTGGACAAATTGATATCTCATGCATAAAAAGTGGATGTAGAACAAAAATCTAGACAGCAGTAAATATAGCATATATTCTGTGTTCAACAGTTGATATTTTTAGAGAGTTCTGAGCATGGAGGTAAGATATTGGTTCAAAAAGTTGCCACAATTGACATATATAAAAGGAGAAGGGAATGTTTAACTGTGCAAAATACCATATATTCCTGACCTAAGAAACAATGCATGTATGCATATGGATACATTAATACTCACATGCATGCAAACGACCTGTAACTACATTCTCCATAGGCAAAGAGTAACTGTTCTTTCTCTGAGCCTTAGCCTCTTTAATGAACAGAAATTCCTCAGAAACCATGAACTCAAATTGACCTCCCCACTTAAACCATTCTCTAAGGAATTCTTTTAGAATGACAAGAAAAGGAATTAATGCATCAATATAGGACTGCCCTTGCTATTATCTGCTTCAATTTAGAGAAGGTATGAGCACTTTTACTCAAGTTTATAAGCAAGTATCAATCCGTGGTAAGAAAAAAAAAAGTCTACTTTGTTCTGGGCGTTATTTTGTCCCATTCTTAATAATGAAAAAAATAAGGAAAATAAAAATAAGGAAGACTGAAGAATGACTGCTAATTATGTTTCCTGTGGATGTAATTCTGAAAGATAAACTGTGTTTTTTTTTTTTTCTTCTATCTCTGTACAATGTGATCAACTTCCTGGCCAAGAGTATAATTTATTTTTTCCTATTTTGTATACTCTCTTTTTTGCCCTACAAGGCAAGAGCAGAGCTTTTTTTTTAATTTATTTTTGAGATGGAGTCTCCCTCTAAATGCAAGGATGGTCTCAAACTCATAGCAATACTTCTGCCTCAGACTTCCGATTGCTGGGACAGCAGTCCTGAGTGACCATACTCAACAGTAGAGTTAAATTTTTTACTTCAAATTTTTCTAATTTAAAATCTTGCAATTTAAAATTTTATCTCAGGCTGTCAAAATAGATAAAATCTATATTATAGAGATGCCTTCACCCTTTTATGTAATTCAGGTAATTTCTAAGAAACTCCTATTTTTTATCCAACAATAGTTTTAGAAAGGGCATCTCTTTTGGGATTGGGTCTATCAAAGCTGTAAAGCGATGTTCTAACCACATGTGAAGAACATTTTGTGTCACTATGGTCCTTTTTTATTTAACTCTAGTAACGAATTCTTTTATTACTTCCATGCATCCTCATCAGAACAGGTTATTGTCACATGCAAATATAGAATTCGGAGATCCTTGAAGGGATATCTCTTACATTTACGGTGGGGTTTCTAACATATTCCATGACAGATCACTATGTCTATGTTACGGTGTAACTCCTAATAACTGTTTCCTCTCCTAGAATGGCTTGAAGGTCCTAGGAGGATCTTTAAGGTCTAATCTCACTCTTTTTTTTTTTTTGAAAGAAAAAAAGAAAGAAATTCCCGCCTCCTCCCAGCCTCCCATTTCCCTCCCCCTCCTCCCACCCTTCTCCCCCTCCCCCCACTCCTCTCCCCCTCCCTCTCCAGTCCAAAGAGCAGTCAGGGTTCCCTGCCCTGTAGAAAGTCCAAGGTCCTCCCCCCTCCATCCAGGTCTAGGAAGGTGAACATCCATACTGGCTAGGCTCCCACAAAGCCAGAACGTGAAGTAGGATCAAAACCCAGTGCCATGGTTTCTTGATCTTAACCCTGGTCACTTGTCTAATGTAATACACAGAATTCTCCATAGTAAAGATACTCTGAGTTTGAGATTTTTCTGACTCTTTTTTTTTGTTTATTTTATTTTTTTTAGTTGTTGCAAAAAAATTTTTTTCATTTCCCTCCCCCTCCTCGCAACATCACCCCCTCCCCCCACTAGCCTTCCCCTCTCCCCCTCCCCCCTACTCCATTCCAGAAGTGGGAGGACCTTGGACTTCCCGCAGGGCAGGGAATCTGGACTGCTTTTTTTTATTTTATTTTTTTTTTTTTGGTTTTTCGAGACAGGGTTTCTCTGTGGCTTTGGAGCCTGTCCCGGAACTAGCTCTTGTAGACCAGGCTGGCCTCGAACTCACAGAGATCCGCCTGCCTCTGCCTCCCAAGTGCTGGGATTAAAGGCGTGCGCCACCACCGCCCGGCTTGGACTGCTTTTCTGACTCTTTTGAAGAACTTACTATTCATTTCCTAGATTTAAGAGTGGGGATTGCCTTTGCAATGCAGAATTTTACAAGGCAGAACAATTTCTTCTTCCTTATTTGTCCGGACGTAATATCCATAAGGTATTTTTATTTTAATTTAGAATATGACCCAGAACTTCATTTTTATTTTGGTATCCAAATTACCTCCACTTGGAATATTTGGAACTTTTTCGGTTGATTCATTTCTTTCTGATAAATTCCTATTAATATGGGTTGCATTTTCTTTATTTTTAAATCTGAGCAATTCTTCTATCATAAACTCCAAATTCAGATCCATATCATATGTATATCCATTTTTAAAAGCTATTAAGTCATGTTCACTCTGTATTTTAAAGGATGCTGTATTTCATACATAGAGTTTATTTGAGAATATAATCATTTGAAATTATCAAAAAATTCTGGTTTTCCTTTCTAGGTGATTGGCATATAAACAATTTTCTTAATCCTATTTTGCATATTTATTTATTTTATTCCATTAAAAGTCAAATATACACAGGTATGCATAAAGAAAAAAACAATGCTATAAAGATAATAATGATATCTGATATATCAGAGACCCTCATGTAGATGGTAAAGATATGAAGTCTATTTCGAAGAACTTTAAAGTTTCTTTCGTTGGTCAGTGTGTCAAGCGGTGGTGTTCTTAGGCAGACATACCATGGCACTTCCAGAGCACGAAGAAATATGTTATCACAGGATTTAAACTGCATTGAGTTTCTGCCAAAAATATGTGCACTTGCCAATTAGCTTAGCTGTGAGTTTGAGAGTTCACCTCCTACAAATGCCCAAGTTGAGTGTTGTGAATAGAAATGGATATGTGTGAGAATGAGCCCAGAAAAACACTGAGCATGCTAGCTTGTCAGTATCATGCCTTCCAAATCTGTTCTAAAAAAAAATATCTCCCTGGATGAGAAAGCTTTGTACTTGACCTCTCTGCTGAGAATGTGAATATGTCTGCTACAGACCTCAAGTGGATAAAGCTGACACTATGCCTTACCAAGGTTCCAGGGAAATGAAGAAAGTTATGTGCTGCGTAATTAAGTTTAAACTGTCTCATAGAGATTTTGATGAAGGGCAAAAGTTTTTGTTTTGTTTCAGCCAAAGAAAATTTATATATCAAATCCTTAATTACTAAACATACATTCTCCTACATGTAAGAATCCTCTAAAAAGCTTCTCAAAAAGCAAAAAGAAGAAGCACAGGGATCTCTCCATGTAAGGTGAGAAGATATGAGCAGAGCCTGAAAATGGTATATGAAGATAAATGAGTAATGTGGATACATGGTAGAATCAAAAAACAAACAAACAAAAAAAACCTATAGTGGTGTTAGGATTGGAATGGATCAGGGTATGGGTGGTGACAAGCAGTCCTACTAAATAGAGGAACCAAAATAACCATCTCTGAGATGCTGAGATTTGAGGAAAATGGAAATACAGAAGCTCACTAGTTATGTAATAAATATTATTTCCAAATCAGTTGTATTGCAATATCTTCTCCTTTAATTCAAATGAAAAGGTCTAGTGATTGCTAATCCATTCTACTATAAAGTTCAAACCTAATATGGTGGTCTCTAGGATTTCATGTTCCAACATTCCCCACTCCAAATCAAACTATGTTCTCTTTTCTTTGCCTAAATTTCTCCTTTCTCCCATTTACCCATACCATGCTGTATCAAAGCTGAGCTCTAAGATCTCAATTTAAGTACTAGCCTATCAAAACAAGTTTCCCTTAGATCACTCTGCTCCTTTCAAGCTAAAGTATATCACAATTTCTCCTTTTAATATTGATCATAATTGTATTTTAATGCATTTATATTGAATGGTACAACACCTTCTTCATCCCTCCACCTTCTTTGCAGTAGTCACTTTCTAGGACTATGGTTTTGTTCTCACTGTTTTCAAACACCTAATGAGTTGAAATCAAAGTAGTTGGTGAAGGAATATTTTTTAAGCAATTGCATACATTTTTACAAGTCTTTTTTACCTCCAATATATGTATCTTTGTAATAATAGCAAAAGGGAAGAATCTTGGCTCAAAAAGTATGTCTACACTATCTTGGAAATTCATATTTGTTTATATTACATTCAGCAAGAAAATAATGGGGGGATAAAATATAGTTTTGATCACAGCATTCAGTAATTTGTCATCAACCTCAAATAGGAGCTGTGGGGAAAGAAAAGATGGAAAGTTCAAGAATGACTATCAAGAGAGACAGCTTCATTAGTCATTTGGATTACTCTTTCAGATTCCTAAAGTAAATGCATAGAGGAGAAGGCGATGGGTATAAAACCTATCTGAAACTGAATTCCTCTTTAGGGTCAACAACACACATAGGATAGGCTTTTATACAAAGCTGGATGTGAAGACCTTACCTCTCCTTTTTACTATGTCAGAAACTTTAAAAGACTAAATATTGATGGTTTTGAACATTCTTGGATATTCGTAAGGTACAGCAAAGTATGAAGACTACTGATTTGAATAAAGATAATTTAATTTATTAATATGTCAACATCACTTGCTGACTTTGTATATATAACAAAATCAGGGTAATGGTGATGGATATGTTCAAAATATATGACATATTTGAATAATTTTAAATATGTTTAAGAAACCCTTATTTTCCATGAGGAATCTGTGCTTATAAAAGTAAAAATGAAAATAAATATGAATTAATTTAAATTAAATTAAATATTAACTTCTTCACACTTTATTTGCTCAGTAACTAAATATTTCTGGTGAGTATACAGGGCATTTGTTGCACAATAACAGCATCTAGGACATCCAGTTTCCATTAGCTTAGAAGTGGTAGGACTACTTACAAGAAGTTAGATCTTGACAACATGATGACATGCGATAGAGATGGCATAAGTACAGAAAAATGTTGAAAATATTTGTGACCAAGTATATTATAAAATTGTCTGACTACATCTTTATCTGTCTTAAGTCTCAAAAATAATTGAGATTTCAATTGTTCAGTGATGGAAGAAAATATTATAGTCCTTCAAGACTAAAAGCTGTGAAAATTTATTTAGGATATATAGTTACTAAACATGATTATGAAAGCAGGAACAAAGACCTTCAGATAGTTATTTCTCTATGTTTATTATTCATGTATGAATGGGTAGACCACACCTGTGAGAATGTGAGATTATTTTTGTAAATCAGTGTATGGTTTTATTTTTATATATTTGAAAGTGGTTTTCATCAGTATAGATATTAAAATTTATCATCAACTTTCTCCTAAACTTATATATCTGGTGAAGAAATTATGTCCATATGGATTTAATTAAGTTCAAGATGTTTAGAATTTCTTTCAGACTTGACTCAACCAACCCCTTAACATGTCAGTAATTACGATTAGACAAAAGAACTTGACACCCTGCTATATTCTTCACCTATGAGATACATAAAGATTAGTGTATATATCCCTTGTAGAAAATGAAGGAATACTGACATAGGATTCTCTAATGAAAGGGTGTGACAAGTCATTTTGTATTAAGAAATACTATTTGTGCTGGACTTGTGTTTCTGAACTCTCTCTCTCTCTCTCTCTCTCTCTCTCTCTCTCACACACACACACACACACACACACACACACACACACACTGGAACTATGTATAGCTATGAATTTCAAAGACATGATCTGGAGGATTAATAACTGACATTCTCATCATGCCAACTCAAATGAATGAAATCTTGGTTTAAGTCCATCACTGTAGGTGTGGATGAGGAATGGTTCAATCTAGAATTTGTAGTGTGTGATAGCACAGAAAATTGAAGGAGAAATTCATATCTGAATAATGAGGTAGGGATTTCTCATTGAATTAGGCACCCTGATAGCAATGTGTGGGAAACAGTATGCCATACATAGCATCCAAAGTATTTAGTTGAACCAGTAACCAAACATTAGACAAATTACATCCCACAGAGAATTAGAGCACACAGTATATTTGTTCATTTCTGAAAGAATTAAGCAATTGGCATATTACTAGTAACTTATGTTTTCACAAAATTTTAACCCAGTACTCTCAATCTGTCTAGGATTTTTTTCTTTACTCTCCCTGAATCCAGAGGTCTTGCTTTATACCAGTAACCATATCTCACATGCAACAAACAAAAGTTTTAGCTTCTTCTGTTGACATGGATTAGCTAATAGTATCTCTTCTGTTGTGGAAGCTTTAGCAACACCAGTAGTCAAGGCAAAGATACCTAATCTTAGTGAGAATTTGGCTTACCCCAGCTAGTACCAGGAGAAGTAGAAAACCTGTGTTAGAAGTATGGAGTATTTTGATCACTGATGTGAAAGTTAGCTAATATGAGACAGAAGAATTCAAGAATAGAGATTACCCTTTCTTCTTTACCAACTAATCCTACCATGAGACATCTTGAGTAAAGTTTTTTTTCTAACCAGCTCAGTAACATGATGTCCTGTGCTTGACCTGTTTTCCTTCCTTTATGAGCTAATATTTTACCTGTCACTAAAGTCTGTGTGTGCAAGTCAAGAGTGCAACCAAAATATTGTGCTCATCTCCCTGATGGCAAAGGAAGTATATGTCCATGTCCAATTATCTTGATTACTTTCTTTAGTCTGCCTTAGAAGTGTTTAAAATTTCTTCTCTTGATCCTCTCTGTAAATATGATGCTCATAAGAAGACACAGCTGCTGCAATGGGAAATGCAGTCTCTAGGCCTGCCAACTGGCACATTCCATCTATGAGAGGAATTCATGGGATGCAAAATATAAAACACCAGCCAAGCGCAAAGGTGAATATCCCACAGTGGTGTCTGGTGGAACAAATGCAAGCATTTGTTTTATTCTTCCTGGCAAATGGGAAACTAGAAATCACAGTTTTGTGTAGCATCTTGCCAAAGGTAGATGCTGGCTTCTGAAAAAGCTTGAATCAACATAGACTGACTAAGTATGATGAATAAGCCATGAACATCTTAGAATTTTAAGATGTAAGTGAAACAAAGTTTTCCAAGGATTCACATTCACCAAGAACATAAACAAAATGTCATATCATTTGAAAAGGATCAATTTCATTGTAATTGATTAGGGATTGTAGTATGGACACCTGATCCATGGATCATATAAGAAGAAGAAAAAAGAGAAGAGATGGGAGTTATCATCCAAAAAGTTAAGGATGGTATTACAAGAACACAGAGGAAAGAAGAGAGAAGACACTTCTAAGATTTTTGGAAGAAAGCTGGCCTTACTTCCCAAACTGGAACAGAATAAGTATCTTTAACTCACTTTCTTTTTATTTCTGGTACACTCAACCTCAAATTGGATGTATATATTATACTCCCTATCTAAGGCTCATGGTAAATCATGGGAGAAGGTACATAAAGACTGTGTGAGCCAGTGGTTGTGGACAGTATCTTTCACACATGCTACAACAACTGCCCTACCAAACACATGGCAGCTGTGTCTGCCCAAATCCTCAAAAGCTCGAGGAAAATAGAATTCTATCATGGGACTAATGGGGTTCATATATCCTGACCCTAACTGAGGAGCTTTTCATGGGTGAAAGCTTCCAGGAGAGAATGAAGTAGATTATTTTAAGGATATGAAACTCCTGGTAGGTTTAACTTCATACTCCATGGAAGACCTCCATTCCAAGAAGTGCATAGGAAGCACAAATTAAAGTCAATGGGTTATAAAATAAAATAAAGAGACCAAAGCTGGGATTGGGATTGGGAGGTTGAATGAATATTAGAGTGTTTAAGGGGAAAAATGAGGGTTGTGCATGCTGAAAATGTATTGAATAAAATATTCAAAGAATCATTTTTTTAAAAAAAAGAGAGAGAGGAAGGCAGAAGAAACGAAAGGAGAAAATGGGAAATGGGAGCAAGAAAAAGGAAAGGAGGGCATGAGTCAAGGCAGGGGACTCACTAGGAAAGGGTGTTGGCAGGAGTGTGAGGAGAGAAGAGGGTAAAGTGAGTGAATGTGGTCACGGTGCATTGCTTAACACTATAATATTGTCAATTTTTAAAGTGTTACTATAAAAGAAGAAGCAAAGTAACCAGTACATAAAATATACCATTATTAGTGGGCAGATTAATAAAATAATTGTATCTGATTTTTGTTGCAGGAGGCCACTTGATTGTCCCAGCTACCCAGAACCAAAATAACCACACAGCCACTATATAAATTAAAACACTGTTTGGCCCATTAGCTCTAACTTTTTATTGGCTAACTCTTACATTTTAATTTAACTCATTTCTATTAATCTGTGCATCGCCATGAGGTCATGGCCTGCTAGAAAAGTTTTAGCACATCTCTCTCCAGTGGTTCCATGGAATCTCCCAGACTCCACCCTTCTTTCTCCCAGCATTCAGTCCAGCTTTCCTTGTCTACCTAAGTTCTGTCTTACTATAGGTAAAAAACAGTTTCTTTATTTATTAATGGTAATCACAGCACACAGAAGCAACTCCCACATCACATTTTCAGAATTATGGTTATGCTAATTAAAGTTTGAATCTAGAACCTAAGAGAGAAAACAACATAGTTCCCTCTTTTGTCTTTTTATTTCATCTTATCTCATAGAATACATCTTACCTTCTGCCTCCCTCTCTCTACTTCTACAAGTTCCTCCCCACCTTCCCTCTTCCCCACATAAAGTGTCCCTCCTCCATTCCTGTCAAAAAAAGAAGAGATTTTCCAGGTATATCAACCAAACAGAGCATGATTAAATACAAGACTAGGCACAAACCCTCATATTAAGGCTGGACAATACAACTCAGCAGGAGGAAAAGGGTCCCAAGAGCAGGCAAAAGAGTCAGAGACAAACCCATACCTATTATTTGGAGTCCCCACAACAATCCCCCCCAGGCTAACACAAAACCCCCAGGCTAAAAGCTACAACATAAACATAGAGAATCTAGCACAGACCCATTCAGGTTCCAGGATTGCTGCTTCAGTCTCTGTGAGCCCCTATGATCTTTGTTTAGTTGATTCCATAAGCTCTGTTCTCTTGTTGTCTTCCTTTCTTCTGGATACTGAAATAATTCATCACCCTCTTCTGAGTGGCTCTCAGAACTCTTTCTACTGTTTGGCTGTGAGTGTCTGCATCTACTCCCATCAGCTTCTGTTGCATCTTTAATGAAGACTGAGCTAGGCACTTGCCACACGTTGCACCCTCATGTCTGTGCTCTGTAAGCTGGCACCCAGTTCGCTTCGGGCAAGGGGGTTCAAGGTTAAAATACACAGACACACACAGACAGAAAGACAGCTACACAGGTCATCCTTGAATTACCCAAGAATGCCCCCTTTATTGTGTTCAGGGGCAGATTATATAGAGATAGCCATGCCCCAACCAAACCCACCAGAAACCACTCTCCTGCCATCAGGAATTCCTGAAGGTCTCGTTCTCAGAGCAGCTGTAGGCACTCAGATCAGGGGATTACAAGAAATTCAGGATCTGGGGTCTCATTGCTCCCAACAGGCACTGATATATAAGTATAGCAGAATATCATTAGAAACATTTCATTGCCTTTTCCTTCCTGTTGTATTTGGTTCTACCCTAGGTTTCTGGGCCATCCTCCTTCTGGTTTCTGGCCAAGCAAGCAGTGTTGGGTATAGTCCTCAAGTTAGACCAGTCATTGGTTGGTCTTGTAAGCATACACTGCTTCGAAATCCTCCTGCTACCTGGTTCTCTTTGTGTCTTCTTTATAATTCCATAATTTCTCTGATAACTGAGACAAGTTATTCATATAAATAAATAAAAAATTTGAAGAAATGCATTGATTAGAAGCCTAATGTTCTATTTCAGGGTTAACTTGTGGTTTTACAGTTTATAAAACTTAACATTTTCTGATTGAAGACAGTTTTTCAAATCCCTATTTTTTAATGGCTCCATGTAGATGTAGTGAGTCATCACCAGTGGAATAACAGTCTAGGTGGGCCTGTTGAATGATGGCAGCATTTTTTTTATTTAGGATACGTTGTCTTGACTAACTCCATGAAGAAGATTCTAAGAATCTTAACTATTTCATTATAGAGTCAAATCGTCTCCTAGATATAAAAGCATCAACAAACCAACACAAGTTGCACAAGCGCCAATCCTGACATCATTGTGGAATGAGTGACAGAACCTCAAGTGTGTGAATGTTTCATTCATAACTGGATGTCTTCCATCAATCTGACAGAAGTATCATGTGGACATTGTCTATCGTTTTCTATCCTGGACAAATTACCATAACATTCTATAATACTCATAGCTCTTCTTTTGCACTTCACAGTCGTAAAGGTGGAATGGACAGCTATCTACCTATTTAATCAAATGCTTCCTCTAAAGCTTTTAAATTAGAGGCTTTAAAACAAATGACCTTGAGCAAGGAACCTTGCTCAGTCTAGATAAATGTGGGAAGGTCTTAGTCTTGCCTTGAAGTAACGTGTCCGACTTTGTTGACACCCCATGGGAAACCTTACATTTTCTGAGGAGTGGATCGGGTAGGATGGGGTAAAGGGTGGGGCAGAAGGAGTTGAAAAAGTGGAAATGGGGATAACTATGTAATGAGAAAAGAAAATATTTAAAAATTCCTAATAAAAAAGGAATAATAATAAAACAAATGAATTTAATACAGTTTTTTGTAAGAGGAATGAATATTATCTGCACTGTTTATTATAACTATATAATACTTCTTTGTTTCTGGGTTCATGACATACTTAACATCATGTAATTTTCAGAGTTGTGCATATTAATATTTTACATATAAATTAGCTTCATTATTTTTTAAAATTTTTATACAATATAGAAATGTACCATAGTGTCCAGCTTATGTTGTGTTGAGTATAGAACACCAGGGTTCCTGGATGTCAGACAAACACTCTACCAACTGCGCTATGTCTCCAGCCCAGGTTTGGCCTCATTCTAACAATAAAAGGCCCTATATTTTTCTAAAAGTGTTTGCTTTCTTCAGATGAAATTTGCCTGAACACAGCCTAGAATGATGGGGTTTTTTTTGAGCTAATATTAGCACTTGTATATGCCAGGGAAATTTAACAGTTTTTCCATATAGCTCACTAAAAATTGATTTAAGATGCATGTGTGTGTGTGTGTGTCTGTGTGTGTGTACACATGCACATATACACACCAAAGGTTATGGGTGGTAACATATGAACATATGTTGTTCAGGACATGAATGCAAAGTTCTAAACCAGCCATGTGATGAAAGTGACAGAACACACCGGCTAGACTTAGCAGAGCCGCTCTTTGGTCATACTGTGCTGCCCCCCTTTCCCTGGAAATTTTCTTTCCAGCGCCCTCACTCCTGCCACATTCATGCTGCAACTCTCACTCCTGGAACCACGGTCTGCTTCAGCCATGAATCATCACTTTAAAGATGAGGTCATTTTTCAGGAATGACTTCCAGAACAGTTTTGCTCCAGTGCCCACTGTTGAATCATTAACACAAGGTTAAGCATTTTACATTTTAGGTCCCATCATCTCCACACTTGGGGAGCCTGAAAGAAATTACCTATTGTCAAAAGGAATGCAATTATGACTGCAATAAAATTCATCCTTTATCACAAACTAAGAGAAATTTATTTTCATAAATGAGGACAGGTAGAGAATATAAAGAAATCTTTAAATTGAGATGGCAAAAAGAATTCTTGTATAGATCAAAATTTTTAAAGAAATATAAAAATAAATTACTGAGAAACATAAATGTCTCTCTTCAGTGTCTAATAAATTATTTTTTCAGAATTGGAAGTAAAACTTAATTCAAAAACTTAATTCATGTCTAATTGGTACAAATGAAATATAAACATTTCCAGTACCTTGAGATATATGAACAAAAAAAATAGGATTGCTACTAACTTTTCAAATGAAATGGTGGTTTTCCCATAAAATTGCATTGGGTAGTGTCAAAACTGTCAGATGGTGAGGAAAGTAGAAAGGTCTGAATCAAATGAGATTCAAAAATATCTGAACTCATCACATGGTACAGGAAAGACAGAGGTGGAAATAAAGCAATAGAGATAGAAGGGTAGACAGAGACAGACAGATAATTAGTAGAGAGAAATAGACTGAATAGGAGAGAAGGTATATACTTCCATAAATGTGCATGATGTATTTATAATTGCATGTAGATAAGGTAGCCTACCATCATGACACACACATAGAGTAACAGATAAATCCAGACATCTGCACTAAGTGTAGAAGATTTATGGCCCTTAGAACTAGAGTAGTATTTTACTTCAGTTTCTAAACTCCAAATCCACATCTGCTGTGTACATTTAATATTTTTTTCCTCCAAGTATAATTTAGGCCACAAGATGCTTCATCAGAATTTCTTAGTGCGGTGCGTATATTATTAGGATTATTAAATTTTCTGTGTATAGGTTGTACCAAATTGAATGAAAGTTTTTATTTTATCTTAAAAATTTCCTAAAATTTCCCACAAATACATAATAAATGAAACGATATAACTTTGAATGAGTCAGTCAGTGTTTGTGATACTACTGATAGTCCACAGCACCCACTTTGGAAAATATGCTTTGTTTTCTGACTCACGCACATGCCTTTCTTATAGAGAGGCACTCCTAGCTGGGACACATTGTGTGTAAGTTGTATTTTACTTAATTGTACTGGTTTGGACTCACCTGCCACTTTTATTAAAGAACTGCCAGCTTTGAGGTGTTTTACACATCCTTAGTTCATATAAAGGCAAATTTTGGATGTGCTTGATGAGTGTGTCTCACCTACCTGGAGTATATAGCTGTGAGTCACTCAACAGTGAAACTCTTAAATCTGTGACACATTGTTAATGACACATCTTCATAGCGAGCACAATGGGATCTTTGAGAGAGTAACATTTACAATGGAGTACATTTGCAATGGAGTCAGTTCTAATGGGGATTCTTATTTCATTGTGATAGCCAGCATATGCTTTCAGAAAAGAAATACAAACTACACACACCTTTTTGGTTACCCAATTTTATAAAATTAGAATATTTATAAGGCCACACATATATGTATGTGTGTTTATTCATTTCATTTTGGAGTTCCTTAAGAGTTTCACACTAAATTACTTAAAATAATGTTAATTTACCCATCCATGAAAGTTATCTCTATTCAATTTTATTTTTCATTATGTTTTGAAACAAACTTATGAAACAGCAGGTTTGCTGTGGCATTTCTATGCACACTTAGTTTCTTTACCTCTTCCTCTTATTCATCCTTATCCTGCCACGGCCCCATTTAGATTGTTCTCATCCCAATATTTCTAGTCTCCATTTTCATCTGTGAAGCCTGCTTCTATCTCTGCTCCCTCCCTCTAATGCTCTACTCTTATCTTTCTTATTTAATCCTCACTCACACATAATGTGAAGCATTCATAAGTAGGATCCATGCATGAAACCGGAAATGCAGCATTTGTCTTCCCAGGCCTGGATCACTTCACTCAGGATACTAATTTTTACATCTACCCCTTTTCTTGAAAACATCAATCTTCTTTATTTTTTAATACAATTCCATTATGTATGTTTACTACATTTTTATCATCCATTCTTCAGCTCATGTACACTTTTACAATCTGCCGTTTGTGGCAAGACCCTCCAATGAACATTGAATTACAGGTATTTCTGATTTAAAATATGTAGCCACTTAGCTGTATGCCCAGGAGTGGTATGACTGAGTTGGGGCATGCACCTCCTGACTACTGCCTGGCTTTAAAGAACTTCTTGAAGACACTCTGTATCAGAAATACTAAATACCTATTGTAGGGAGGCCACTTGTTCATTTCCCCGGTGCCCAGACTCCTGAAAATACCACACAGAAACTATTAATTAAATCACTGCTTGGTATATTAGCTCTAGCTTCTTATTAGCTAACTCTTACATATTAATTTAACCCATCTCCATTAATCTGTGTATCTCCCTGTGGCAGTGGCTTACTCTCAAAATTTTGGCATGTCTGTCTCTGGCTGTGGCTCCATGGCTTCTCTCTGACTTGCCCTTGTTTCTCCAAGCATTCAGTTTGGTATTCCCAACCTAACTCTACTCTGCCCTGATCTGCTATAGACTCAAAGCAGCTTCTCCATTAACCAATGGTATTCACCTCTTGCAAAGGGGAATCCCACATCATTTCCCCTTTTCTCATACACCTATTATGATTAGCCAAAAGTTCTGATCTAACGTCAAGAAGAGGATGAAGCTAATCCTTCCTTTTGATGAGAAAAACAGCAAGGGAGCACAGAAATGTAGACAAATTCTTATGTAGTCATTCACACTTTGAAGTACACCAAACATGCTATCAATAAATAAAAGACTAAAATTTATTAAACACTTGCAAGATTTTAGGTGCATATAGAGAAATCATAGTAAAATGACTCTAAAATAATCCTCTTCCAACTCTTTTCTGGCTGTTTCTATTGTGAACCGGGCATCTTGAATGTATCAGGATGAAGCTCTGTTATCGGTCAGAGAACATTGAGCTCTGATAAACTGAGATCTGAGTCTGGAGCCATGAAGAAGACTATTAAAGAACAATGCTGAAGTTGGGCCTTTCTAATATCAAGTTTAACTTGTCAGATATACACTTGTCTGAGAGAAGAAAAATATCCAACTGGAGATAAAACTTTGGCTATGATGGAACAGGAGCTCTTGGAAGTTAAATGAGACCCAGGCTAAGGAAGTCTCTGCCGTTAAAACACCAAAAGATTACCTTAAAAATGTAGATAAGAAGTAAAAAAAACACAGTGGCTATTTTTCCTTTACTTTCCCACATTACCTTTCTGGAGACACTAATGAAATTTAATCTCAATACCCAAGGAAGATAATTTCAACTAAAGCCTTAAATTTGGCCACAATATCCAAATATAGCTCATCCAGTGCAAACATCTGTGTTGCATGCAAAAGATTCTCAAATTACATAGCTTTCCAAAAGATTTTAAAATATTTAAATATTAAATAGAAAAGTTACCTTTGTATCCAGAAAAGTAATTCTATATTTAACTGTCTTTTTTTATTTCCAAAATTTATAAACTATGAGTGGAAAAACATCCAAGAAATAAATATGAAGTGGAAACAAATTGGGATTAAATAGGATAATTCATATTGCTCAAACTAGAGAAAAAAGGAAAACTCTAGTCAGAGAAATTTTAATGAAGGTTTTCTAAGATAGACTATTGACTTTATTTCAAGAGTATCAAGTAATGTACAAGGAGGAAAATTTAGAATAAAACCACAAGATTGTCAGAATGTTTGAGTCAGTATTACAGTGGCAAAATATTGTCAACACATTTATTAATACCAAGATATTAATTGGTGTCTTTTAATTATAATATCAGGCAAATAAGAAACAAATTCAAATATTTCTCTAACTTTCAAATGAACTTTTATACTCCCATTTAAGTTTAAATTTAATTTTTTGTTTTGTTATGTGCATATACTTTTGCATTAAAGTGTATTATAATGTGACATTGATAGGAGATAGATTATAGTAAAGGCCATGTCATTCTGAGAATTCCTTCAATTTATTACTTTTTTTCTGAGGTAGATTATGGCTTGGTATTCAGTTTTCCATAACTAGCCTCAGGATTTACAAAATGCCAAGTAAGAGAAGCATACCAAGGAAGTTTTAACAGCTTAAAACAATTAAAAATTGAAAGCCATAACTTTGAGAGAGAGAGAGGGGGGTAGTTCATGGAAAGGATTGAGGGAGGAAAGGAAAAAGAGAAAATAATCTAATTGCCTATTAATTTCAAAAATATTTTAAAATTTAGAATGAATCATTATAAATGAAAATTTTATTCTTTTTGAGAAAGCATATATTGCAATACATATAGTATTAATGAACAGATACACAACACGTTGACTCAAGAGAAGCTTTTGTTTTGTTGAAAGCCATTTTTCTAAAAGAAAGAATAGCTATCCGAAGAATATTTTATCTTCATAATCATATATGTTTAATTTTTTTAGAAGTTTCAAATTAGCACAAAGGTATTCTCTGCTTCCCACGTCTTCACTCCTGCAGGGCAGACGCTACAGCAAATGCTGGGAACTCTTCTCTTTAATGACGACTTTGATTTTCTTCTGGAAACTACGTTACAACTGGGATTTTCAGAGGTATGAATGTGTTTCCAGTCTTTAGTAATTCTCAAAAATAAAATTACCAACATTAAGAAATATCCTCTAGTGAGTGGTAGATTCTCGGATATGTGAAAGTCCATAAAATGTGGAAAGTCAGCCATCCAGTTCTGGGCCACATCCTGTTTAAGCTAAAGCCACATTGCCCATCGATCTTAGTTCATTTTGTGTCACTGCAATGAAACACCCTGACAAAAATAACCATGTGGCTCCAGGTTACAGAATACCATGACAAGAAAGTTACAGCATTGAATCCTGCAATATCTTTCTTTGTTTCTGACAAATAAAGCTTGCTTGGAGATCAGAGGGTGGAGCTAGCCACTGGTTAACCCTAGGAGCCAGGCAGTGGTGCCACACACCTTTAATCTCAGCACCCTTAAGTGGAAACAGAAAGATCAGGAGTTCAAGGCCACCCTTTGCCAACACCTTTAATCCCAGCCCTAGGGAGTATGAGACTGGAATGTAAGGTGGTTGGAGACAGGATCCCTGCCTATTTAGTCAGAGGATTTGGAGGATTTGTAGAGTTAAAAAAAACTCTTTAGTGGCTGCTGCTGTGCTTCTTCAGTCTTTCAGTTTGCACCCTAATATCTTACTCCAGGTTTTTATGTGATAAGACTAATTACGATTGCACTTCACAGAAGAGCAGATCAAGTTACACCCATAGCTGAGAAGCTGGGAGCCACTGATGAGTGAATGTACGCTGGTGTTCAACATGGTCTCTCCACCTAATTCAGTCCAGGATCCCATCAAGGTCATGAATACAGTCCAGAGTGCGGGGATCTTTTCACTTCAGTTAACCAAACCATGATGGTTTTATATGGGAATTCATGAAGACCCATCTTCTAGCAACTATAGAGTCTTTGAAGGGGACAATGAACACCATCTCATTGTTTCCATCATGAGGTTCAGTGCCTACCCAGATATCAAAGCTTGTATTTATTATGATCTGAATCAAGTCCTCAGATTTTTAGAGCATACTTAATCGTCACCTCAACTGAAGAATCCTTCAGTGTTTAGCAATGAATAACAAGTTAAATTTAAATGATAGAAACAAATTTTCATAATGTAAAAGCAAACAGAAACAATATTTACTCAAAATTTATAATTTAGAAATAAGTGTTTGCACTTCATGATTTCAAAAAGCCACTTAGGGATATGGATATATATATTAGATATTTTCTGCCGGTAACACCAAAGAGCATTGATATTTAAAAGCTCTACATTGTACATAGTTGTAAACAGGCACATACAATTATAACCATGCATTCTCATAGGCTGATACATATAAAACAATGCACACATTAGTACACACACGCACAGAAAAATGTCAAACACACATCCCTAAATCTATCCCCATATAAGAAAAACAAAGAAAAACTCACCCAGCTTTTGTCCCCAAAGTCATGGCACAAAATCACTCTTTTGAAAAAGAGCAATTATTTAAATCTTGTCATGTAGAAACAGTAGTAAATTTGAGGCAATATATAGCAAAGGACATAGTGACTTCATACATTTACTTTTAATGTTGTACAAATATAAGTGTTTTAAGAAAGTATTTATTACTATAATGATAATGTTAATAGTTCTAATACCTTTATTCAGATATTATATATATGTATATGCATACATTTTATAAAAAGTAAATAGTACTCGTATTTTCACTACACAAATTTTACTGTACATATGGCATTAGATATTTTTACCTTTTATTATGTATACAATACAGCTAAAATATTTTTCTGTATACTTTAATATCAAAAGTTTGCATTGATTAAAATGTCTTATTTTATCTTATTTATTGAATGGCCTACTTATGTAAATAAGTAAAGGTCACATTTATCTATGTAGATATTATTTCATGTATAGTACAAATTTTAAACAGCTATTTTTAGTATATAATTGGTGGCTAGACCAAACAAAATACTATAATAAAAACATAGTACCAGGTTCTGGCTATTACAAATGATACTGCTATGAATATGGTTGAACAAATGCTCTTGTCATATGATAGGGCATCTCTTGGGTATATTCCCAGGAGTGGTATTGCTGGGTCCAGGGGTAGGTTGATCCCGAATTTCCTGAGAAACCGAAACACTGATTTCCAAAGTGGTTGCACAAGATTGCATTCCCACCAGCAATGGATGAGGGTACCCCTTCCTCCACAGCCTCTCCAGCAAAGGCTATCATTGGAGGTTTTTATTTTAGCCATTCTGACAGGTGTAAGATGATATCTCAAAGTTGTTTTGATTTCATTTCCCTGATCGCTAAGGAGGTTGAGCATGACCTTAAGTGTCTTTTGGCCATTTGAACTCCCTCTGCTGAGAATTCTCTGTTCAGTTCAGTGCCCCATTTTTTAATTGGGTTAATTAGCATTTTAAAGTCTAGTTTCCTGAGTTCTCTATATATTTTGGAGATCAGACCTTTGTCTGTTGCGGGGTTGGTGAAGATCTTCTCCCAGTCAGTAGGTTGCCTATTTGTCTTGGTGACAGTGTCCTTTGCTTTACAGAAGCTTCTCAGTTTTAGTAGGTCCCATTTATTCAATGTTGCCCTTAATGTCTTGCTGTTGGGGTTACACGTAGGAAGCGATCTCCTGTGCCCATCTGTTGTAGAGTACTTCCCACTTTCTCTTCTATTAGGTTCAATGTGTTCTGACTGATAGTGAGGTCTTTAATCCATTTGGACTTGAGGTTTGTGCACGGTGATAGATATGGGTCTATTTTCATTCTTCTACAGGTTGACATCCAGTTATGCCAGCACCATTTGTTGAAGATGCTTTCTTTCTTCCATTGTATACTTTTGGCTCCTTGATCAAAAATGAGGTGTTCATAGGTTTGTGGGTTAAAATTCGGGTCTTCTATATGATTCCATTGGTCGACTTCTCTGTTTTTATGCCAGTACCACACTGTTTTCATTACTGTAGCTCTGTAATAGAGTTTGAAGTCAGGGATGGTAATGCCTCCAGACATTCCTTTATTGTATAGGATTGTTTTGGCTATCCTGGGTTTTTTGTTTTTCCATATAAAGTTGATTATTGTCCTCTCAAGATCTCTGAAGAATTTTGATGGGACCTTGATAGGGATTGCATTGAATCTATAAATTGCCTTTGGTAGAACTGCCATTTTTACTATGTTGATCCTCCCAATCCAAGAGCAAGGGAGGTCCTTCCATTTTCTGGTATACTCCTCAATTTCTTTCTTCAATGCCTTAAAGTTCTTGTCAAATAGATCTTTCACTTCCTTGGTTACAGTTACCCCCAGATATTTTATGCTGTTTGTGGCTATTGTGAAAGATGAAGCTTCTCTGATTTCCCTCTCTGCTTCCATATAATTTGTGTATAAGAGGGCGACTGATTTTTTGGAGTTGATCTTGTATCCTGCCACATTACTAAAGCTGTTTATCAGCTGTAAAAGTTCTTTGGTGGAGTTTTGGGGGTCGCTTATGTACACTATCATATCATCTGCAAATAACGAAAGCTTCACTTCTTCCTTTCCAATTTGAATCCCCTTGATCCCCTTATGTTGTCTTATTGCTATTGCTAGAACTTCAAGCACTATATTGAAGAGGTATGGCGAGAGATGCCCCTCAATGGAAGAATGGATGAAGAAAGTGTGGAATATCTACACATTAGAGTACTACACTGTGGTAAAAAACAATGACTTCTCGAATTTTGCATGCAAATGGATGGAAATAGAAAACACTATTCTGAGTGAGGTAACCCAGACCCAAAAAGATGAATATGGGATGTACTCACTCATAATTGGTTTCTAGCCATAAATACGGGTCACGGAGTTTACAATTGGTGATCCTAAAGAAGCTAAGTAAGAAGTTGAACCAAAGGAAAAACATATAGTTATCCTCTTGGCTATGGGAAGTAGACAAAATTGCCGGGGAGAAAATTGGGATCTTGGGGGTGGGGTGGGATGGGGGTAAGGGGAGATGGAGAGAGAAAAGGGTGAAGGGGAGGATGGGGTGAACTTGGGGAAAAAGGAAGATTGGGATAAAGGAAGGCAGGATAGGGGAGCACAGAAGCACAATTCTTTATTTATTTATTTATTTATTTATTTATTTTATTTTTGGTTTTTCGAGACAGGCAGAGACAGGCGGATCTCTGTGAGTTCGAGACCAGCCTGGTCTACAAGAGCTAGTTCCAGGACAGGCTCCAAAACCACAGAGAAACCCTGTCTCGAAAGCACAATTCTTAGTTAAGGGAGCTACCTTAGGGTTGGCAAGAGACTTGAACCTAGAGTGGCTCCCAGGAGCCCAAGCCGAGGTCCCCAGTTAGTTCCTTGGGCAGCTTAGGATAGGGAACCGGAAATGACCCTAGTCTATAGCAATACTGACGAATATCTTGCATATCATCATAGAACCTTCATCTGGTGATGGATGGAGATAGAGACAGAGACCCACACAGGAGCACTGGACTGAGCTCCCAAGGTCCCAATGAGGAGCAGAAGGAGGGAGAACATGAGCAAAGAAGTCGGGACCACGAGGGGTGCACCCACCCATTGAGACAATGGAGCTGATCTATTGAGAGCTCACCAAGTCCAGCTGGACTGTGACTGGAAAAGCATGAGTTAAAACTGGACTCTCTGAAAATGGCTGATGAACAATGAGGGCTGATGAGAAGCCAAGGACAATGGCACAGGGTTTTGATCCTACGCAATGTGCTGGCTTTGTGGGAGCCTAGCCAGTTTGGATGTTCACCTTCCTAGATATGGACAGAGGGGGGAGGACCTAGGACTTACCACAGGGCAGGGAACCCTGACTGCTCTTTGGACTGGAGAGGGAGGGGGAGAGGAGTGGGAGGAGGGGGAGAAGGATCAGAGGAGGGGGAGAAGGGTGGGAGGAGGGGGAGGGAAATGGGAGGCTGGGAGGAGGTGGAAACTTGTTTTTTCTTTTCTTCCTTTTCTCAATAATAATAAAAAAAACATAGTACCTCTGTAGGACAAGCTCCTAAAAATAAATGAGTATTCACAGTTTATATTTGTGATCAGTTTCAATGATTATCACCATTAATCCTCATATGGTTTCATCAAATTATCCCCCAATTTGCACTAACATTCTCAATTGATTTTAGTATTGAACTTCTTGTCCCATTTTAAACTACAAAGGATTTTTAAATCGCTAGCATTAGTTATTATTTTCATATAGAAATGACAACCAACCAAAATATAGAGTTATGGAGATGAGTCACAAAGGATACATATACAATACAACTCCTTCACCTAAGGCTCAGGGATCATTGTGGAGAAGTGGCAGAAAAATTGTAATAGTCAGAGGAAAATCGAGTTTTCTGTGAGATAGTGTGTCCTAGGAATGCCAGGAGCTACACCCATAAAGTCTCACCCAACTGCAGAACAAGGATAAGGCCAGGGGATTTCATTCTGAAGATTTCTGAGAAGAAACATTAGTAAATAAGAATATTTGGCAGAAGATACTCCTTAGTATTAGGAACCTAGCCTTCTAGAGACGGGTGGGAACCATTTGCAATGAATCACGTTGACTTATGTTGATATGTGTGGCAAGAGCTTGAGAACAAACAGTGGATGCTGCAGATGTAGCAACGAGATAAGAAATCAGTGAAGGCTTAAGTGAATGGATGGTGACCCAATGACTTTCAGTAATACACTTGCTCAAGCAGCACTTCAATTTCTATAAAAGGAAAAAGAAACAAGTAAGGTAATTGGATAAAGTATTTTTTAATTGTTTTAGATTTAGATTTTCTCATGTATGTTTCTGTAGCCTCTCTCTTTCAGTGTGTGTGTGTGTGTGTGTGTGTGTGTGTGTGTGTGTGTGTGTATGTGTTTGCATCATGGCTGTACAGATGACTGTAGAATGTAGAGACCAGGAGAAAGCATTGGGTCATCTGGTACCACCTGAGAATTGAACGTCATTCCTCTAGAAGAGCAGCAATACTCTAACACTAAGCCATTTCTCCATCCCCTAAGACTTTTTATCAGTATAACTTGCAGAGAGGACACTTTTAAATGATATATATTCATGTAATTTATCTAGTGAAGGGAATGAATGACCTGATTGAATCTATTCATGGCAAACTCAGGGAAAACATGAAGGATTTTTTCAGACCTTTGCTTTACCTCAGTCTCTACTTGTAAACACCCCCCATGCCTTTCAATTATCCTAGCTAAACCCCAATTAATGTAGGTCATTTGCAGTCACTATCTACATGTAGCTTTAAGGTTACCTAGAAATCTCCTCTACAAAGCAGATCACCAACTCTGCATTTCTGACAGAGAACCTCTGAGGTCTGTATCGATAAGACTTACTGAGAGAGATGCTGGCTTCATCTCAACTACCTTTAGCTTGTGCTGTGACTTGCATGAAGACTGAACAAAGACACTTCTCTCTTGTGCATCACTAGTATCTTAAGATATAGAACAGTGTTATTTACATGGAAAACATTCTTTTTTAAAAAAATGTATTTGATCCAGGGTTTCACCAGTTTGGACTGTCTCAGAAATGACATTCCAGTCTACGTTGTCCTCAGACTCCTGATAGTCTTCCTGCCTCATCATCCCAGGTGGTAGAACTCCAGAGTGAGCCTGGCAAGCCGAGGTTATACTTTATTATAACATTTCATTATTTAAGCATTAGAGAATGGAGCTGTGTATCCTAGGCATCTCGCTCTGCCCCTGAAGTAGAGGTTTGAAAATGCTATAAACCAAAGAACAACATCCACCAGCAGAAAAGAACAACTGATTCATTTCTCTTCTTGCCTCAGCAGCAGCACGGGGATCTCAATAGTGACTTGATGATGAATCAAGTCCTCTGAGTGTAACTCTCAGTCATTTTCTCATTGTTTGATGTGTTGTCAATATTTGTGTCTTCCACATGACCAGTTCTAAGAAGCATGAGCCACACAGTTCTTTGATTTGACTCAGTAGTATTTATTCTTCTTTCTCCCCCAGGCTTTCTGAGCCCCCACAAGCACACAGCAATCCATTTAGGCAGGAAACCCTGCACTTTGTGGGTCACAGTATTTTAGAACTCTTTCAGCTGAACCTAGATCCAACTTGATTTGTCTTCAAACTCCCAGACTTCATGTTGAAGTACACATTACATTCCCCTGGATGTTCCTAGCCATGGTCTCCTAGTGCCCTGGCTCCAAGTAATTTGTGTGTGTGTGTGGGGGGGGATTTGTAAAAAGTAAAAATACTTTTCCTGCATCTTGGCATCAAGACTATTACATTAAATTTCATGATTTTTACTGAAGAAAAGCTGTTAATTTTCCCAGGCTTTGTGCACTATGAATTTTCCTCTGTGGTTATAAGGTCATAATATTTTCCCAGAATGGTATTTCTTGGGTCTTTCTCTTGGCAAGACATACCTGAATACGTATTTTCTGAACATGGGTGGAAAGGTTAAATCAATAAGAATTTGCAGTGCTGACCTTTGCATGGCCTCCTCTCTGAAGGCACTTGCTTTGACATGGTGTTCTAAGACTCTCAACGGCTTACAGGAAAACACCCTGTCTGATGCTGATGATGCTGGGAGCCAGCGGTTATGAACTTGTGGCTCAACCTCAGGGAACTTCTGAGTGAGAGCTCAGACTCCACCCAGCTTGGCTGAGTGACCTCAGAAAAGTTACCAAACATGGGCCTGTCCCTCATTTTACGGCTGTAATATGGGGAAAAAAAATGCTTATTTGAGTCAAGCAGTTCCTAACTCGGTCCTCTTTTTGTTGTGTTTCTCCATGGATAGGTTCAGAATTTGAAAGAGTGTCTGCTGTATAATAAAGATTAATGTAAATCCATTACATAAATGTATGTACAGATAAATGAAAGCTAATTATTAGATACATTGTAGACCAAGATAACATTCTCAAATTTAGCATAGACAGAGTGGTGTGGGAGGTCCCTTTGTCTGTGTGTTGCTTTTATAGATTAATAAATAACAAACTGGCTCGGCCTATAGCATGGGAGGAGAAGCACAGAGTCAGGGAAACACCATGGAGCTGCCAGAATCAGACATGCTGAAACTTTGCTGATAAGGTACTGCTACATGGTGATATACAGATGAATAGAGATTCCTTCAAATCTTTCAGAGACCTTCAGAATATGTTTTAAAAACTTAAAACTTCTTGACAATGAGATACATCTGATCCTGGACACACCAAGCTACTTCAAGAGAAAGATGGGCACCAAAAAGCTTCCTTATGGAGTTGGTTAGTACCTTGGGCAAAAAGCTGCTCTTGCCTGGACTGCTTAACTGGACTTGCAGGACCCCCAGAGAAATGATTGCTGAACTTGCCTAAAGGTGAGAAAATCCTTTAGGGTTCCTGCTTCATTAAAGAGTCTGCCAGACATTCTGCAGGACACAGAAGAAAATGACTGACAAATCGCCAGTATAGGCAGAACTGTTTTTGTAATTTCCTGCTTCATGGAAAAGTCTGCTAAATATTATGAGTTTTTAGGCTAAAGACGAATGCCCCAACACTACAGAAGAACTTTGGGTGACTGTCCAGGCAGTGAGATGTCTCTGTCATTTCTAGAGTTTGGAAGTTGCTTACAATGTACTTCCTGTTTACTTAGGTAATATCATATCCTTCTGGAGTCTTTGGAGGAGTTAAAGAATTTTTAGTTTTTTTTCTTAGTTATGAAATAGTTATATATTTTTCCTTAGTTATGAAAAAAGATAAAGTAGATGTAAATGTTGTAACTGTGATTCTTGATTGATAACTGTTTTGTTATATGTAATTTTACTATGTTAAAGTTGAAGTCTTTCTTTTTTTTGTTTAAACAGAAAAGGGGTGATATGCAAGATATTCATCAATATGACTATAGGATAGGGTCATTTCAGGTTCCCTCTCCTCAGTTGCCCAAGGTACTAGCTGGGGACATCTCCCTGGACACCTGCGAGCCCCTCTAGAGTCAAGTCTCTTGCCAACCCTAAGATGGCTCCCTTAATTAGGATATATACTTCCCTGCTCCCATATCCACCCTTCCTTTATCCCATGGAGATAGAGACAGAGACCCACACTGGAGCACCGGACTGAGGTCCCAAGGTCCAAATGAGGAGCAGAAGGAGGGAGAACATGAACAAGGAAGTCAGGACCGCGAGGGGTGCACCCACCCACTGTGACAGTGGGGCTGATCTATTGGGAGCTCATCAAGGCCAGCTGGACTGTGACTGAAAAAGCATGGGATAAAACCGGACTCTCTGAACATGGTGGACAATGAAAGCTGATGAGAAGCCAAGGGCAATGGCACTAGGTTTCGATCCTACTGCATGAACTGGCTTTGTGGGAGCCTACCCTGATTGGATGCTCACCTTCCTAGACCTGGATGGAGGGGGAAGGACCTTGGACTTCCCACAGGGCAGGGAATCCAGACTGCTCTTCAGACTGGAGAGGGAGGGTGAATGGAGTAAGGGGAGGGAGAGAGGAGTGGGGAGAGGGGGAGAGGAGGGGGGGAGGGGGAGAGGAGTGGGAGGAGGGGGAGGGAAATGGGAGGCGGGGAGGAGGCAGAAATTTTTTTTCAACAAAAAACTAAATAAACAAAAAAAGGGGAAAGTGTATGGGAGGTCCTTCTGTTTGTGCATTGCTTTTGTTGGTTCATGAATAAAGAACTGGCTTGGCCTACAGCACAGGAGGAGAAGAATGGAGTCAGGGAAATGCCATGGAGCCACCAGAGTCAGACATGCCAAAACTTTGCTGGTAAGCTACTGCCACATGGCGATGAATAGAAATGGGTTAAATTAATATATAAGAGTTGGCCAATGAGAGGCTGGAGCTAATGGGCCAAGCAGTGATTTAATTAATACAGTTTCTGTGTGATTATATTGCAGCTAAGCTAGCCAGGCATCTGGAAAAAACAAACGGCTGCCTCCTAGAGTGTATCCATGATCTTATTAATGTTAAATAAGAACCATAACAAAATTACAAGAGGAATCCTTATTAACTCTTTGGCTTCCTTTTTTTCAAAGTTATTTTATAATAATATGAAAAATCTACAAATTTATGTGAAAGAAGCCCGTTTTCTATGCATTCACAGCCTTTATGATCCAGGGTAGTTAACATGTTTGTAGTAATTTGCTTCATTTCAGTAAATTACTACATAATAGAAGTTTGTTTGAAAATACATTTTGTCTTTAGAAAAATTATTAATTAGGGTAAATTTTATCCAATTATGAAATTGGAAAAGTTTTATTTAAAAGTGGTATTGGTATTGGTAGAGTAACAATGTATTATTAAAATTTATCTTGTGACAAATTTAATTTTACTCTTATTTGAAGTATTCTAACAATTGAGATAATTAACATTGTTACACTTTATTCTCAAATTAGATGTGGGATGTTACTGAAAGCTTTTTATCCAATTTATTTAGAGATGAGGAAATCATTTCCAAAGTTTTAGTGAGCAGAGGAAATGGGATAAGGTTGATGCTACATACAGTTGTATGTGTGTGAGTTCTTTAAGTTGCCCTCACATTCAACTTCACATGGTACTTTCCTATTGCCATGGCATCCTTGAGCACAAAAAAAAGAGATGATTTCTAAGCTTAGGTGACAATATTCAATAGGAAAAAAATGCTTCCTAATAGGGCAAGTATGTATGGTGAACTTTAATTTCTATCTTATACTTAAAATAAATTTGTATTGACTGTATCATTTGCCTTACAGAAGCTTCTCAGTTTCAGGAGGTCCCATTTACTAATTGTTGTTCTCAGTGTCTGTACTACTGGTGTTATATTTAGGAAATGGTCTTCTGTGCCTATGTTTTCAAGGCTACTTCCCATTTTCTCTTCTATGAAGTTCAGTTATCTGGATTTATGTTGAGGTCTTTGATCCATTTGGACTTGAGTTATGTGCATGGGGATAGATATGGATCTATTTGCATTCTTCTACATGTTGACATCCAATAATGCCAGCACCATTTGTTGAATATGCTTTCTTTTTTTCATTTTTTCATTGTATAATTTTAGCTTCTTTATCAAAAATCAGATATTCATAGATATGTGGGTTAACATCAGGATCTTTGATTCAATTCAATTGGTCAACCTGTTAGATTTTATGCCAATACCTAGTTACTATAGATCTTGATGTCAGGGATGTACATGATTGTTTTGGCTATTCTGTTTTGATTGTTTTTTCATATTGAGTTGAATATTGTTCTTTTGAGGTCTGTGAAATATTGTGTTGGAAATTGCTGGGGATTAAATTGAATATGTAGATTGCTTTAGTAAAAGTGTTATTTTTATTATATTGATTCTACCTATCCAACAGTATGGGAAATCTTTCCATTTTTATTATCTTCTTCAATATTATTCTTCAAAGACATAACATTCTTGTCATACAGGTCCTTTATTTCTTTGGCTAAATGGCAGCCAACAAATGGAAAAAGATCTTCACCAATCCATTAGAATGAAGATTGATTTCCAATATATATAAAAACTTACAAACCTAGACACCAAAATACCAAATAATCCAATTTTTTAAAAGGGTGCAGATCTAAACACAGAATTCTCAATAGAAAAATCTCAAATTGCCAAAAGACACTTAAGGAATTGTACAACATCCTTAGCCATCAGAAAAACGCAAATCAAAACAACTCTGAGATACCATCTTACAACAGTCAAAATCGCTAAGATCAAAAATACCAATAATAAAGCCGGGCGATGGTGGCGCACACCTTTAATCCCAGCACTCAGGAGGCAGAGGCAGGCGGATCTCTGTGAGTTCGAGACCAGCTTGGTCTACAGAGCTAGTTCCAGGACAGGCTCCAAAACCACAGAGAAACCCTGTCTCAAAATAAATAAATAAATAAATAAATACCAATAATAGCTTGTACTGTAAAGGATGTGGACTAAAGGGAACATTCCTCCATTGATGGTGGGAATGCAAACCTGTTCAGCCACTTTGGAAATCAATATGGTCGTTTCCAGAAAATAGGTAATCAATCTCCCTCAAGACTAGGCAATACTACTCTTGGGTATATAGTCAAATGATTTAGAGATATACCATAAGGACACTTTCTCAACTATGTTTATAACAGCATTATTCATAATAGGCAGAACTGGGAAACAACCTAAATGTGCCTCAACCGAAGAATGGATAAAGAAAATGTGGTACATTTACACAATGGAGTACTATTCAGCTTTAAAAAAAAAAACAAAACAAAACAATGCCATCTTGAAATTTGTAGGCAAATGAATAGAACTAGAAAAAAACATCCTGAGTGAGGTATTTCAGACCCAGAAAGACAAACACGGTACATACGAACTCAGAAGTAGAATGTAAATGCAAAGCACAGAATAATCAGCCCATAGCCCAAGACCCCAGAGAAGCTAGGTAACAAGGAAAATCCTAAGAGAGGCATACAGAGATTCTCCTGGAAAGGCAAAGTAGACAAGAACTCCTGTGAAAATTTGGAGTGTGGGGGGTGAAAAAGGGAGGGAAGAAGGGGAGCAGGGGAAAAGAACATGAGGGAACAGGAGAGCCTAGATGGGGGAAGGACAGAGAGGGAGATCAAGGAAAGAGATACCTTGATTGAGGGAGTCATTATGGGGCTAGCAGGAAAGCTGGCACTAGAGAAATTCCCAGAAATCCACATGGATGACTGCAGCTAAGACTCTAATAGTGGAGAAGGTGCCTTAAATGGCCTTCTTTTGTAATCAGATTGATGTGCACCTTAATTGTCATTATTGAACTTTCATCCAGCAACTGATGGAAGCAGATGCAGAGATCCACAGCTAGCCCTGGGCTGAGCTCCCTGAGTCCAGTCAAAGAGTGGAAAGAGTGATAATATTAATAGAGATGTTAAGACAAGGATGGGGATACTCACAGAGAAAACTGACCTGACCTATTGGGAACTCACTGATTCTGGACTGTCGGGGGGAACCTGACATAGGCCCAAACTAGGTTCTCTGAATGTTGGTGATAGTTGTGTGACTTGGACTATCTTTGGGGCTACTGGTAGTGAGATAGGATTTATTCCTAGTGTTTGACCTGGGTTCTTGAAGACCATTCTCTTTGGAGGACTACTTTGCTCAGCATATCTATAAAGGAAAAAGACTTGGTCCTGTCTCAAAATGATGTACCAGACTTTACAGACTCCCAATGGGAAGTTTCATCCTCTCTGAGGAATAGATGGGGGCTGGGAATGATAGAAGGGTGGGGAAGCAGGAGGAGGAGAGTGAGAAGGAATTTGAATTGGTATGTAAAATTAAAAAAGATTGTTTTAAAAAATAAATAAAATGAAAATTAAAAAATAACTTTCTAGAGGAAATAACTTTTGAAACTCCTTTGTAGTATTTAGGGAGTTTTCTTTCTAAGTGGTTAGGTCATGGGGTAATTCTGCCAATTCTACATATACTTGGCTAGATAATCTCTTGATGCCTTCTACAGAAAGATTCAATTTCCCAATTAATGAATTATCTTCCATGTTATTATAAAATGGAAATTTACTTTTCAAGTAAATTTAATATTTTATTCTATGTTATTTATCTTTAATAAAATTTCATGAAGAAGACTGTTATCTATGGCAGTGATCTGTAAGTCTCTCCTAATAAATAACTTTTTATTATTCATAATTCTTAACTAGTGTGGGATTATTTTGTGACTTTCACCTTCATCTAGGGCCTAACCATTTGGTTTTAGAATCTCTGGCTCTGAGTGCACACAAGTCCTCCACCAGGCTCGGAGCATGCCTGGCTAGGTGTGAACCCTCCCTCAGTCCGCCATGGCCTCTGCCTATGCACAGAGCCAGCAGTTCATTTGTATATAGAATTCTCATGGAATGGCCTTTCTTGCTGCAGATTAGTTGTTGTTCTTTATATTTTCTCTTTGTATGTCTCAGAGTAGCTTCAAATCCCTGCATGTTCTCCCCGGTGCCCATCCAAAATTTAACCAAAATAGACCTTGAAGTGAACATTAAGCTTTTGCATTAAGTCATGGAGAAGAGGGTCGTCACGAGTTCTGGAGGGCATCAGCATTTGGTTAGCTGTTTGGAGACATTGCAGAAGGCCCCACAGCAACAATGCTACCTGGTTGACATGACATTGTGATGCTGCCAGCACTACTCTAAGACTGGTTTTGGAGTCGAACAATTTTGTAAAAAAAATTCTATCAACTGCTCAGAAATCATTTCCAACTATACTAGACAGTAATTTTGAAACTTAAGCATCACTTTATTTTGCAGGTTCCCATTAAGTAAACATCACCCCTATAACAGCAAGAAGCAATTCTAGAGGATGAGATGCCTGCTATCCCAAAAATGTTTGAACTCAGGGTTGGGAACACCGTTTAGACCCGGGTTGTTGATTATTACTTGTATTAGATAGAGGTTGGGGTAAAAATTATGTTTGTCTTTTTAAAAAAGGACAATAGTAGATAATAATAGAGTGAATACTTGTGAGCTATTATTTATGGATAATTTACATTGGTATAGTTTTTTGTATATTGATACAAGTTCAAATTATATTTGTTGTTTCTGTTTACAATATTTGTACACCTATGCAAAACTTTCTGTCAAATTGTATATATACATGCTTTTACCTCTGTTTAGGACATTTGGTATATTGATACAACTCTTAGGATATATTTTCATATTGCATTATATATTACTCCTACCTCAGATCAAGATACTTATACATTGTTCACATTTTGAAGTCATTGTCCACATGTTGCACATTTACTTGCAGATTATTTAATATTTTTACATGAAGCTTTACTCTTTAAGTTATACAGGTATTAATTATTATAGGTCAATAGTTCATGTTTGTTGTACATACAGTCAGATCAATTAGGTTCTCTAAATACATAGAGATTGTATTCAGTCTAGATAGGTGTTTTTCAACCACTCAAGAATCTGTAGAACACGGCATTTAAAAAACTTAGCATCCTGTTGACATGAGACATGATTGTTCCTGACAGCACCAATCTATTCCTGAGAGAATGTTGAGCACCGAAGACACTCCACTCAGTTTGTTTTCTTCTTGGCACAATTGGTCTTTGGGCAAGAAACTGCCCATACCTAGTCACTGACAAAGTACATGGTATTTGGAAATGGATAAGAACAGAAGGAAAAAGACTGTCAAATATTGCCAAGACAGGGTAAGATGGTTCTGAAAAGTTTCCTGCCTCTAATAATGGTCTGTCAGTTATGCTAGGCCTTAGCTCGAGTTGGTTGCTTCAATGTTGCAAGTGAAACTTTGGGTGATTGCTTAGGTAGCTAGTTGCCTCTATCATATATTGCTCACTCTGGAAGCTGTTTGATTGCATTTCCTGCCTACTCAAGTAATATCTCCCTTCTCAGGCTTTTGATGGGATTGAAGATTAGATAGTCATAGTTACTATCCTCTTATGATCTAGCCAAGCCATTTCCAACACAATACTTAGACTCCATAGGATAGAATGTTTATTAAAACATTTAGCATATGTTCCTTAATTAATATTGTTTATGCTGGTTGTAATTCTAATCAATATTTGATATCTGTTCCTAGTGTATATAGTTTTGTATTGGGTTTGGAACTCTCTTATTTAAACAAAAAGGGGAGATGCTGTGGGAGCACATTCCTCTCCTTCAGCCAATAGCATTTAAGATATCAGCCCATCTGGGCATGGCTGTTATACTATAAATGCCGCTGTAAAGCATGTGCTCATTCTCTTGCTTCCGGCTCTCACTTCCAGCTGCTTGACTCTGCTCCTGTTCCCTGTTCATGCAGATGGCTGGTATGTATCTAGGACTGTGATCTGTAAGTCTCCCCTAAATAAATAACCCCTTATTACTCATAATTCTGAACTAGTGTGGGGTTATTTTGTGACTTCTGCCTTTCAAAACAATGTGAACATTGAGAATTTGCTAGCCATATACTTTGCTGTTTCAAACTACCAAGACTAGGAGTGATTTTATTACGTCAGCACATTCTTGCCTATGCTGACTGATTGGACTGTCATATTCATGATTTTTTTGCTTATTTTTTCTCATATCTTACAAACAGAAATTCTTTTGACTACTGAATTTCTTACTAGTATGTGATGACCTATATACTAGAGATGTAAAGCATCCAGTTACCTTACTGATTCTATTCTCTGTGCCCCCCAAAATGGAGCTAGCTTTAGGCAAACTCTTTCTTTAACTTGTAATACCACAGCATTGTTTCTTAGAAAAGAATATATAACCTCAGTCATTTCCCATGTATGTAATATCACTGTCATTTTACAAATTAAGAGACAAAGTGGACCAGATGTTTTTATATTCACTTTCTCCTGTGCCTCATATAAACATGCCTGCTAGCTCACTTTTGTCCATGAGTGAAGCCAGTGTTCCCACAAAAGTTTGGTAGGCACACCTGGCACATCTTTCATCTCAGCACTCAAGAGGCATAATGGCTGTTACAAAGGGTCTACACAGGAAGACGATGCCTGGAAATAATAACAATATACTAGTAACATAAAATAACCCTCCTGAATGGTGGCAGCAGGAGCTGTTGTCCAAAATTCTTGGTGGTAGTAACAGTAAATAGGTCCAGTTCTGAGGTTAAGAGTTTGTGTGGCTCATGATTCACCGAACCAAAAAGTCCTATAATAAAAAAAAAAAGTAACACTGGGCCTTACTTTTACTCCCATTTCTACATAAAATTTATGGAGTTTTAACATTCTCCTAAATGCATATTTTAGGTTAAAAAAAGTGCTACTAATTTTTTTTAGTGAAAAAAATTTCACTAATGTGAAATTACCATATTATTTTCAATTATGATGTATTAGACAGAATTCTATCCCCATAATGAAAATCGTGAAACACACACACACACATACAAAGGGAGAGATGGAGAGAGAGAGAGAGAGAGAGAGAGAGAGAGAGAGAGAGAGATTAACAAGGATGATTTGGGATAGCAATATAAAGTAAAGTGTTTAGGGGACTCAGATCTAATATTTTAGCCACTTTGAATTTGAATGAATATATCTATCAACTTTAGGGAGTTGCTATAATATGACTTCATATACTATGAAGTGAGGGAGGCACTGACACTTTCAGAGAAGACAATGACTGATTGGGGAAAGGGGACTATACCTATTCATTACAGTAGTCTTGGAGTTCTCAAACAGACTGTGGGACTTGGGAGAGAACCAGCCATGCTAGCAGTGAGGAACAATTACTTGCTTCCTTAGGATGCCTCCTTGCTCCACTGTCTTGAAAGCATGGGTCCCTCCATCAATCCTTGATTTTCTTTCTCTTTCATTTTATGGCTTTGAGGTATAGACTTGATGTTGTATCTTTTTTTCTCATTTTCTGGTTTGTTTTTCTCTCATCTTGGCACATGGTCCAGAAACTCTACCCTATTGTCTTTTATTCATGACATATTTGCCTCTTATTAAGCACCCATTATTAAAATTTTGAGGTTTATTGTTTCTCGAGCAAGATAAGAATTTGAAGCAGAAATAGTTTTGAAGTAGTTTCCTATTCAAATTCACTTTCCAGTTCATTTTCAGAAGATTGTGTGATCACCTGCCAAGATAGCTACATTTCTCTAGCTAGAAGGTCTCTTTACTAAAAGCAAGCTTTATATGCTGAATTTAAAAAGATTAGAGGGGATTAATATGAAAATAAAATATTTAATTCACATTACATCATCAAGTTAATATTTATTAAGTAAATATTAATGAATGTCATTTTCTTTATAGAACTAAGTCTTTATTTAACCTTTTATAAAACATATTGTTTCAGTGAACAATTGTTAATGAATGTGTGTTATATTTCACTCATTGAAATAATTTCATGTTTTAAAATGCTAATATTATGTTACACATGACAATTAAATATTAAATAAACACATAAATGACATTGACTAACTTTATTTAGTGGCATGGTAAATGATAAATACCTTATTTCTATCTCACATAATAGTCACAGAAACTTGAGATGTAAATTATTACTATCTTATTTTGCCTAAAAAAAAAATGAGTTTACAGTTATAAAACTTAAATGCCAGGCAATGGTGGCACACATTTAATTCCAGCACCCAGGAGGCAGAGTCAGGCAGATCTCTGTCAGTCTGTGGCCAGCCTGATCTACAAGAACGAGTTCAAAGAGAGATTTCAAAGCTACAGAGATACCCTTTCTCAAAAATAAAAAACCAAACCTGAAAAAAAAAAACAACTTAAAGAAAACTTAAAACATCTTTCTAGTCACAAAGAAACACGTGAGGTTTGAGACTGACAAAATAACATTTGCTTGTTTGCTTGATTATTTTTTTGTTTTTCAGACAGAAGATGAATATAAATGTGCATTTATTGGATTATTAGATTGATTTTCTTTCACAGAAGCTACAAAATTTCTCTTTTGTGAGCTTGGCTATTTAATAAAATGAAATTGAGTCTAACTTTTTAGCACAGAAATAGACATTAGTTTGGAGAACAATATAAGAAGTCAGTTCATGAAGAATAAAATTTTAGCTTGTGTTTTGATAAACAGTTGCACACAAATCCGGATTAGTAACAAAGTGTGTTTACATAATATTACTAATTAGCATTTCTGTGAGGGCTCCAATGTTTGTGGTCTTTGTTTTCTTTTCAGTAGGGGGTAGAGATATTTTCTTCATATTGAGCAGGACCTAAGTCCAATTAGATTGCTGTTGGTTACTGTCACGATTGACACAATTTCACCTTTAAGGTTATCTTGCCAGGCTGCTTATTGTTGCACTTCATATACCTCTCAGTTGGATAGGACTAATGTTTGCTTTCCTTACTTGGCAGCTTGCATGACACCTCCCGGTATTATGAAAATTAGCCTTAAGGAAGGAGTCTTTCAGGTTAGAGCCAACTCAAATCTCCCAAGTCCTGTATTCAAAGTGTTCAGTGTCTTCAGCAATACAGAACTTCCCTCCATCTCTGAGAGAGAGCCAAAGCAACATCAGTAGCCTGTTTTTTCTTTGGTGGTCTCTTAGACTGCCTATCCCATGTTTTTTAATATCCACTTCTTAAAGGACATTCACAAAGTCTAGTGTGAGATTGTGTCACTTAGAGATGATCAGAAAGCTTCACTATGGTACATTAACAATAATGGCTGCCTAAACAAGACCTAGCCAAAGATAATTGCAATAGATAATGATAACATGAAAGGGGAGAAATCTCATGACATCCTACTTCACAACAAAGAATATAAGTGAACAGTGAGTGCTGAGGGAGGGAGAATTAGTCACTAGCAGGGGGAAGCTTGTTATTGGTTATTTCAAACAAAGCATTCAGCCCTGAAATAATGTATACACAAACAACACTCAAACAGATATACACAGGAAATTGAACTAAAACGCTTATGAAGGTCAATCATTTTATAACTTTAATTCTCTTAAATCTTTGTTTTAGGCTTAAGAATATAATGAGATTTTTTTTCTCATAACATTTTATTTATAAATCGACTACAAAATAGTACAGAATTGTCTTAACTACTGTACCAAGATTATCCAACTTTTAATCTCTGTGTTTTTTAGCAGTAGCAGTTAACTTGACAGAATCTAAAATCTTCTAGGAAATAGGCTTCTGAGAATGCCTGTGGAAGACCTTGGTGATTTCATTAATTGATGTGAGAAGACTGATTTTATTTGTGGGCAGACCATTTCCTGGTCAAAGGATCTGCAGAAAGTACGGAAAAGGAGCTGAGTACATGCACACATCCCTGCGTGCTTCCTATTGGTAAATGAGTTCTCTCCCTTGATAGAATGACTGCACATTGGACTGTGTGATGCTCTAAAATGTTCAAATTTAATTTGATTCCCTTGGGGTATTTTTTTCACTGAAATCTAGAAAGAAACTAATATATATCACATTAGTGAGGTGTGTTTATTATAATTAATGACCGAGGATGCTATGTGCCCATCAACATAAATATCTTCTTGATTTAGTTTCTTAGGTTGTACTCAATGTACTTTATCCATCTGTGACCCCACCCTGTGGAGTCATATGAATATGAGCCGTGCATATTCTTAGGATTGTCTTGCTTTTACTATTTTTTGCATGCCTCTTGCTTTCGGTGCTCTTCACAGCCCTGAAATCTGTTATACTGAATGGTGTTTCACTACTGACTTTGTTTATTTTGTTATTGTTTTGTTGTTCTTTTGATAGACTAGGTTGTAGAATTTCCAGGGGTCACCTTCAGAAGCCAAGTATTATTTTCATCACAACCTATAGAAGATTCAGCCACACTTCTAACCTAAATTATGGTTGTTGACTTTACATCCTGTCACTTGGCTGAAACAGTTGCTTTCAAGTATATCCACTATAGGTATGTTCTGTTAATACTTTCCAGAATTTTCTCTGTAGCATGCAGTTTCTATAAGCATCCTACAATTAGTATGTTGTTAATTATGCTACAGTTCACTGTGAATCTTATATCTATATGATTACTTTAAATTATCCATGACTATGTTGCCTTTTCTTCTATTTATTCAGTCATTTTTAATACGATGGATTCAGGGATGATTATTTTATCTTATACCTATATGATTACTTTAAATTATCCATGACTATGTTGCCTTTTCTTCTATTTATTCAGTCATTTTTAATACGATGGATTCAGGGATGATTATTTTGTATTGTGTTATAATACAATTCAACTCATAGGCAGTATATGTCCATCTTAAATTAGTATATTTTGAATTTTAGAATTGTCTTAGGTTTATAAGAAATTTCAAAAGAATTAGAAAATCATCACCAATGTTTCTTCTCTGAACTGTTCATCTGCCCCTTCATAATGCACACCCTGTGGGTTCTGATGCATAAATAATGACATGTATCCATCATTGCAGTATGACGCAGAGAAGTTCCACTGTCCTCCCCATTCAAACATTTAGTCATCACTACACTCCTTTTGTGTGTCTCCCAGCCTTCCACAATGACTAATTTTAAGAACTATTTTAATATATAAAATAATAGGTTCCATTGTATCATACATGTAAATTGCTGTACTTTGCTCATATTTGGTCTCCCACTGCTTTCTCCATTATACAGTGCTCTCCCTTTCCAAATATCTTCCCTCCTCTCTGGGTAAGAATATGTACACATATTAATGTCATTAAATATACATCCTTCATATGAGAGAAAACAAGAAATATTTCCTTCTCTTTCTGTCATCATCTCTATTTTTTCTTCCTTTACAATTTTTCCTTTTCCCTCATAGTCCACATTTTCCTTGTATGTCGCAAACATGCAATGTTTAAATACACACACATGCACTCATACACACTCACACAAGAAAGTACATAAAGTTTGTCTTTCTTCAACTGTCTCATTTAACTTAATATGAAGCTCTCTAGTTCCAGTCTTATTTTTCAGATGACATATAGTCTTCATGATGGAAAACTCTATTAAGTATATTGCCACATTCAGTTCATCAGTTCATTTGTCAATGCACATCTAAATTAGTTACGTTTGTTGGTTATTGTGACTATTCTATCATTAATGCACAAATGATTCTGCTGTATATTGATTTAGAATCCTTTTCATGAACACGTGTGTGTTTGCATGTGTGTGTGTTCATTTAAATACATTGATATGTATAAACCCTCGAAACATGATGTTTATATATTAAATCTACCTTTATTTTCTCCCTTAGTTACAACAGATGGCTCTGTGCTGTGTGCAATAATTTGGGCAGACATATGCAGTATTTCAAAACTTGTCTAAGCCACACTTGCTTTTTAAAGTCTTCACTGAAAAACAAGCCATTAATCTGAAAAGTCTACCTTTATATGTGATTTTGCTTTCTTCTCTTGTAGCTTTCCATATCCACTCTTTGCTCTGTATATTTGGTATTTGACTATTTAGTGACAGGGAGTTTTTATCTGTTTCTATCTATTGGTGGGTTTCTTTCTTTCTTTTTTTTTTTTTGGTGCATCTAGCACCTTAAAAGGTATCTTTTCCTTAGAATGGGAATTTTTTTCTCTGTGCCCTTGACCTGGATTTCTTCTACTTCATTTATACCTACCATTCATGTCTCATATTTTTGTAGTGTTCCACAGTTCCTGAATGTTTGGTTCTTGGAATTCTGTACATTTGTTGTATTCTTTCTCCAAATAATTAAATTCCTTTACCTTGTCTTTAAGACCTGTAAATCTTATCTATTTCTATTTGATGGATTGTGGTAGGGGGGATCAATATTATCTGTGGGAGGTGGGGATGGGCTGCTTGGTACTCAGATGGTGGGAGCTAGAACTGTGGTAGGTGTAGAGCCACATGCAAGGGATGGGTATGACTCGGCAAAGTTTCCAGGTGGTGGGGCTAGGTTCTAGCCAAATGAATCTACTATTATAAAATGTGTTAAATCAAGGAAGTTGGATTTAAGGACTTTAACTTCATCTAATGAACATGGATTTCATTCATGAAAGAAATTTTTATTGGCAAGCTCTTATTTTTCATTTTTACTGTCATCCTATTCTCTCTAAAACACCCAGTATGGTTAAAAAAATCAAAAGGAATCTCTGAATACCATTTTCCATATAGAGCTGAAAGCTTAAGTGTGACTTAAGCCCCATGGTCATGAGTCACTTGTTTATTCTTGTAAAGTGCTTTCATGTGACTTTGGAAACCTGCCTTTGTCATTAAATTTGAGCTTTCCTTTAAGAGTCAGATTCTGTAAAATGTTGTGACTTGGAGCAAAAAAGTTTATAAGTAGGTCATACTTAAGCTGCAAATAGGACTCTTTTATGCATAAAAATATTATAGACAGATTTTTTTTTTCAAGACAGGGCTTCTCTGTGCAGCTTTGGTGGCTGTCCTTGAACTCACAAAGATCTGCCTGCCTCTGCCTCCCAAGTGCTGGGATTAAAGATATTTACCACCACCACCAAGTTTCTAGACAAATTTTTAACCTACATTGAGCTTAGTCAAAGCGAGGTTCTTCTAATAACGGAATAATTTCAAATACAGCTCAGTCTCCAGTAGGATTCTTATCTGTAACTGAAAATGGGAGCTTTCAAAATTAACAGATATAAATATCTTCAAGATTTATCCTATTGAAGATGTTGTCAGTCATCTTTTTTATTGCTTTATAAATAATACCATTCAAAATTTCCCCTTCCTCCCCTTCCTCCCCTCCTCCTACTTCACTCCCGTTTCCTTCTCCTCCTCCTCCTTCTACCCCTCCAGTCCTAAGAGAGGGAAGGGTACCCTGCCCTGTGGGAGGTGCAAGGCCCTCCTCACTCCATCCAGGCTTAGGAAGTTGAGCATCCAAATAGACTAGGATCCCTAAAAGCCAATACATGCAATAGAGACAAATCCCAGTGCCATTATCATTGACTTCTCAGTCAGCCCCAATTGTCAGCCACATTCAGAGAATCTGGTTTTATCACATGCTCATTCAGTCCCAGTCCAGCTGGCTTTGATGAGCTCCCATTAGATTAGGCACACTGTCTCAGTGGGTGGACCAACTCCTTGCGGTCCTGACTCCTTGCTCATATTCTCCCTCCTTCTGCTCTTCAACTGGATCTTGGGAACTCTGTCCAGTACTCCCATGCGGGTCTTTGTCTCTATCTCCATCCGTCGCTGGTTGAAGGTTCTATGGTGATATTCAAGATAGTCATCAGTGTGGCTATGGGACAATGCCAGAATGCCAGTTCAGACACCCTCTCCTTGTTACGGGAGGTCCTCCCACTCCTCCAGCCTATCACCGCTGCGTGGTCTCTCAACGGCGATAGGCTGTAGGAGTGGGAGGACCTCCCGTAACACCTCCTCCACTTCCCAAGGACCTAGCTGGGTACATCCCCGTAAACACCTGGGAACCCCTCTAGAGCCAAGTCTCTTGCCAACCCTAAAATGGCTCCCTTAATTAAGATATCTTCTTCCCTGCTCCCATATCTGCCCTTCCTATATCTCAACCATCCCACTCCTCCAAGCTCTCCCCAATCCTCCCCTTCTCCCTTTTCTCTCTCCATCTCCCCTTTCCCCAACCCCACCCCTATTCTCCCAACCTTTGCTTGGCGATCTTGTCTGCTTCCAATTTCCAGGAGGATCTATATATGTTTTTCTTTGGGTTCTCCTTATTTTTCAGCTTTTCTAGGATTGTGAACTATAGGCTCAATGTCCCTTATTTATGGCTAGAAATCACTAATGAGTGAGTACATATTATATTCATCGTTTTGGGTCTGGGTTATCTCACTCAAGATAGTGTTTTCTATTTCCATCCATTTGCATGCAAAATTCAAGATGTCATTGTTTTTTATCATTGTTTTTTAACACTGAGTATATTTTAAGTGTGTATATGTTCCACACTTTCTTTATCCATTCTTCCATTGTGGGGCATCTAGGTTGTTTCCAGGTTCTGGCTATTACAAATAATGCTTCTATGAGCATAGTTGAACAAATGCTTTTGTAGTATGATTGGGCATCTCTTGGGTATCAGTCATCTTAAAGTCATTGTTGAAGGTCAACATACATGTAGGTTTCCTATATGCAAGGGAATTAATTCTAAGAAGCATTGTGGAAATATGGAGGAAAAATTGTAATATCTATAACTGTTGATTCTTACCATTATTCAACAATTGTAGTTCAAACATTAGCTGTTGTAATATGAGCAGAGGGGCTGTGTCCCCGGCACCTGGCCACCCACATGGCTAGCTTATGCCCTGAAATAACAACACACAAACTGTATTCTTTTAAACACTGCTTGCCCCATTATATCTAGCCTCTTCTCGGCTAACTCTCGCACCTGGACTAGCCCATTTCTAATAATCTGCTGTAGCCCACGAGGTGGCTTACCAGGGAGATTCTAGCCTACATCCAACCTGGGTTGGAGCTTCATCGCGTGCGTCTGGCCGGGCGAGGGGATCATTGTGTCTCTGAGCTCACTTCCTCTTTTTCCCAGCATTTGGTTCTGTTTACTCCTCCCACCTATGTTTTAACCTATGAGGCCAAGCAGTTTCTTTATTACTTAACCAATGACCTTCCTCCATCAATTAGCCATTGTATGTAGATTGTATTCACTACCAAGTTTTGTCAGTTGATACTTATACATTCTTTTCTTCCTGCCTCTCAGGATGCCCATAAGACAGTGTCTCCAAATCAAAACCAAAATTCCTCTTGCCTATCCTTAGCAAAAAGGAATTCAGTAAAACTAAAGTTCATTTTATTTTGCTTTCTCTTCATTATTTCTTTTATTTTTGAAATTATAATTATATCATTTTCTTATTCCCCTTTATTCCTCCAAATCCTCCCATAACCTCTGCCTTACTCCTTTTCAAATTCATTGGCTATTTTACCACTATTTTTTGTTACTTTTTATTTATGTTACCATTTTAATTGTATTATATTCCCATGATATTCCAATACTGTAACATGAGGGCCAACCTGCTTGTTGGGGTTTCTGTCCTGCCTGCTCCCCCAGCCATTTAGTCCCAGAGAAAATCATACAGAGATCTCCATAAGTTATAAAACTGATTGGCCCATTAGCTCAGGCTACTTATTAGCTCTTGTAGCTTATATTAACCCATTATTCTTATCCATGTTAGCCACATGGCTCAATACCTTTCTCAGAGGGGTAGCTCACATCTTGCCTCTTAGGCGGTCTGGGCAGAACTGTGGAGGGGGCTTCCTTCTTCCCAGAATATTCATGTTCTCATTGCCATACCTCTATTTTCTGTTTGGTTGACCCACCTATACTTCCTGCTGGGCCAATCAGTATTTATTTAAAACATGATTGACAGAATACAGACAATTATCCCACACCACAGTACATGTATATTTTGTGTGGTATTTAAATTGGAGTGAACCCATTGTCTCCTCCAACATTCATTGTATCTTCACTATGAACCCTTCTAGAATCCCACATCACAATGTTTGGAAAGGTAAAGTCTCATTTCAGCCCCCAGGGGGTTTGTTATCACATGTTCTTTTTTTGTAAAGTTGGTTCTCTGGTTCTGTATTTAGTACCTTCAGGGACTGTTGGTATGAAGATCAAAACAAGAGCTGTTTTCAGTTATAGAATTATTTATAGTCATTTCAGACAAAGTGCAGAGGACAAGTCCCTGTGGAACTTTGTAGCAATCCCCCATACTGAATGTTTAATAAGCACCTATTTTGATTTTAAAGGATATGACTAAACAAAAGCCAATCAATAGAGTGAATTGATCTGCTCATCTGAAGATAATTCTAAGCTTTCTGTTTGAGCTTCTGATGCTCTGCCTTACCTCATCAATCCATGAGGATTTTCTGCCCACCATAATGAAAAGTTTCCTAATGTTGCTCTTTTCTCGTAGACGAGATGAAAAGAACAGGATTGGTGCTGGCAATCTGATGTAGGTGGGTCATCTGTCTATGTGTTACTCTCATTGGTTAATAAAGAGACTGTCTTGGCCTTTTAATAGGGCAGAAAATTAGGTGGGCAGAGTAGACAGAACAGAATGCTGGGAAGAAGACAATGAGGCAGACGCCATAGCTCTCCTCTCTGAGATGGACGCAGGTTAGAAACTTCCCAGTAAGCAACCACCTCATGGTACTATACACATTAATAGAAATAGGTTAATCAAGATGTGAGAGTTATCCAGGAAGAGGCTAGAGCTAATGGGCCACATAGTATTTAAATGAATACAATCTGTGTGTTGTTATTTTGAGTGTAAAGATAGCTGTGTGGGAGTCAGGTGGGAAGAAAAGCCTGCTCACCTCATCACTACAGCAATCTACACCATCACCAAAAGCATGGACAAGTATGCATGAGCTGTTTTAGAAATATGTCCAATATCTTGAATTTTATGGCACTCTTCTATTCGTGGCTGGTAACCAGGGTTACCACTAGGGTTATGCAGTTTAGCTTATCCCATCCCTCATTGCTAATCATCAAATCCTGGCAACAGAAAGAAACTTGAGAGACCTGAACATTATACAGTGATAATTGCCAAGAGAGGGTACTATGTCAGGTTAATATGATGACTATGTGGGTCAGTCATTCAGACCAGCTGATGAAAACCTCAGATATTTGGGCAATACAAATTTTGTCTGATCATGATGCTGTCTGCAATTATATTGCTATCAAAATGTGTATATAGAATAAAGCAGAGGGTCTTAACATGTGTATGTGAATACTATCGAATCAGTTGAGTCTAAGCTGTACAAAAGCTTTTTGCTTGACTTACTAACAGAGTTTGACCTGAAACATCCCCTGCCCTTGGATTTGTACCATCAGTTCTCCTGATTTCCAGGACTTCTGATTCACTTTGGGGCTGTGGGTCAACCTTGTGAAATCCACCCCCACTCTTTTCTTTCTGAATCCTTTGCTTTTCCAAATAAATACCAAGAAAATCTCTGTTTAAAAATTCTTTACATCACGTTTATCACAAACACACTTGGTGGCACTGTCTCTGGTGCCTTGATGAAAGTTGTGAATTCAGAAGTGAGAATTTTTGAGGTCGAATGGTCACTTGACCTGATTCACTGAGATTGCCTGGATGTGATTTGTCATCGATCTTACTGAAATTTGCTTGTTGGGGCACCAGTGTTGAGAGAGAGGGAGTCTTTAGGAACTGTTAATGCATTTCTCATGAGACTACATCAGTTCTAACAGGCATGCTTAGTTTTAGTTTTCTCAAAGTTGGTTCCTATCAAGTATAATTTCCTATTCTGGTTTCCATATATAGTGGTGTGCCATTATCACAAGTTCTTCTACTGTGTGAGGCTATCTGCCTTGTAGAGCTAGAGCTGAAGGCCCTCATCAGATGGTACCCAACCTGAGCATCCTCGCTGTCAGAAATGGGACCTAAGTAAACTTCTTGTCTTCCTAGATTCACTCAGGAGTATTTTTGTAATGGAATGCCGCACATTCTCTTCAACGGTCCTTGTCTCCCTGGTGCTCTAGACTCACTTCTCTCTCACAAGATCACTGTTTCTGTGACCGTTTGTCTCTTTTCCAAATTTACATGTGTTCATGTTAACGAATTTTTTTTTTTTGGCTATTAACTCACTATGGTACTTTATGCATATTAATCATAAACAGACTTTACCTTGTCGCTCTCTGTGAAATGTTTCTTAGGCGCCTCTAACAGCACTGTTTCTCTGAAATTGTTCATTAATTTGTGGTTTTGCTTCTAGTTGTTATTTAATCCCTACTTATTTATTTATCTATCATTTATATTATTAAAATATAGCTTTACTTAATCATTTTGTTAATTTAATTATTTAAATTTTATTTACTTTTTTATTTAATTTAAAACTGTTTCACAAATCATTGGGGAAAATGTCACACACTTCTTTTCTGTCAATAAATAAAAATGCTCAAATATGCTTTTTTTAAAAAAAGAGAAATGATATTTATAATACTGGTCTCCAGGGCAACAAATCACTAATTCCTTTTGCTTCATACATACAACTAAATCTCCAACCAGGACTTTTATTTAATTATCTACAAGATTTTTAATTCATTTCTCTACTTGACATACAAGTTTGTCCTTGGCTACATCAAACCTCTGATGTTCTCTGTAGGTGTATGCCTCTTGCCAGCTTCCTTATTGCATTACACTCTTTCTATGACTCAGATACACCTTCTCCCAACATTTACTAAAGTTTTGACATGTATTGGGGTAGCTATTTCCCTAACTTCTCCCAGATATGTAAACATTTTTCAGTGAATACTTGTGAAATAAATATAGAGATGAATTAATAAAAATGAGAAAATAAAGTTGACTTTAGGATATGATTGAAAGACCAAGAGCAATAATTTTTATAAAGAATTCAATATTAAAGACACCATAACATGATAGTAGTTAAAATTAACATGAAGATGACTACTTTCAGGAAGAATGAAAATTGAGAGGAAATATACAAAAACTAAATTCTGTGGAATATCAGAAATCAATTATTGATAGTGATGCCTAGGGAAAAAAATTAAAGTAGAGACACAAAATGAAAATAAATATGATTGCAGCTGAAAAGATTAAAAGTAAGATTGCAAAATAGTACTGTTCCTGGACCAACAGACTGTTAGATAAAGATAGACTGGCTAAAAGGGAGGCTATTGCAAAGCTTCGCTAATTGAAGCAGGTTTACAGGAATGATTGGTGAAGAGTCCAAGTTACAATAAATGAAGGATACAAAAGGAAGAAGCTAGTAAGTTTTATGTATAAAAAATAAGCTCATTACTATTGGCCATTGGAGAAAAAAAGGGCAGGGAGATACAGTGGCACGTGGGACAGAATAAAGGTATAAAATGGTCTCCATTGATGCTGAGGACATGTATATGATGTATACATGCTCAAGAAAGTGAATCACAGTGCAGAAACAGTTTTCAGGTTTGAAAACGATACTTGATGAGATGAAGTGCTTGAAGTCCTAGATGAATTTGACAAAAATATTCTTTTGACTGAAAGTTAACCATCAGATGCTCTTCCATCAGCTAGTGAAAATTTGTGCTCCCTTAAAAATGATCATTTCAGCATGAATGACTAATTATGAAATTATTCAATACTGTTAAAGCATAAGTTACTTCTTCAAGGTTTCCTTTAAAATAATCTCCTCTATTCTGGGTGGTCTAAATACAGCAAGATACCATGAAGAAGTACAAATGTCCTCTGTGCGTGAAATACTGGGTGCATGCGTGTAGTCTCAGCACTGGGTAAGATAGGCAAGAGGAAGGTGAGTTTCAGACCTGCCTGGGCTGCAAAGTGTTATGAAAGGCAAGAAAATCCTAGATAATAAAAAAGTACTCTGATAACTAACTGAAACCAGTTCTTCACTAAGATCCTAAGTGGGGTGGGGTGTGGGGAGGGGAGAGGGAAGGGTAAGACCAGGTGTCCTCTCACAAGAGCACAAAGATTCAGCATCACACCTTCTGTGAACAGCACCAGATTGGGATGGCTAATTCAAAATTAATAAAACATTTATAAATATTAGGACTTAAAATTTTAGCTGAAATTTTAAAAACACTGTGTTGGCAGACTTCACAATAACATTTGAGTGTTTGCTCTTTGCTCTTTTGGCAAAGCTCTGTTGACTTATTTAATAATGCAATTCTTTCTCATCCATCATGCTTCTGTCCTCTCATGCTGCAGACTTCTCCCTCAGACCATTAGTCTCTTACCATATTCAGTAACCGTACAGAGAAGCATCATTTACTGGGAAGCAAACCGTTCCCAGAGGCCATTTTTAGGGGAAATATAATTTTCTTATTCTCAGGGCATTCCACTGCTGGTACTCATAATTACAGAAAGTATTGCATTTTGTAATTATAAATTGAATGCTGAGATTAATTTTCACATTTGTATATTTCCCCCACTTTAAAAACATCAGCCTGGTTTACTTAGTGAGTTCTAGGATAGCCAGAGCTACATAGTGAGACCTCTGCCTCAAACACACAAACACACACACACACACACACACACACACACACGAGAGAGAAAGAGAAAGAGAGAGAGAGAGAGAGAGAGAGAGAGAGAGAGAGAGAGAGAGACCTAGAAAGTTTAAGTAACAAGAGGACTCAAGGCAGGACACATGGATATCCCTGGAAAAAGGGAAATAGAATAGAGTTTGTGGGTAGGGGTCAGGTAGTGATAGAAATAGGAGGAGCCGGGCAAAAAAGGGGGAATGGATGGAGGAAGAAAGTAATGGGAAAGATGAGTTTAACAGGGAGGCATTTCAGAGGGATGTGGAAAACTAGCTCAAAGAAACTCCCTGAAATCTCCTAGGTAATCCTAAAGAAGATTCCTAGTAATGGTGAATGCTGGGCCTGAACCAGCCATCTTTTGTAAGCAGCCGAGTCTTTTAGTGGTGGGACTTGGACATAACTAAGCTTTAAACTGTAATGTGTTCTGCCTGGAATAAGCACTGGAATAATGGCAGCACATACGGAGGGGAGCCACTTGCCAGGATGACCAGGAACCAGAGGTTGAAACAGGATAGCCCAGAGACCTGCATAAAACCAACCACAATAGGAAAAAAAATCAATGAAATTATTCCTATGATATTATGCTGTATTCATAGACTAGATCCTAGTTCCATCATTAGAGAAGCTTCATCCAGCAACATGGTAGCAGATGCAAAGACTCAGACAAACATTAGGAAGAGCTGGAAAAACCCCACAGGAAATAGGAAAGAAGGATTGAAGGAGCCAGGGGTATTGAGGACACCATGAGAACATGACACACATAATCAACTAGGTAGAGCTTATAGGGGCTCACACAAATTGAATCACGAAGCCTACATGGGTGTGTGCTAAGACTGCTCTATGTATGTTATGGCTTGGTGCTCTTATAGGACTCCTAATAGTTGGAGTGGGGATGTCTCTTAATCTTTTGTTATCTTATGGGACGCTTTTTCTCCTTCTTGGTTGCCTAGACCGGCCTTTTGAGGTTTTGTGCCTAGTCTTTCTATAACTCATTATATAGTGGTCAGTGGTCAGTTGATATTCCAGGGAGGCCTGATTATTTCTGAACAGAAGCAGAGGAGTGGATTCGACTGAGAAGGGAAGGCAGGGGGACAGGGACTGGGAGGAGGGGGGATTGTGATCTGGATATGAGAGAATAAATAAATAATAATAAAATAAAATTGTAAAGAAGACAATCATTTAACCACTAATCATCAGTGGCAAAGAAGAGCTTGTAATTTTACATCTGTGTGCCAGTGAAGGTGTTTTAAAGTCTTAGGAGTTTGAGACCCTTCCATTTGTCCAGTTGTACACTTTAATAATAAGACCTAAGGAAACACTGAGAAAGGAATCATGAGTTCAGACTAGAAGTAAAGATAGGAAACATACAGCACATCTGTGCTAGAATCCCAGTGTACCTGAAGACCTGGGACCACTACCATACCACAAACAAAATGCAAAAATCATTCTTCCCACAAACGTGGATTTACAAATTGTAGGCCCTCATTACTGCTCTGTTTCCTGTCTCATCTGCTTTCCAGTGTGTAAATACCAGCTGCAGTAATAATTCCTTTGTACTTTCTGCCTAACTCCTTTCACTTGGGAATGTACCATCTTGTTGTTTATCTAAACAGTTACGTTTATCAGAAGTGTATTTCCACTTACGGAAATATGCATTTTATTGTAAGGATATACTGGTTTGATCACATATTCAACACTCAATGTATACTTGATTTTTTTCCAAGATTTTTGGCAATGGCGTCATTAGGATTTTACCATGAGGTGTCAACTTGTTCATTTTCTGTTGCCTTAGTAGAATACCAGAGAGATTGACTATTTATAAAATTCTGAGACCTGGGAAGTACAATGTGGAGGTGGGCAGTGAAAGCATCAGAGCCAAGAGCTTAAGAGAGAAGACAGACAAAAAAGGGCCAACTGACTTCAAGATCACACCCACCGTTGCCATAGCAAACTCCCATTATAAGCACATTAGAAAGATACCAACTTAGAGCATTGTTGTATTACAATTTCTCTGTAGTACAGGGGCCTAAATTCAAACCTAGCAACAGAGAAGTCACATAGTAATTTGAATAAGGAAGACTTAACTTCCCCCCCCCACAAAAAAAAGGTAAAACCAGGATTGATTTAAGTGGGAACTGATGAGTTAAAGGCAAAGTTAACTTCTAAATATAACCCCAGGATCACAGACACTGAGAGCAACAATAAAAAATTGGGAACTCCTTAAACTGAGAACCTTCTATAAAGCAAAGGACACAGTCAAAAAGACAAAAAAGCAGCCTACTAAATGGGAAAAGATCTTCACCAACCCCATGTCAGACAAAGGACTGATCTCCAAAATAGATAAAGAACTCAAGAAAATAGACACCAAAATTCTAAATAACCCAATTAAACATGGGGTATAGAACTAAACAGAGAATTCTCAACAGAAGAATTTCAAATGGGCAAAAGATACTTAATGAGATGTTCAACACCCTTAGCCATCAGGGAAATGCAAATCAAAACAATTCTGATACACCATCTTACACCTGTCAGAATGGTGAAGATCAAAAACACAAATGATAGCTTTTGCTGGAGAGGATGTGGAGTAAGAGGAACACTCATCCATTGCAGGTGAAAATGCAAACTTATACAACCACTTTGAAATCAGTATGATGATTTCTCAGAAACTTGAGAATCAACCTACCTCAGGATCCAGCAATACCACTCTTGGGCATATACCCAAAAGATGCTTAATCAAACTAAAAAGGCATTTGTTCAACTAGGTTCATAGCAGCATTATTTGTAATAGCCATAACATGGAAACATCTCAATCCAAGAATGGATAAAGAAAATGTGGCACATTTTCACATTAGAGTACTACTCAATGGAAAAACAAAAAACAAAAAACAAAATAAAAAAACAGTGACATCTTGAATTTTGCATGCAAATGGGTGGAATTAGAAAACACAATCCTGAGTGAGGTAACCCAGATCCAAAAAGATGAATATAGTATGTATTCTTGGGTGGATACTAGCTAAAAACAAAGGATATTGTGCCTATAGTTCATGATCCAAGAGAAGCTAAGTAATAAGGGGAACCCAAAGAAAAACATATATAGCTCCACCTGGAAATTGGAAACAGACAAGATTGCCTGACAAAATTTGGAGCAAGGGGATGGGGAGAGAAGAGAGGGTAGAAGAGGAAGAGGAGGGCAGAAAGGGAGCGGTGAGGAGAACTTGAGGGAATGGGATACTCAAGATGGAGGAAAGACAGAGATGAGAGCAAAGAAAGAGATGCCTTAATGAGGGAGCCATTATAGGTATAGCAGAAACCTGGCTCTAGGGAAATTCCCAGGAATCCACAAGGATGACCCCAGCTAAGACCCTAAGCAATTGAGGAGAGGGGACCTGATCTTGATTTGCCCTGTAGTCAGACTGATGAATATCTTAAACATCGCCATAGAACCTTCATCCAGCAATTGATGGAAACAGACAAAGACCCACATTGGAGCACTGGACTGAGTTCCAAAAGTCCAGTTGAAGAGTGGGAGGAATGAGAATATGAGCAAAGAGGTCAACACCATGATGTGTTCACCTGAACTAGTAGGAGTTCAACAACTTCAGAGAGACTGGGAAGAAACAAGTAGGAGACCAAACTAGTCCCTCTGAATGTGGTTGACAGGTGCTTGGCTGGGGTAGATTGAGGGACCACTGGCAGTGGCACAACGATTTATCCCTTCTGCATATATTGGCTTTTTGGGAACCTATTCTTTTTGGATGGATACCTTGCTCAGCCTAGACAGAGTAGGGAGGGCCTTGGACCTTCCACAAAGCAGTGTGCCTTACCCTCTCTGAGGATTGGATGGGGTGGAGTGGAAGTAGTTGTAGAGGGATTGGAAGGAGTAGAAAGAATGGTAACTTAGATTTGTATGTACAATAAAAAAGTTTGTTTTTTTTAAATAAATTAATACAAAAAGAGTTTTGCTTCTGGCCAAGATGCAATAGCAGGGACTATATTTATTCTCACACCTGAAACAATTAAATAAATGAAAATGAAAATAAAAAGATAACTTCTAATAAAGAAGCAATAGCAGAAATAAGAACCATCTTTACCTCTAGGATGGAGAGACCCTAATAGGCTTCTTCCCTTTACTTTCCAGGACGGGGACAATGACTTACTGGAGGGGGAATATTCACGGCTTATGAGAAGGTCAAGAAGTTTGGTCAATATCTGGCAGTAGTCATGAAAACTAAATCCACTAATACTGAAGAAGACTGAATTACTGTGGGTTCTTACAGATTTGATCTTATACAAGGTTTATTTGACTCTTCATAAAAATGAAGAATGCAAAGATTTTATTGGAACTATGTTCATTTACAAGCCAGTTTACCCCAAATTGCCACATTACAATGAAGAATCTCATAATCTTAACTTACAGAAGCAATCTATATTTATAATGAAATAAATCTCAACTATATTGAGTGAACAGATTTCACATGTTATTACCTCCAACAATATGTAGATTGTAATATGATTTCCAAAGCAGGTTAGAAAGGGTATATATGAGGAGAACAAAATAGGTATAAAAATATTGTTTTATTTAAGAAGCTGAGAAATTCAATTGTGTAAGTATTAAATGATTGAGTTTGAACAGAAAGTGAAAGCGCCTTGTATGAAACTTACAAACACCCATGCACATAGGGCAAAAGTATTTTGTCATCTAAAGGAACTAGATCTAGGATTTTCAGTATAATTCAATTCACGCAAGGCAAATTTATCTTTGGTAGAGAGTCTGTGAAATTGCTCTCTTTGCTTCAATAATTTATAATTATGAAAAACAATAAAACGATTTAAAAACTTCAGAAATATTAATTATTTTGTTAAAGACAGTGTCTTCTTGGACAAATAGATTAAGAAACAAATGGTACATTTCTAGTCATAAGATGGGCTATCCTACCACGACCATTCTGGCTACTATCAATGCATCAGGGAGAACAATTTTCTGTTTGTTTAGAAAAGGTGTGTTTGTGTGTGTGTGTGTGTGTGTGTATGTGTGTGTGTGTGCACAAAGTAGAATGAGACACAAAGTTAGCTCATTCTGCTTGCCAAAGGAACTCTTTTTACTATTGTATCCATTGTAACAATAACATTGAATGAAGCTATTCACCTGGGGTTTGTTAAGATCCATGGTATGCATTTACCTGCCATGAAAAATGTTTTCTTTTTACAATATCCTGAAAAGCATGAAATAGTATTTCCTTTTGCACATCTGGAAAAACTTTGTAGCTGGTTTACATTTCCTGATGTGTACTCCAGGTGCAAGCAGAAAATAAATGAAAAATATTAAAATAAAAAAATTGATGCAAATGAACATAAGCATCATGCATTCATGCATTTCATATCAGTTATGAAATAGATTTCAGCAGAATATGAAAATTCCCAATTGGAATTAAATAATATGACTAGAAACCACTGAATTCTTTTAAAGTGAAGTTTTATTTGCTAGGGTCAGCAAACATGATATGGATGTCTATTAATTTCTTATTCTATGAATGTGTAGGTGTGCGTGTGTGTTTGTGTGTATGTGTGTGTATGTGAGTTTGTGTTCGTAAATTGTATGTATGTGAAAAAGACGTGTATAATCCTCTGCTTGAATACAGAAATATCAGAGACTGCCTTGAGTGTTGGCCTGCACCTTTGACCTTGATAGACACGGGACGGCTTTGTTATTATGCTGCTGCTTATCTCAAATTAACTAACTGGGAGATTCAGGAATTACTCTGCCTTCACACCACATTCTCCCTGAAAAGTATTGAGATCCTTCCATTGTGTATCCACATATTTTGTGACTTATGAAATATGAACTCAAGTCCTCAAACTTATAGCAAGCGCTTTTACCTACTGAATCTTCTCTATGCCACAGGTCTGTGGTTTCTCGTGGATAAAGCCTTGAATGGCAACAATTTTATAAAAACTGTTATCAATGAGTAGAAGGGTCGGCTTTCTCAGAGTTTTAGCACATCAAAACAGCAATCTCCCTTGAAGGAAGTCTGATTTCTGTAGTGGTTATTTTTTTGTAATCATTTTCCCCAAAAAGTTAAAAGAAATTAACCTAGACATGAATTATTCAAAACGATAATATGTAAGAGATTATTTATTGAGGGAATTGGGCTATGGACACATTTTCTCTTTGAACTTTCCTAAAAGTTAGAGTGTTTAAAACGCCAGGAAGTATAATTTTAGTATAGAGAAGCAAAATGCCATTTCATAGTACAAACAAGCATCAGAGTTGTATTAAAGTTGATGACACTAGCTGTGCTTTGAGAAGCTGTAAAAGAGCTCCTCTGGCCTCAAACATTCTAAACTATTTAATAAACGTTAAGGAAACATATTCCTCAAGTATTAATTTTACCCGCTTCCTCTCAATGCCAGTTTCCAATGGGAAACTATCACTTAGTCTACACTGCAGATTTCCCCCTTTTCGCATAGAACGTCGGGTAAAATCCTTCATACAATGAATGTTTTTTTTTTTATTGCGAAAAGAAGAAAAAAAAACATAAACAAAAAACAAGTTTCCACCTCCTCCCAGCCTCCCATTTCCCTTCCCCTCCTCCCACCCTTCTCCCCCTCCTCCCACCCTTCTCCCCCTCCTCCCACCCTTCTCCCCCTCCCCCCCACTCCTCTCCCCCTCCCTCTCCAGTCCACAGAGCAGTCTGGGTTCCCTGCCCTGTGTTAAGTCCTAGGTCCTCTCCGTCCATATCTAGGAAGGTGAACATCCAAACTGGCTAGGCTCCCACAAAGCCAGCACATTAAGTAGGATCAAAACCCCCTGCCATTGTCCTTGGTGTCTCATCAGCCCTCATTGTTCGCCATGTTCAGAGAGTCCGGTTTTATCCCATGTTTTTTCGGTCACAGTCCAGCTGGCCTTGGTGAGCTCCCCGTAGATCAGCTCCTCTGTCTCAGTGGGTGGATGCACGCCTCGTGGTCCCGAATTCTTTGCTCATGTTCTCCCTCCTTCTGCTCCTCCTTGGGACCTTGGGAGCTCAGTCCAGTGCTCCTGTGTGGGTCACTGTCTCGATCTCTATCCATCACCAGATGAAGATTCTATGATGATATGCAAGATATTCGTCAGTATACAATGAATGTTTAAGGAACCAGTGAAAAATTATAGGTTGAGGTTTAGTGTTTACATCCTTCCCTCCAAATATCCTGTGGAAATGAGCAAAAATATTTTGAAATGTTTAAATCCTGAACATGATTCTGGAAGGCGGGAGCTTTAGGGGCTGCAGGATAAGGCACCGCAGTAATTCTGAGGACCTTGGGCAGCAAGGGACAAGTATTAAAAGAATGGGACAATTGAACAGAGAAAGCATAGTCAAAAACAAACACCTAAGGTCACAGATCTGGAAGAGTCTTCCTCCACAGCTCTGCCTCCAGATGGGACAGCACTGAGTGAATACAGGCCAGAGAACAAAATGATCCTAGGATCCAAATGTGGACGTGTCTACAGAAGACTTGAGGCTCTCCTTATAACCCAGCTATACAGATAGACAAACACTCACTTACACATTACCTGCTGACTTCTTGTTACCCAGCCTCCAAATGAAGGCTTCACATGACTATGACATTGAGATCTTCTATTATTCACTCTCTCTTTTTATTATTTAGACATTATCAATTGAAAAATCATCTATTGATAGCTTAAACATTTCAAATGTTTTTGGACTCCTGTTTTCTCCCACAAGATATAACATTTTGTAATCCTTGGAATTTAGTCACATGTTGGGAGCTCCGTTCTTGCCAAATACTCTGAGATCTGTATCTTTGTCTTTCTGTATCCTCATCTAACTTCAGACCTCAATATTAATTTATCTCATAAATATTTGCACAATCTTCTGCTCAAAATAATGTCATTGTTTGCTATGAAGGCACAAGATGTAGCTGCCATAGCACTTTGTAAGTATTTTATACATTTAGTTATTTATCTATAACTTTCCCCCAAAATCCAAGCTGTAATTAGCAGGAATATATTTAGGCTAAGAAACTGGGATGCTAACAAATACACACTGTGAGATTACCTAAAATTTTTAACAAAGGAAGTATATTAAGTGCTCTGAAAGCATGAATTTGCCTAGTTATCAAAAGATTAAGAATGGATGGAAGGCAAATAAAATTATAAGTATGGAAAATTTCTCATGAGATTGTTTAATAAGTGTTTCATAAAATTGATGAACAAGACGAGTTGTATAACTAACCTGATACTAAATGTCAAAATGGAAATGTTATGATAACAGAATAATTCACATGAGTACTATATTTGTTCCAAATGTGGATATAATAATCATATTCAACTAATTTACATAACTTACTATTTTTCATATGCATGAACAGAACAATGGTAAAAGGAAGGGTTTTTGAAAAATTATCAATATTTATTTTTTCATAAACATTAGTATTCTAAATTATAATATTTATCAATTGTATATAGTTAACAGGATGAATTCAACTTAAGTCATGTTTTTAAAATATTGGTTAGAAATTATATGCATGTATTAGCAATTGGTATAAAATGAGGTCATGAATTTGAAAGAGAGTAAGAAGGCCAAATGGAAATTTTTTGAGGACAGAAAGAAAATAATAAAAACTAAAAGAGGACATTATTTTAAATATCTAAACAAAATATTATAAAACATTTCTATGAAAGGTAAAAGTTCCACATAAATATGTATTTTATGACTATGACTTTCAAGATATTTTAGTATGTGAATATGGTCAATATTATGATCCTGTAATAAGATGAAAAAAGAGGTTAGCATTTATTTAGTCTGTACTTATAACTAACTTGCTTCTATCTTAGTCCTTTGTCTTTGTAGACCCAACAATCTTCAAAAATAAAACAGACTGCAAAAATTTCCAAGTCTACTTTGGTTAGTATGTGGGTTAAGCTAAAATTAAGATACAGTTTTTTCTTGACTCTTCTATTTGACTTTGACATAAAGGTTTCCATGAAAGTTGTAAATATTTTATAAATATGTATTTAAAAGTATATGTGTGGTTAAACATTTGTAGGATTATTTTTTGTGCTATTTGTGTTTTAATTTATATGTGCAGGGCATGTAACTATATGTGTATTATGGGTAACACACACACACACACACATATATATATCTTTACACATATGTATAAATGTGTGTATGTATCTGAGTGCAAAGTAGACATTAACCAATATATCTGGGAGACATGGGTTGGTAAATGTAAAACAGGGCACAGTAACCACGCCTTTCATGCCTTCTGTTAGGAACGATCCCCCCACTGCCATGAGTGAGAAAAGGTGAACAAAAGCTATAGTTAAAAGAACAGAGCTTTTCAGGGAATTCAAGAATTTACCCTGGACAATGAGATTTATTCATTGTGACACACAGATGGTTATCTGAGAAGATGACTTTGGGTTTAGTGAAGGGAAATCAATTTTATCCAAAAGATTTTGACTTTTTATTAATGCCAGCTCCCAGATATGGAGAAACAGACCAAACAGAATTGTGCAATTTTAATTCTTTCCTCGTTCATTCATAAATAACATTTCTTCCATTTGAACACAGTCTCCAAACACAGACTTTAAAAATCCTTGCTCTGTCAACAAAAGATAGTTTTTTTTCAGAAGTGATAGTTAAATTATATTGAAACTTAAAAAGTATTTCAGAAAGTTGCCTCAGAATTTTACTGAAAACAGAAATTAAAAGTGCATTTCTTTTTCCTTTCTGGAGGAAACTCTGATCACGCTTAGGCTTTAGGAATAATTCTTCAAGGAAAACTTCAGCTTCCCTAATAACCACTGAGAAAACAAAAGCTGCATGCTTTTGAGATGTGCACAGTTGAACTTTATCTCACTAAATAATATCTTTCCAAGTGTCTTGACACTAACTTTGATTCAGATGGTCATCAGTGGTTTTAAGTGACCTCAAGAACAATCTTCAAATCTAAAATCAAGACATAAAGCGAATACAGCTGTGCCTGCAAGTGTGTTCTTCAGCCAGCATGCTCACAAGCCTTGGCAGCTATTTTGGGTTTTCTTTATCTTATATAAAAATCACAATCTTTAAAATAATATCCAGACAAGAGGAGCAAATAACTCAATATGATTCATTTGTGAAGCAATATATGGATGCTTATCCTTTGGGTGGACTTATGGGTTGGAATAATATCTGGACAAATCTGAACAGATGATAAAAACCTGTACTCAGTTCCATTTTTCTTCTTGCCTTTTAAAGAAATTGAAATGTGAGCATCGGAGAGTTGTCCTCATTACTTATCTATCTTGTTACCTCATGTGCGGGGGAGATTTCCTCTCTCCCACCATGCCTATCACCGTCTGTGGTAGGTGGAAGAGCTGACTCTTTGGTCATAAGAGCTGGAGAGCTATTCCTGACCCCCACCAGCAGCAACACTGCAGGGCCTGCACCTCTCCAGGGAGCACTTTAGAGTCAACCCTGTTAGTGCAGGTGTGGGTTAGCCAGCCCCAAAGTTGTCAGCATGGAAGAACTGCCCCCATTTCACATCTGACAGACCAACCCCACAGTTGCCCAGGACCAGACCTAAGGTACACCAAGGTCCTTGACCTGCCCCATCACTCACCCCATTTATGATCTGCTGGAGCACGTGAAGGGACCTGGCCTGTAAACCTAAATTGGCATGATCTCCACAACACAGGGCGACATCAGGATAATCATGAGGAGCCCTAGCAAAGGTCCAATATCGGTAGGAGGAGCAGAGACATGAAAGAAATACAAAGACTTAGGATAGAACCGGCAGTGCAATCCAATGAATACTGAAATATGCCCAACTTTATTTTACATGTGTTTATATATGCCAATCCAAAAGGGGGGAAGAAGGCAAAAGACTGTTTTTAACGTGATACAAAGGACAAACAGAACAATTACTTGCTTCAATTCTTGAGATATCAAGCCACTATTTCCTGTGTTAAGGATTCTGATGTTTTAGGCAGGACATGCTACTACATGTAGCAGTATAAGCTACTACACCTTATACCAAGTGTACTGGAGACAGCTACTCCCTCCCTGGGTCAAACCTATCTTACCCTTGATGGAGTAGAAATAGGCTTACATTCTCTGACCTTTGGTCAAGGGGGTGCAGACCCACCTCTAACAACAAGTAACCAAACCCTAGGACAGGAAGACAAGATATCTTGTTTGTAGCCACTCGTTTAAGTCAGACTTGTCAATAACTTTGAAAGAGCAAGAGTAGGCTTAGGTCTCTGACCTTCAGTCAAGGTGGAGCAGATGCCACTCAGAAAACCAGTAGGTATGGTCTTTCATTTTTTTTTTCCTGGAGAAGATTAGTTTCATTACTCTCCACATTTCTTGTTTGTTTGTAGTTCTTTGTTTAGAGATGAGGTTTCTTGGGCTTCCCTCTTCCATATTAGCATGCTTATCATTATTTAGGTCATGTTTAGGCAGCAATGTTGGAGAAACTTCCTGTGTGTCATAACTGACATTTCCTTGTTTTCTGTCTCCTACAATTTTTCCTCCCCCTGCTCTTCTGCAATAATCCCTGAATCCTAAGTACAAGAGTTATATTGTAGGTGTAGCAGATGCGACTGGGTTCCATAGCTCAGAATTTTGATTGGTTGTGATTTTCTGTAGTGGTCTCTGTCTATTGCAAAGGCAATGCTTGATGATGGATAAAGCTATACTTATCCATAGGTGTAAGAGCAAATATTTAGAATACAGTTATAGAATTATTCTCGCTTAGTAAAGTCATCACTATATGTTCTCCTCCAAGATTCATCAATTTAATATGTGATTTTATTATATATGACATTGTTATAATATATGATATTATATTATACTTGATGTCATACTAAGAGATCCCAGTTCAGCAATGTGGTAATATAAAGAATCAATTTGCAAATGATGGAAAAGTGATCATGGACACACTCTTGTTCACAATAATCTTAAAGGAAATATATTATCTGGGAATAAACCTAACCAGGAAGTTAAGAATCTCTACAATAAATCTCTTAAAAACGAATGTTCATGTGTTAGTAGAATTAATATTGGGAAAATGCCATTCAACCAAAAGTGATTTACAGATTTATGTAATTCCAATCAAAACCCCATTGCATTCTTCATAGAAACAGAAAAACTAACCTCAAATTCATAGCAAACCAGAAGAGTCAGATAACTTAAACAATCTTTAGTAAAAAGAATAATGTTAGAGATATTATTACATTTCAGAGTCTTAGTAATAATCACAGTACGGGACAGTCACAAAAGCAAACCTGTAAACCATTGGAACAAAATCAAAGACCTAATATGAGTCTGTGTAACTGCAACTACTTAAAATTTGATAAAAGATGCCAAAAACAAATGCCTGAATAAATCAAATCTCTTCACCAAATGATGCTAGGAAAACTGGGTCATGTAGAAGAATAAACTGGATCAATTTCTATCACCTATAACAAAAAGTAACTCAACATAGATTAAAGACGTAGATGTGAAGCCTGAAACTGGTAGTAGAAAGGACTCCACGTTATATAGGTGTGGTAAAGGATCTCTGAATTTGATCCAGGATTAAGGCCAATATTGTACCCTTTAAAAAGAGTGGTAGGAGAGCTTTTCATCCTTCTCACCATGTGACAACACAACAACACAACTGTGGACCAGACTAAGTTCTGATAACTGTTAACACATCACGTTGATATCTGACCCTGAGGTTTACTCACCTCTAGACTGTGAAAAATAGAAATCTAGAAATTGTTTACTATTTAGGAGCAAGTCATTTTTATAGTCAGTTACCGCATCCTGAAAGGTCTAAGAAAAGCTTCTAGAGGGTACTAAGAAGGACAGAATTTCATGGTTTTTATATAAAAACATTGCCTGGAAGTCATCTTTCTTCTATATTTTATTATGTGAGACAGTGAACTGGCCTAAGGGAAAATAAAATATTTTCACTAATTACTGGAAACATATCGAAGAATTTGTGGCCATGTTTGTAACCACAAATGAAGTTTTCTTCATATAAAGCACTTTTACTCCTTTCCATTTTCCACAAAAAGTGTCATATCATTACAGGACGAGACATTGAAAGTCAGACCAGGGTAGCAGAAAAGATCTATCATGAACCCCATTTTTAATTTAAAACAATTCATTTACTATAGATCTAAGGAAACTGCCAGGTTTGTATTTTAGTAGAGGACATATAAGTGGAATATTAAATATTTAATCCCTATAAATATTTATTTATCAATAGACCTAATTCATTAAGTAAACTACATTATTTCAAAGCCTGAAAGGAAGATAATATGAAATAAATTCAATTTCCCAGAAATAAGAGGAGGAAAACAAGTACTAGATCATCAAATATTCAGAGCTATTGCCAGCAGATTAAGTGATATTAACTACGTGTGGGGAAGTTGAAAACTTGCTGAAGCATGAATTGTGTCCTTGGGGTTATTAAAACAGCAGTGACTAATTGCCAGTTAACTTCACGGAAATAAGCCAGCAGTGAAAGTACTCATCTTGCAGACCTTACCTCATAAAGGAAAATTCAAGATCAGGAGAATTCCCTGATCATGAATATTATAACAATCTCAACTTTTGCCCAAATAGGAAATAAGTGTGTGATGTTCCTGGAAGGATGAACGGTAAGTATTTATCAGACACGGCACAGGCTCTTCTGCAGAGAAACCCTCGAATCTGGAAAGCAATACAGAATTTCAAGTCTGAACAGGAAATGAAAAGAAAACCATTCTTCACCTCCAGAATGTATAACAACTAGAAATAATGCAGTTATGTTGATCAGGTCAGCTGAATCTTTCCTTTGACAAATTGAACAATTACCAAGAACAGAAAGGAAGGAAATAAAGGAAAATAAAAGCCCACAAGCATTCTGTTCGTGAAGTCTTTGGATGTCAAGTGCTTGAAAGAAACCGATCTCGTTCCTGTACAGGGCTACACTCTGGAACTCCACACTTTTGTTTCTTTATTTTAAAACTAAAAGGAAGATTTTTTTTTTGACAATATCAGAGCTTCAAGCTTCTGGCCCATTTCTACACTTCACATTTTGTCTGCCCTAAGCTTTCAACCTTTCTTAGAGTCTTGACTACAGCTGTTCATTTTCAGGTGGTGATTTGCTCCACAGGAGACCCCATGCTCTTATTCTGTTTCTCATAATATGCCCATTAAACAATGGACTGGAATTCCTAGGAAACAACTGACTCTTAAAATTTTAGAGATTTCTTATTGGTAGGAACCTGGCTGAAGGAGATGAGAAGGAAATTCCCTGACAGCCTCCAGGAATTTCCAATACCTTTTGAGTGTATTCTGGGAAACACAAAACTTCTAATAGTAATTCAAGGTAATTATGCCAGTGAAGACAATCATGACCCATTGAATACAAAACAGGACAGCATTATATGCTTCTTGTGACCTGAGCAATCTGAATAAAAATTCAAGAATTATTTGATTGATTGTTTGTTTGATTGATTGATTGGTGGGGGGAAGGTGTATACCACATACATTTATATTATCTATCTATATCATCTAGCCTCATCTTCCCTATGTGAACTTTACATTTTGGAGAATGGAGATTAATCTGTTCAGTTTTCTACCTGGAGATATTTGTCACTTTAAAATGAACTATGATTGAGGGAACCAACATAGTCCTAAAATAGAATTGTTAAAATGAAAGTGCAGTATATCGATTACTCATTAACACCTAAGAAATTTAAGATTATTTTATGAGGTAAATAATTTAGATCTAAATTACTTTAAAACACCATTTGAATTTATATTCTGGGTTTTCTGTTGATGAATAACATAACTAGCTGCAAACATCAATATACAGATGATTAGATCTATCAAGGAATACAATTTTCTCATGAAGGAATGAATAGTCTATTTACTATTTTATATACTTATAACAAAATTATATCACTATGTTTAAACAATTACCAATAAAGATAATGAAGGCACAACAATTTAATGAAGCCCTTCTTGAAATGTGTCCCATTAAGAAACAATAATCTACACAAAATATCCAGGATTTTCTCTTCTTAAGATTTTATTAGCAATTCTATTGAGGATTTTGAAGACAGACTCAAAAACTAATATTGATAAACCGTATTTACATGCTACACCTTGGGGAATACATATTGACAAAAAAAATCATCCCCCAGGCCACTGTCTAGACCATAGGAAACCTCATCAACAGGCATATGGGACATCACAAGGTTCCAACTCCAAGTTTCCATATTACTGTAGCCAACCGCTAGACAAAGTGAGTCAGAGCGATTGCAACCCCACTGACAGCTCACAGACTGTTTAGACAGTGGTGGATCTGGTCTCAAATAAGGCCAAACAACATCAAACAGCTCAAGGAAATGGTTTGTCTTTCATGCAGTGGAATTTCTGTGTTTGACACAATCCAGAAATCTTCACCAGATCAAGAAAATCCTAAAATTTTATAAGTAATTTGTGACTCAGATTGCTTAGAAGAAGACCTCTTTAAATTAGCAGGTTGAATCTATATAGTTACAGATCATCAGATTCATGAAAGTTTTCAGGTCTCTGACCAAAGAAATGAAATACCTAACTAAATAAATAAATGACAAATATCTATCTCAAATGAGATTAAAGGGGAAACAAGTCATAAAATGCAACCAAAGCTGACCATTGTTATAGCCTTTAGACACACTAATGTATTTAATTTTATTGGGTCCCTATGCTTTTCTTAGAAAATATTACTTATGCTCATATTTTAGGAAAATTGAAAGCATTTCAATTAACTATTCCAAGTTAAAAAAAATAATAAGTACAGTTAGGAAAATCTAAATCAAATGCAGACATGTTGGACTGAGCTGAAAAATTGCTGCAATACTGTCTCCTTGCTACTGCATTCCCTTTGGGGTACTGTAGATCTCACATGTGAGGATTACACATTTCCAATAACTCACCTTAATATGATGCTATAACCATTGCAAGTAACTGGGTCATAAAGTCACATGGTTGTAGTCAAATTGCAGGAACTAGCTTAGGCCCAATCAGTGCATATGACTAACCTAGCCAGGTTCAAGTGAAGTAAATGTGTTTTGGGGGTGCATTTCAAGGTTGCTTTTGTTGCTGTTATTGCTGGTTGGTTTTTTTTTTTTTCCATTTTCTTTTCTGTCTTATATTGATGTGGTCTCTAGTAAGGTTTCAGAAGCTTTCTACTTTAGTTGTACAATAACAAATTAGTTTGGGGGCATTGCTTCCTTTTCATTTGACTTACATTTTCCAACCGAAGCAATTTCCTTAATGAAGTAGAAAAATTATCAAGGTAATATATGCAAAAAGAATATGGAGGCAAAAAAAAAAGCCCCTTTCACATGAGGAGTCTAATTATTTCTGGATTTTTTTTGCCAGGTTCTTACCTATGGGAACTTTGTGACAAATTTTCTTTCTTAGTAAAATATTATGGACTTGCTATGGTGCTCTGGTTGCTAGGTAACACAGTTCACTAACATAACTATTGTTAGTTCTTGGACACTATCCACAATGTGAGCTCATGCTCAATTATCTAATTCCTGAAGAATCTTAATTAAAAATGAACTTTTGGGAGTGTTACATAGATATAGTTAATGTCATCATGAATCGCTGAAATGAATTTACTGCTATCATAGCATTAAGAAAAGTTGCAGAAATATAGCCCTGAGTCGTGGACAAATGGTAACTTAAAAGATATATTAAAGCAGTTGAGAAAGCATATTTTAGCTATTCCTTGGGAAAGAGTGTAAGCTGAGATTAGGTTGACATATATTTTAATTTGCTTGAAGAATTTTAACTATTTAAATATTTAATAAAATAAATAAAACCACAGAATGGCTTAATACAGAAACAATTTTGACTACATGTTAGATGTGCTGATCATGTTCTAGAATAATGCATAATAATTCATGCCCACATTCTCTCACTTGGGCTATATATAAAAATGTAAGTGAACAGGATCTCTCCTATCTGATGACCTCACTTTCCTCAGCCTGGAAATGAGCCACATCTTTTTGCAGCCCCAGGGGATATTTCAAAATTTGTGGGCTAACGTATCTTTGCAATATACGTTACCTATGGAAAAATACCTTAATTGCATATTGAAGATCTGACTTTAAAGTCTGAAAAGTTCACAGCACTTAGAGGAAACAGTATTGTAATGTGAATTTGTTTACTCTTTTGAATAATGACAATTCAAAATTTCGTACTTCAAGAATGCATTCCATGGCACAATCAAATGTCAAGACACACACAAAAAACTCCAAAGGGCAGGAGAAATGACTTAGCAGATAAGAACACAGGCTGTTCTTACAGAGGATCTGGGTTCAAATCAGAGAACCTACATAGAGGCTTACAGCTTTGGCAAATCTAGTTCCAGGCTAGCTGATGCTGTCTTCTGGCTTTTGTGAGCATAAGGTATATATGTGACACACAAACATACATGCAGCCAAAATAAACATACACACATACACATAAATAAATTGTGTATAATTTGACATGCAGTAGAAACAAATAAATAAAACTTTTATATACAGGAAAGAGCATCAGATCAAGCTAATTCCCAATTATTTTACACTGAAACTTTACTTTCCTTCATGACATTAAGTTTCGCTTCCATTTTCTTTATTTCCCCAAATACCACAGATATTGTTCCTTCCTTTCTGTACTTTGATCCACAGTGCAATAATGAATGGTTCCTACTTCCTGCCAATATTTCCAAACAAAATGTGAATTAATCCTTTTTCAGAGTCAAGCTTATTGCAGAGCAAACAATTAAAGTTTGTCTCAACTTGCATTACAGTTCCAAAAGATTTTGTTTGTGAGGCAAGGGAAGATTCACCATGTTCTGATAAAATTTGTTTTTCTTTAATTAAAGTTATGTTGAGGGTCTCCAACTCAAATTTCTGAGCCAAAAGGAGTTAACCCTTTAATAGGAACAACTGAATCTGTTATTTGTAAACATGACTGATACCATATAGAAATGTATTTACTATTTATGTTTTCTTCTATTAAGAAAAACTGTCTACCCATAGTAAATGACCTTAAAACAGTTTTGATTTGATCATTCACTTTGCTTATGTTATGAGTGTATGCAAGGTAGACCTTTCTAAGCCTATATTGCACATACATGTCCTGATATGCATTATTAGATAGAAGGTATTGTTCATCAGGCTGTGACTCCAAAGCACTATTTATGAAACTTTCATTAATTAAAGTGTGTTCCTAGAATACTCTGCCAAAGACTCATCCTTGAGCATAATATTATCAAGGGAGAGAGTGGATGGAGACACCAGCAGCAAACGCATGAAGGATGAGATCTCATAGGGAAGAAGATTCTACTTCCAAGTATGGGGACAAGCATATAAAAAACAGCATATTTCCATCATGAATTTGATAACTGTAAGAAAATCACTTTTTTGAAAACAAGTAAAAGGTGATAAAATTAATGATGTTACAGCAAAATTAAAAGATTGCATGTGCCAGTTCTTTAACTGATACAAAGATTATTTTGCAAAAGTGTTTTTGTTTCCCAAAAATCCTTGTTGCAAAATATTTACTTTTGGATTTCTTCACATAACTGTGAACAAAATAGCATTTTTTTTATTTTTAGTCTATTTTACTCAAAGGTCTTATAATTCCTTAATATAAGACTTTAAAGTGGCAAAACAGAACAGATTTTCTTAGAGAATTCAATCTAAAGCCTCATTAAATTCTATCGGACACTTGACGTTAGAAAAATGTATTAATTAATATATTAGTATATTAATATTCTGCCTGGTCATTGACTAAAACAGCTTTAATCATCCACCAATAAGAGAAACATATAATCACAGGACACAAAAGGACATCCTACATCAACAATGCCTAAAGAAAGTATCCTGAAACATGTCAGTACTTTTAATATTACATTAAAATTTTGTTATATCATATTAAAATAAGTCTATTAGGACGAAACAAGGTAGAATAATTAATAAGTTCCAAATCTCATATATTAGTTTACCCAACACATGCACACTCTCTCTTACTCCCTTCTCTCCTTCATTTTTTTATTGTATTGTTTTCTATGCTTCACCACAATCTGTTAAATTTATAACCCATTAAGCTGTTACAAATAAACAAATTGGTGTTTGAAGAACTCAGTGTTATAGAAAACCAAAAGTAGCATTTCTCTATTATTTTAGAGAAAAGGAGTCATTGAAAAGAGCTATTATGCTACTTTATTTTCATGTTCACACAGAATTAATATATTGGTTGCAATGGTCATAACAAGAGACAAACCTGCTGAAGCTGTAAGTAATTCAAGGTGTTACTATAGACAGCCGCAAGATCTCTGTTTGAGGGTGTTCAGTGTCTCAGGGATGGACAGATGAAGGATCTGAATATAAGCAACAGAGTAAAACCAGCAGTACGCTGGTCACATCACACAGCAGCATCTTAAATTATACCGGCATGCAACAGAAGGCTGGGTTTCAGCTCACTTTTTTCTGGGCCCTACTGGAGGAGAATTCTTTTTGATTACTTAAAAGAGTTCTATCTTGGAGTGGAGGCGCCTTAAAAACTGTAAGTAATTAAAGACACCTTCTACCTCTTCAGACATAGAGACTGAAAACTGGGGCAAGTCTAGTCTTCTCTTGCTCTTAATCCAGTCCTGTTCCATAGTTACTACTATTTAAATTATATCCTGTTGAGCCAGAAATATTATTGTGGGACGTACAAACATCAATAAATGGCATACCTAGTCTAAAATTACATTCACTAATCTCAAACAATTATTACCAAAGGAAATAATATGTTTGTGTGGTTAGAAACTTAATCTGATACTTAGACTTCACTCAAAAAAATTAAATAATATTAGATGGGCTTGTAATCATATAGATACATGAAGCAAACAAAGAAATGAACTTTTGATGGGCAGGAAGGTAAAATTGCAGGAAGAAGAGAGAGATAGGAATGCAACATCCAGGTAATATGTGATTGACTTTCAGAGAGAGAGAAAGAGAGAAAGAGCGAGTTCTCAGAATACTACTCCCTGGTGTATCCATAACAGATTTAATACAACTACTAAAACAGCCAAGCCAAGGAACTCAACCCTGGAGGTCGAGCCAGGCTGGTGGCAAGCCAAGAAATGGGCAAAGGAATGTGGAGCAGCGCAGTGGAGTGAATTTGCACTAGAGATTCGAAGGAGGAAGCAACAAAATGCGGTCAAGGTTTACAGGTTGGGGCACAGATCACAGAGGTCAAAAAAGGCCAGTGAGCAACAAGAAAGAATCCCATCCAAGGAAAGAATTGTGAGATGTGTGTTCCATTTATATCTGCCAAAATGATGAAGTTGGGCGTTCATTTACACAGGAATTTACACAGGACTGTAGAAAACAGAGGTTTCTGGGTCTGGGAAAAACTTGTGGATTTAAACAGCTGCTTCATTTGGACAGTTTACTCATTTTTTAAAACAAATATTCCCTAGTTTGAGGAGCTTTTCTGGACTGGGAAGACTGGTCAATAGGGTTTCTCTGGAACAAGGTAGAGAATAGGCACAGAAAAGAGTGTAGAGAAGACCATACCTCCTAAAGATGCCTGGTGTCCTACTATGAGTCTAGAAGCAATAGCTAGAGTTTTACTGTCTAAAAGCTATAATATCTTAAACAGGTCAGATACCATCCATAAAAAGGAAACAATATATTTAAAATAAACTCTAAAAAAATTCACCAGGCCTACCCCAAAGTTTCCTAGTAAGTAGAATAGATCTGTTTGAGTTGCTTCGTGCATAGAAAAGAAATTTAACAATTCACTGATATTTTTCAATCCCAGATAGGTATCACTCTTAACTTTTGTTTTAAGGTAGATATTCAACTGACTGACAGATTAATCCACACACTTGCCTTCATAATGGAATATCTGGGACATGTGCTGAACTCACAAGTTAGACCATCTCTCATTTCCTGAAGAGTGAGATACGAAAGCAGAGTGATAGGGCAGTTCTCACACTATAAATAGATACAGGGTCTCCAAAGTCAATTCTTCGTGTAGACATTCAGATTTCTTTATAGCTTGAGTTATTTGTAAAAACGTGTAGGAAATATTCCTGAATTTTATAGCAGGATTTAGTTGAATGTGGCCTGTGACAACCTCCATGAGTATAATTCTATGAAAAATCTGCTTAGCCAGGAGCCTCAACATTCTGAGTCCCCCAACCCCAAACACAGGAGGCTGATATGCAGAAATGAGGACTTACGGAGATAGATAGCCACGGTGTACTTAGAGACTGGCAGATAAGCCCACGCATTCTTTTCCCTGGAATTCTCAGCACCGCTATTGAAAGCAATTGTATGATGAATGTGTAAGTACAATTCAATTCATGAATGTGTAAGTACAATTCATCATACAATTGCTATTGAAAGCAATTGTATGATGAATGTGTAAGTACACCTCAGAACGGATAAGAGCAAATTAAAGGATGACAATATACAACAGGAGTTCTTGGAGGTTCAACATATTCTGTAACTTGCCGCGCACCGCGCCCCCGTGTCTGTGATCTGTGCGATGGCACCCAGTTTGCAAGCTTCGGGAAAGGAGGCTGGAGGTTAAAATACACAGACACACACAGACAGAGAGACAGCGACACGGGACATCCTTGAATTCCCCAAGAATGCCCCCTTTATTGTGTTCAGGTGCAGATTATACAGAGATAGCCACGCCCCAGCCAAACCCACCAGAAACCACTCTCCTGCCATCAGGAACTCCTGAAGGTCTTGTTCTCAGAGCAGCTGTAGGCACTCAGATCAGGGGATTACAAGAAATTCAGGATCTGGCGTCTCACTGCTCCCAACAGTAACTGACTTCTCCAGGGAAACTGAGCATGGCAACAGAATGAACTGTTCTGTATTCTAGCTTGATTCTGACAAATTTCTGTAGAAATTTTCCGCCTCCCTAGCAGCTACTCATCTTGGAGCTATGTGCATATGAAATCTATCGGAGAGCTCCTCCTTCTATATTTCTTCCCACCAGTGTGAATGCTTTGACTTACTTGCTGTTGATTTTATCAGTATGCAAAACCAGCATAATAGTCACCATTTTAGACTGAATACAAGCTGGTACATTCTGATAAGGAACAACAGCAGAGGAATAAATTGACCTCCTGTTTATTGCTGTGAATAGCTGGACCCTCTTATACTTCCTTATGATGTGTGCTCTCCCAAGTATATGAGTGACATTTGATCAACACAAAGCAGTAACACAAGGCAGAAACTATTAGATAACCATTTACATGTAGCCTCATTCTCTTTTAAGTCCTAGAAACAGCTATATTTTAGTATTTCAAAACACTTAAAAATTCAACATTTAATACTCCAGTGGCCACTGACAAGCTTAAAAAGACAAGCTCTAATTGTGCTTTGCATCCTCAGCTTGATAACCCTAACTATATAAAAATGAAGTGACTGGATGCTTTATTTTTCATTTTCTTCAGTTTACTGCTTACCTCTTAATAATAACTTTATCATGAATTATTATGAAGAAATACATTTGTATTTTTGCCAATGTTATATACATTTATTTTCTCCTTAATGAATTTTACAATTTAGGGTGTTTTATTGTTTTTTTTTTCCTTTCCTCATTGCTGCTTTATTTTGATTTACTAGAACAAACACCACTATAATTGTAATGGATTAGCACTGACTTATGTGGCTCCATGCAAAGCTGAGACAATGTTTCTTTAGGATATTTTCCCAAGAGTGGAATTATGAACATTCGTGTCTTCTCATTCACAGTTTCATGAAATGATGCCAAATTCCTTTCAAAAAATGTGAGTAGTGAACTCTCTGTCTTGTGTGAGTTCCCATTATACATTATCCTTGCCAAAACCTCATGTTTAAGGACTTGCTATATTTTGCCAATGTGGTGGGTGTTAAATGGTATCTCTTTGTGGCTTTAATTGGAATTCCCCTCATTACAAAAGACATTGAAATGCTTTTATGTTATGACTGGTTCATTGAAATGATCATTTCTGGATATTACCTATAAGTGTTTTTAAGCTACAGAATTGTAGGAATCTTAAATCCTGAATAACATTGATTTTAATAAGCCATGATTGTTGGTACATTATGAATCTTTACTTCATAGTGTTTAGGGTGGGATGTTAACTGACAAACAGAAATTACTCTTTAGGCTCGTTTTTTTTTTTCAAAATAAATCTTTGCTATTCTTTGTTATACTTTGATAACTCCTTTAAGTGTGTATGATATGTTTAAATCATATCTACGTCCAACAGTACACTTCAATTCCTCCAAGACCTCCAAATCCCTTTCATAATTTTATGTTCTCTTCTTTTTAAAGTGCTTTTTCCTTATTTCTCAAGTGACTCACTGAGTTCATTTAGATTTCAATGTTAGGATTCGTGCAGGGTTTACCACTAAAGTATAAACAACTTACTCTGTGCCACACCTCTGAAAAAGAGTGAGTATTTCTCTCTCAGTCATCTTTCAACACCACAAAAATAATTCTTAGCACTTTAACAATGCATTATCGTCCTGTTTATAATTTACATTGTAAATGTCAAATAGGCAATAGATATAAAGTGAATTTAAAGGTTTTTAAACTTCTTGCCAAGAACCCATAACAAAATGTTACAGTTTGTATTGATCCTTCCAGCACTGTTGCTGTTTTGGAGTATTTAAGGAGGAAATTTGAAATGAGATAGACACTTGGGGAACTCTATTTCAAACTTTAATTATGCCTTAAAGGTAGAACCAATCTGCTAATAAGAATTTAAAATATGTTAGCAAAAGCATGGAAAGAGGTCTCTGCTTAAACACTTTTGATGGGAACGTAAGCTGTAGAGAACAATGAAAGCAGTTTGGAGGCTCCATTTAGGGAACTGCAGTAGCATTATGATCCTTCATACTGAAGTGTATTAATGTTAATAATGATTATTTCAAACTTATTTGGTTATTTGAAATAATCAAACTTATTTCAACTACGAGTTTCCTCATTAACTACATATTACCGTTCTGTGAAAAATCAAATGAAACAGTTTCTACAACCATCCTCATTTTTGTTTCTATACCACATAATGTGAAGATGAGACAGAACAGTATTGTCATCATTTGAAGTCCCAAGAGACATTTCAGTGAGTTTGCTAACTTTATATTCTACATACCTGGAAATTAAATATTCTGTATATTTTAAGCTGCATATAATAAAATGTGTTCAAGTTCCCTAAAGAAGCTAGACATAAAATTGTGAGTTTATCATTAGTTAGCTGTGAATTTAAGCTTGTTTTACTATTGTAGTTTTTGTGCTAGAACTATACCTCATGCATTGCTTAAATATTTTCCTTAAAGAATCTAATACTTCAAAATAGAATTTTATATTCGGAGCATGTGCCAGCCCTCAAGCCTGAACTATGCTCATGTTGAAAAACAATGTTGCACACCTCATACCAGCAAAAATGTCCTCATATCCATGAAGAGATGCTGATTGGAAGCTAGCAGTCAGCCCATACCATACCACTGGCATCATTTACTACTATAAACTTGCCAGCGGCATCGTAGGTGGTTAGACATGAGAACAGCCGCATCCTTCCATTCCCCTCTCTTTCATTACCTTGCTTCTCTTGGCTTTTGTGGTTGTATCTATGGAATTTATATATTTTGTAATACTTAATGCTCAAGCAGAGGTTAAAATCAGCATCCCTCTTGAATGAGTTTGGAGATACACTTATGGTTCTTCCAAGAACAATGGAAGTTTTAGATACGATGACTGAGTTTCATTTTCAGTACGTATTTTGTAACTGTCTCTTTTGCACAGACTTACTTCATTCAAAGGTAGCTTCAAGCCTAAAAGGCATCACATTCAGCAATAGTGATTACTCAAATGATAGCCAAATCTTATACACTTTAATAAAATTAATTTATCAATATTAATAGCTTATGGAGTCACAAAAATACATTGAAACACATTATTTTATACAGTGTATTATTATACTATGACCTTCATTTTTCACTTGATTAAAGAATTAAATTTCTTTAGATGTGGCTATGGATTATGTCAGTTAAAATTCAGTTCCAAGGTTTTAGATTGCAGCATTTTGGTAAAAGAAATGTAGGCATTATATAGAGGAAATAGAAACATATTATACTTCATTCTTGAAGGAAAGATTCTCTGTCACTCAAGTAAGGTTACTATATTACAATAAGTTTAAGTTGTCTTATTCTGTTTCTTTATCAACCATGTGTACTCACATCCACATGGAATCTATGTTTTGAAAAAGACTGCCAAATGTTGGGGAAAATTTATTTCATTGTTTGCTTGCCTTTAGTATTTTTCCTTCTGTGAATGACTTGCTGTAGTCATTGGACAACCATAGAGAAAAATCATCTGGGAATTGTCCCTGAAAGATATAACCAATGACAAAATAGTGGTACCTTTATATTGAGTGGGTGGGGAAACAAACATCTGTCTTATTAGATCTGAAGTCAGATCAATAGGAGAGAATCCATGTATCCATGTCTTGTGCTGTAAACCTAGACAACATCCTATGCCAAGAGAAGTCATAAACCCTAAGGGCAAACATGCTACTGCCATTTTACTGCATCAATATAATTTCCAATTATATTACACTTATTTTTATACCCACATATAAGTGTACATTTCCTCACTTCTCATCAAATAAACTTCTATTTGCAACAGATGTGGATTAGAGAGTTCTAAAACTGACCAAAATCCTTGGAACAAAAGAATGGCTCTGTTGTGTGTAACCCTGACTGAAACATCTACAATGCAATGTAGACAGAGACTGTGCATTCGTTTCCGGGGTGCCCAGAACAGAATAATCCCATAAAACTATATTAATTACAATACTGTTTGGCCAATAGCTCAGACATATTCCTAGCTAGCTCTTACGTCTTAAATTCACCCATTTCTTTTCATCTGTGTATCACCACAAGGCTAAGACTTACCAGTAAGGTTCCAGCATTGTTCTCCTTCAGCAACTACATGGTGTCTCCCTGACAGTGCCTACTCCTTTCTCTTTCTTTTCAGATTTCCTACTTGACTTTATTCTGCTAATTCATTAGCCAAAACAGCTTTATTCATTAACCAATAAAAGCAACAGATACATAGAAGGAAATCCCACATCAATGCCACCCCAAATTCTACATAATCACTTGATCCAGTATGTAAAATTTAATCATAACACAAGTGTTATTTCTTTCCAAGTTTGATGACTATTGAGTTAGTGATCTTTCTGATATGTGTATTATAGAACAATCCAATAAATCCCCTCAACATTTATAACAGGTGCCTATTTTTTAAATTTATTTATTTATTAAAGATTTCTGTCTCTTCCCCGCCACCGCCTCCCATTTCCCTCCCCCTCCCCCAATCAAGTCCCCCTCCCTCCTCAGCCCGAAGAGCAATCAATTTAAGGCTTAGGGAAGTCACATAAGATGGGCAGGACAATTGTAAGAACTAAAGGGCCTAAATACCTATGGTAGGTAGCATCTTCAAAGCAGAACAAGAAAACTGTTCGTACAAAATCTCAACAATATGGCTCCCAAACAAGAGTTGAACAATGAAAATATAAGTTTCTGTGCTAACATGAATAGAAGAAATGTATGAGCCCCCCCCCACCTTATATAAAGAACTACAAAATATTAATGGTTGCTAATTCAGGGAGTATCAGCTTTTTTTCCAGGGACAAGACACTTGAAAGGTTTTCCAATCCCAGTGGTCAACCCTAAACATATTTACATACTATAGCAGTAAATTAATCAAGCAGGTTCTACATACAAATGATCAAACACACACTGTAATAATAATTAAAGAAAAGGCCATGAATTTGGGAAGGAGTGGGGTTATGGGAAGAGTTAGAATGAGAAAATGGAAGATGGAAATGATACAAATGCATAAATTCATTTATGAAATAGTCAAACATTAAAAAGCCAACAATAATAAAAGAAGACAGTATATTTTCTTTTGTCGTATTTCTGTTTCTAGTGGTGAAAAATTAAACTTCTCATATAAACTATTACAGGAAGATAAATAAATATGACTGCTATCACGGAATATTTCATTTATCTTAGAATCTGTTGGCTTTCCACTATGTCTTAACCCTGAGTGTGGTTACTCCAGCACACTTTGTTAAAGTGCTGAAGCTGGTGTAGAGTCAGTTCCCACTCTGCGTAGGGGAGGCAGTACTCAGATGACACATGCGGCCTCGGGATGTCTCTGAGAACAGAAGTGGCAATTCCAGTCACTTGATACACCCTGCTGCCAGTCTCGGCACGCTGTTCTGCCTGGTTTGTGGCTTCCTTTTCACTTACTAGCAGCTTTCCCTCCAATAATAATAATTGTCGAGGATGACTACCCTTGGAACCTTATTCAAAAGGAAACTCACATTACACGGTAAGCACCAAAAATGGAACACAGAAAGTCCATGATTCCCCTGGTTTGCATTTTGACGTAACAACTAATATTAACACACATCACCATGATTGGTCTATTCAAGAGAACTATGAACCAGATGCCCAGATGCTGTGTGCATGCCCACAAACAACGTAGTGATGTAATGATTGTTCAGGTGTTGGTAAGGGGGAAGGCCAAATATGGAAGCACCTACAGTGAGCTGGACCCTCCCACATCAGTCATTAATAAACAAAACGCTTCCCAAACTTTCTTGCATTGTAGTGATATTTCATTTGCATTTTAATAAATAAAACTTGCCTAAAGATCAGAGAGTAAAAGAGTCCCTCTGATCAGCCTTACAGACCAGTCAGTGGTGACACACACCTTTTATCCCAGTAGCCACACTAGTTTGCCATAGACTACAATCTCTTTTGTATTTTCCACTTTAAGTATTTCTTCCTTGAAACATTCCCACATATCCCCACAGTCACTCCTCCAAATCAATGGCCTCTTTTTTTTTTTTTTTTCACTGTTTGCTATTGCATGCATAGGAAAGGAGGAAGGGAAAGGGAAATGTAGAAGAGAAAGATAGGTAGAAAGGACAATAAAAATTCCTTTAAAAATCATACAAAAAATAACTGTTTACCTAAGAAATAACTGCAGTACATGCAATTCTGTGGACGCATACACATGTACATATGCATCATTGACATATACAGTTTTAATCAACTCTTCTCGTTTGGGTTGACAGTGCTCCCTCCAAGACCCAAATTCCACCCAGCAACCCCAAGAGCAGACATGAAATATCCTCTTTTACTTGTTTAGCGGGTATTGCTGCTGCGCATGGCTATCCCCAGAGGTGGAAGTTATGTCCCTGTTGCTGAAGACACCATGCACTTCAGACACAAGGCCCTGAGGTCCCAAGCTGGAGCTGACCTAAATGCCCCCTCCCTTGGGGCCAGCTTTAATGGTATCAGAGGCAACCATGGGAGCTACCCAAAGAAGGAAGAAACTAACATTCCTCCCCAACTATGATGCCCTGAACCATATATAGTCCAATTTCTAGAAAAAATAGAAGGGGTTAATGTTGTAAATTGTGACATATTCCTTTGGAAATATATATTTAAGAAATTTCTTTAAAATGTCACTCTTTTTATTTCAAATCAATTGTTTCCCTGTTTCAGGGAAAATATCAAAAATGAGAAAAACGTTTTGATTTTGAAAATAACTGAAGTGTAGGCTGTGGTAGTAATTAAACACCTATTTTTTTCATCTGCTAATTCACTACTTGCTCACAGAAATGTCAGCTTAAAATAAAAATACCATCTGAACTGTTTTTCTACTAACAAATTAATGTAAAATAGAAAAGACAATTTATTTCTTTTTTAAAAATTAATTTATCTATGCATTTTACATAATGGCCACATTTTCCCTTCCCTCATCTCCTCCCAGTTTCTCCATTCCATCTTTTCCCAGACCCCAAATCCACTTTTTCCCATTTACTGTTGAGGAAAGGGCAGTTCTCCCAAGAATATCACAAAACATGGCATATTAAGTTGCAGTAAGACTAAGCACTTAATCATGTATTAAGGCTGGACAAGGTTACCCAGTATGAAGAGTAGGGTCCCAAAAGCCTGTAAAAGAGTCAGAGACAGCCCCTTCTCCCACTATTATGAGTACCAAAAGAAAACCAAGCTATACAACTGTCACATGATATACAGAGAACCTAGGTCCCTGGTTATCGGTTCAGTTTCAATGAGCCGCTTATGAACCCAGATAAATAGATTCTGTTCATTTTCTTGTGGTGTCCTAGACAACTCTGGTTTGTATAATGCTTTCTCCCCTCTTCTGAAGGATTCTCTCAGTTCTGCCTAATTAACTGGCTGTGGGTGTGTCTCTGCATCTGTTTTCACTAGCTGCTAAATGAAGTCTCTCTGATGACAACTGGGCTAGGCGTCAATCTAACAGTATAGCAGACTATCATTAGGCATCATTATATTGAGTTTTATTCCCTCTCATAGTGTTTGCTTCTATCCTATGTCTCTGTGTCATCCAGCATGAGGGTACTGGTGCTCCAGGCAGTTTCAGGGGTGGGCTTACTCTCCTGTCATGAGTTTTAGGCTAGACCGTCATTGGTTAGCCATTCCCTCAGCCTCTAGGCAAGCCTTACCCCTGTACATGCCATAGATAGAACAGACTGTGGGTCGAAGGTTTTGTGGCTGTGGATGGGTTGATTCTTTTTATGTCTCACCTACAATATTAAAACTACTTAAGTGATGTTTTCTTTTATTTCAGCTATCTTAACAAATTTTGTTGAATAAATATATCATTAACTTCTTATCTTAAGCAATAGATAAGAGAGAAAACTTTAGAATGTTAGTTACATACACATAACCATCACTCAGAGTAAGTATATTTAATAAGGTGCAATGCCCTAAGTCACAATGAATACAAACTTTGGGCAATCAGACAGAGGCATGCCTATGTTTTAAAGCTTCTGCATCAGATACAGAGCAGTTTTCATTCCCACTTTATTTCCAGGCTTCTCCATCACATATTAGCTATGCAATTCTGCTACCAGGCGTTTAGAGAATGGATGCTTTGGCTCCAGTGTGCTCATCTGGATGTTCTCTTTAAGGAAAGGAGATTTAGAATGTTAGGGTTTGGGCTATTTCTCTTTCTCTTTCCCCTTTTCACAGTCCTTGTCTTCTCCCACTTTGGAGACCCTGCGGCTTTCTGTCCCTTTGCTTCAATCATGCTGAAGAATTTTGCCTATAAGTCTTTGAAAATTTGAGAATATATGAGTTGGCACATGGGCTATGGTTATAGAAACATGGAAAGGTAGCTTATCTACTGACAATATCTAGTCCAAGAAGTTATCCTAGTGGGAGGGTAAAGTAGTCTGACAAATTGCAAGCAGGGGTCCATTCTGAATTCCTTCAAAAGTCTTGACATCCAGTACTACTATTTTTGTTTAAACAGAAAAAGGGGGAATGATGTAGGAAGTTCTTCTGTCTATGTGTTTCTTTCATTGCTTGAATAAAGAAACTGCCTTGGCCTTTTGATAGGGCAGCATTTAGGTGGGCAGAGTAGACAGAACAGAATGTTGGGAAAGGACAGTGTGGCAGACGCCATGGATCTCCTGCCTAGGATGGATGTCGGTTGGAATCTTGCCGGTAAGCCACAGTCATGTGGCAATGCACAGACTGATGAAAATGGGTTGAATTGGGATGTAGGAGTTGGCCAATGGAAGGTTGGAGCTTATGGGCCAGGCAGTGTTTAAATGAATACAGTTTCTGTGTGACTATTTCGGGTGTAAGTTAGCAGGGTGGCTGGGACAATCTCGGGGCCCTGCTCTCTACTACACAAATGTAGCTTCAAATCCCACTTCTAAGTATAACCACAACTCATAAAATGTACACTAGGTGCTACAGTCTGCTCACTCTCAGGCCACAGAGAGAGATATTTCATTCTACCATCCCTGCTAGTGATCCATGGTTTTCTTGCTCCGGGAGTCAGTTACACCTGTTCATTTAGTCCTGGTCACCCTTGATTATGCTTCCAATAATCTTCCCTGACTAAATGTTTCACTGGGGTATGCTGGACTTAATGTGTACCTCCCCCACAGAGTCGCATAGTTGCTTTCCCAACTGTGAAGTCTACACAGTTTATGGAAGTAGCAAGAATTTATTATATAAAATGAAACAGTGCACAGACACTGAGAGCCAACAATAAATTAATGGAATCTTCTTAAACTGGGAAGCTTCTATGAGGCAAAGGACACAATCAGTAAGACAAAGCGGCAGCCAGCTGAATTGGAAAAGATCTTAACCAACCCCACATCAGACAGAGGACAAATCTCCAAAACATATAAAGAACTCAAGAAACTAGACATCAAAATACAAAATAATCCAATTAAAAATGGGGTACAGATCTAAACACAGAGTTCTCAACAGAAGAATCTCAAATGGCTGAAAGATACTTAGGGAATTGTTGAACATCCTTAGCCATCATGGAAATGCAAGTCAAAATGTCTCTGTGATACCATCTTACTCCAGTCAGAATGGCTAAGACCAAATACACCAATGATAGCTTATGCTGGGAAGGATACAAGAGTAAGGAGAACAGTCCTGCATTCCTGGTGGGAGTGCAGACTTGTTCAGCCACTTTGGAAATCAGTATGGCAGTTTCTCAGATAATCAGGAACCAATCTACCTCAAGATCCAGCAAAATACTACTCTTGGACATATACTCAAAGGATGTATAATCATACCACAAGGACACCTGCTCAATTATGTTTATAGCAGCATTATTCATAATAGCCAGAACCTGGAAACAACCTAGATGTCCCTCAATGAAAGAAAGGATAAAGAAAATGTAGTACATTTACACAATGGAGTACTACTCAGCAGTAAAAAAAAAAAAAAAAAACAACTACATCTTGAAATTTGCAGGCAAATCAATATAACTAGAAAAAAAATCCCGAATGAGGTAAACCAGATCCAGAAAGACAACACAGTATGTACTCACTCATAACTGGATATTAGATATAAAACAAAGAAAAAACAGCCTGTAGGCTACGACTCCAGAGAAGCTAGGTAACAAGGAGACTCCTAAGAGAGACATACACGAATCTCCCTGGGAAGGGGAAATAGGGAAGTACTCATGAAAAAATTGGGAGCATGGTGGGGGAGGGCAAAAGAGGAGGGAAGAGAAGGGAGGGGTTAGTAGAACATGAGGGAACTGGATGGCCGAGATAGGAGAAGGAAAGAGGGGATGAGGAAGGAAAGAGATATTTTGATTGAGGGAGCTATTATAGAGCTAATGAGAAACCTGGAACTAGGGAAATTCCCAGGATTCCACAAGGATGACCCCAGCTAAGATCCTTAGAAGTAGTAGAGAGTGCACCTGAACTGGCCTTCCCCTGTAATCAGACTGATGACTACCTTAATTGTCATCATGAAAACTTCATCCAGCAACTGATGGAAGCAGATGCAGAGATTCACAGTTAGCACTGGGCTAAGCTCCCAGAGTCCAGTTGAAGAGAGTGGGGAGCAATAATATGAGCAAAGGGGTTAAGACCATTAAAACCATGATGGGGCTACCAACAGAAACAGGTAACTTGAATTAGTGGGAACACAATGACTCTGGACTGAAAGCAGAGGACCCTGCATAGGTCTAAACTAGGCCCTCTGAATATGGTTACCGTTGTGTGGCTGGGGACGTCTGTGGAGCCACTGGAAGTGGGACCAAGATTTATCCTTAGTGCTTGAACTGGCTTTTTAGAGCTCATTCTCTTTAGAGTGATACCTTTCTCAGCCTCGAAATGGGTGGAGGGTGCAGGAAGGGGCTTGATCCTGCCTCAGAATGATGTGCCAGATTTTGTTGACTGCCCATGGGAAGCCTTATACTCTCTGAGGAGTGGATGGGGGTAGGGTGGGTGGAATGTGGGGGGAGCAGGAGAAGCAGAGGGAGAAGGAATGGGAATTGGTATGTAAAATGAAAAAAAAAATTTAAAAAAAATTTAAAAATTTTTAAACTATAGGGAAAAAAGGATATAGTGCGTACTCTTCTGCCCAAGTCCCCTCAAATCTCTTATTTTCTTCTTCCTTCTACAGTTACTTAGACACAACCAAATAACCCGCAGACAAATAAACAAACACAAAACCAGAGAATACCTAAAAGAAAGCTCTGTTTCATTACAGAACAGAAAGAATATGCATCTTTTCAAAACGAGTCATATCCAAGCCAGGGTTGTCAATGACAGGGTATAGTAACAACACCGTCCAGACAAGTTCTCACAAGATGATTCATCATTTCATTCCGTCCTTTTTTCCTTCCTTCTTCTCTGTTTTTCTTTCTTTAATCATGACCTCAAAAGAGACACTGAGGACTCAGTTGGGGTGACATGTATTATCAAAAATGGATAAGAGAAAAAAATTTAAAAAATGGATAAGAGATCTTTAGGAGCCCTTGTCAATCAAAATAGCTCTATTTGAGTAAACTAATGTCTTGTACCTGTATTTTTAAGATTTTTCTAATCATTATCAAATCAAGAAATTCTGTCCCTTTGCTATAAGTATGTCTTATGAAGGCTCCATCTTATTACAGCGGAGTGTGTGCAAAAGCTGTCCTCACTATGGACAGGAGCAGGCACCAGGGAAGACAGAGACATTAGGGAAAGTCACAGGAAATGTCTACTTCAAGTAAAAATAAAAGAATTCTACCACAACTTTACATTGAGTATAATGTTTCATAGTCAATTTAATAGTTCAATAATTATGTTTTAATTAACCAGATGGAAATTTATTAAGACTAAAAGTAGAAAGTGACATTTCAAGTTATTAGCAGTTTTGGATGAGAACATTTTATTTTAATTCACTTGCTAATTAAGATTTATATAACTATAATTATTGAAACATTAAATCTGAAAAATAATTATACAGTATTAAGTAGTTCATACTTTTTCAAAACTGAAAAAAATAAATTATTTCTAAGAATTTAATGTTAAACATATAACCATTAAATTATGCAAATTATAATAAGATACTGGTATTGCTTAAGTAGCTCCTTTTTACCACTTAAAGAAACAAAGTCTACCATTGTTAAGCTTTGTTCTGAACCAAAAAGATATTAACTCCTTTTTATAACACTTTACACTATTTCTATCTCCCACAAAGAATACATACCCCCCCCAAAAAAAGACTTTGATTAGGGACAAGAGAACACACACACACACACACACACATTCACTCATACACACACACACACACACACACTCACACACACACTCACATGTTTCTTTGTAAGCAATAATTACTTCATTCTTACTGTTTTGCAGACATTTAATGGGTATTTTAGGTTGTAATAGAAGGATTCTTTAACATTCCAACCACCTACCTTTCCTATTTAAACACAAACTATTCTGAATTGGCTAATATGAGAGCAATGGATCTGGAATGCAGAACTGCATGTCTGATGGTCAGAGAACGGAAAAGAGAGCCAAGTAAGGCCTGAGCTTCTACAACTACAGTCTTGGCCTTCGTGGATGTAAATAAATCCCCTCTGAGTCTTGAGGGTAGAGTAGCAATCTCTTGTCTATGTTGTCTCCCCATTATTGGTGTTCATTCCACCAAGAGTATTTGCTGAAGCACAGATTCCAAGATCACGCTTGAAAGACTCAGATAAAGTCTATCCTAGATAAGGTAGCAGAATGTAACTGCAGGACCTCTAGTAGGGAAGAGGTAGAAAGGTCAGACACCAGAACAGGCTCTCTTCTGGAGGTTTAGGGGATCATCAAATTTTACTCATGGAAGAAACAACATCTGCCTTTGATAAGTTTTATTTTGAGCCAGAGACATGGAATAATGTCTTATTTTAAAACAATTTACACTATTTGTTTTTCTCCCTCTTTCTCCAACCATCTATAAAAGAAAGGTTTTAATTAAGGACAGGAAAACACACACACACACAAACACACACTAGGAAGAGAGAGACTCACACACAGCAAGACACACACTCTAAAGAGCTGAGAGAGCACTTGAGGAGGTCCTATCCCTCCTTGGAGCTCTTGACAGTCTTTGAGGAAGTCTTTTTCCCCCATTTAAAGTTGGTCATTTTGAATAAAAGATATAGATTCTGATGGGTACATATTCTAGGGGTAAACAATTCCTGGTTTGGCCTTGAATTTATTAGATTGGTCCAGTCAGGGCAGGGAAGGCTATACTGGCCAGAGAAAAAGTTCATCAGGTTTTTGGGTCAGGTCAAGGAAGGCGAGGAAGAAGGCAGCCATCTTGGAATTTTACATTTCTTATTATATTAGAGATTTGTTATAACTGTTTCTGGGCTGTTTAAAGAAGTGAAGAAAAACAGTAGCAGTGAGGGTGCTTCTGAAGATGGTCAATGTGAGATAACATAATAAAACTTACCAGACAGTGAAGATCTAGAACATAAGACAGTCCTGTGATGAAAACATACCTCCTCGATGTGTGCCATGTGTGATGTGGGAGTGTCATATATCAATCTGTTGATTTCATTGGTTAAGCAATAAAGAAACTGCTTGACTGGCCCTCATAGGTTAAAACATAGGTGGGAGGAGTAAACAGAACAGAATGCTGGGAGGAAGAGGAAGTGAGCTCAGACTGACAGCTCTGCTCTCTGGAGCAGAGACGCCATGCCCTGCTCCCGGGCAGACACATGCGATGAAGCTCCGACCCAGGATGGATGTAGGCTAGAAGCTCCCTGGTAAGCCACTTCGTGGGCTACAGCAGATTATTAGAAATGGGCTAGTCCAGGTGCGAGAGTTAGCCTAGAAGAGGCTATTACTACACATATGAGTGAGGTTTCTGCAGTGTCTACAGCAGGTTTCAATGGCATTGTTTAGAGAATTTAAATATTCTTTTCCATTAACTCATTTTGTTTTTTCTTTATTTGTTTTGCTTGATTTTAACTAAATAATGCAAATGTGGCTATGGATACCTTAAATGTCTAACTGAAAACCAGGCATTGACAACCTTAGCCCCTCATACACATGCATTGATCCCGGAGACTTAAAGTTGGGAATCATGTTATATATATACATGTACGCATACACACACACACACACACACACACGCACACATGCACACGCACACACACACACACACACACACATTTGGGCTCCACAATTCTGCATTTTGATTGATAGTAGTTTTCTCTTATGGACTCTGTCTGTTGCAATGAGAAGTTTTCTTTGCGAGGAGTAAGATTACACTTATCTGTGGAAATAAGAACAAATGTCAGAATAAGCTCACAATGCCTCACCCAACTAAGAGAAACACAGGCTTCTAAGAAATGCTGAGAGTGGGAGAAATAGCCTTTCCAGGGAAAAGTACATCAATTGATTATATAATATCAAATGACCAGCCCCTGAAACACACATGCATGCATGCATGTATGTATGTATGTAACATTACTTAAAAATATATGTTTTTCTGTTTCTGTGTGTGCAATAACAATTAATAAAACAGAGGCTGTGAATTTGAAAGAGAGGAAGGAGGATACATGAGAGAGGAAAGAAAAGGGAAAGGGAAAATGGTGTAAGCAAAGTCTCAAAAAATAACTAAAAACAACAAAATAAAAATTTTAAAATTTGTAAATCAATATCCTTTTAAACCAATATATTGGTTACATGACAAACCATGATTGATTTGGGCTAATGCTTCATGTACACACACACACACACACACACACACACACACACACACACACAGAGGTTTCCTTTTGAGTCTTAAGAATAGAGTAATGTATTATTATATCTCTCACAAATATGTGGTCTAGAGAATGTATTTTTATACTAAGCACTTTTGTAGACTTCAGTCATAGGTTCAATACAATAAATAAATAATAATCAAAATAAAAATATACAAACTAATAAAACAAACACACATGACTTTAACCATATATGAATATTGATTAAATAAATGTAAACTTCAAATATAAAAAATAAATTATTAATTAGTTAATAAAAGCACTTTTGAGATTATATACACTGGAAATAATGATTCCTAAAATTTTGAATACAGAAGTGAACAGAAAAACCCTTGTGAATGTCATGTTTAATCAAGAATCTGTATTAAAACAATAAAGAATAAATATATATTCTTATAAAATTAAATATAGTATAGAAAGAGAAAGACAATAAAATAAATTAAGAAAGAAAATGGAAGGAGTATGTATATGTATTAAAATATCACATCCTGTCTTATATATTTTTAATTATTCTATGTCAATAAAGATAAAAAATGAGACTAAAATGTGGCTCAAAACTTTACCTTATTTATCTTTTAAGAAGTTAACAAAATGTCAAAGTAGACAAAATATAATCATTGCAATATACCATCAGTATAAAATTAGCAACATTATTTATATTATTATTCTGGAGACTCACATGTATTGAATACACATAGCATATCTTATTTCAGACAGGCCACATTCCAATGTGAATTCTGAACCGTGAGGTGTGCAACTGGTCATCGTGACAAAGTAGGAAGGAAATAGCTGAATTCTACGGCAATGTGCCATCATTTTTGCAGTTGCTCAAACACTGAATGTTAAGAAAACACAAGACTGTTAGCTGGGCAGTAGTGGCACATTTTAATCCCAACACTTAAGAGGCAGAGGCAGGCAGATCCCTGTGAGTTGGAGGCCAGTGTGGTCTTCAAAAGCTACTTCTAGGATAGGCACTAAAAAAACTACAGCAAAAAAATAAAAAAGAAAGCCGGGCGATGGTGGCGCACGCCTTTAATCCCAGCACTCGGAGGCAGAGGCAGGCGGATCTCTGTGAGTTCGAGACCAGCCTGGTCTACAAGAGCTAGTTCCAGGACAGGCTCCAAAGCCACAGAGAAACCCTGTCTCGAAAAACAAAAACAAAACAAAAAAAAAAAGCACAAGATTGACAATGAGCCATAAAGTACATTGTTGAGAAACTCAGCTTTGATGAGAGGCTAGCACATCAGAGGTACTGAGTTAGCCACAGCTGATGGTATAAGAATGAAGGTACAGTATAAGAAATTAAAGACAAGTCCTAAATACAGAAATAAACTAGTAGGGGGCCTGCATTGACTTCAGACCTTTAAAAAATAGATAAAATGGAGCTGGGGCAGAGGTTGCTTGCTGCACAAGCTCTAGGGGAAAGTTTCTGAGGGGAAGAAAGTTTGTTTCCGTTAAACCAAAAGGGAAAGGCAAGAGAGAGGGAAGGGGAGAGAGAGAGAGAGAGAGAGAGAGAGAGAGAAGAAAGGATGAAGAGAGTGAGAGATGAAGGGAGAGAGAAATGGTGTGAAATAACTAGGGAAGGAATGTGAAGGAGGAGAACATAGAGCCCTCTAGTCATGAATGTTGTTATCACCCCCAAAAGAAACTTCTGTATTTTAGAGATTTCTCCCGATAGTTTTTCCTCAGGTCCTTGTAGGCTTGGAAGCCAGAGATAATCTTGTCAATATTCATCTCTTGGATTTCCTAGTTCCGGAGATTTTATACAAAAGTACAGCACAGCAAAGGTAACTTGAATTGACTTTCTTGGATTAATAGGTTACTCCAGGCTCATCCATGTCATGTCGTAGCATGTATCACTAGTCCACTTACTTTTATTGCCACATAATATTCCATTTTATATACACAGAATATTTCATTACTTACTGGTAAATATAAGCTTGAGAACACTTTCATGCAGTTTCACATGTGGTATGGCAGGCGTACACATAAAATTCCTGTGAGGATGTATGCTTTATAGTATCTTGGCCATTTATCTGGAAATGGATTTTTGCAGCTCATATGCAAACACTATGTTTACAACTTTGCAGAAATGGCTAGTTTTATTTTGTATGATTGCCCTGCCACAATAAATTGTGTTCCATGACACCTTCACACACCCCGACATTTAACAGCTGATGTAAATGGGCCTGGACATCCTTGTGGCTTTCCTATATACCACTGAAGTTGGTGTTGGCAATGCACTAATGATGTGATCTATGTTCTAATGGCCCAAGTTCACTCCTGACCTTCATGGGGGAAGATAAGTGGTCTAATGTCAGCTATTTAGTTTGAGATTTAGAAATGCTTGAATGTTCCCTTGTGTGATCACCCCACTTTCAGTGCCTGATAATAGAGACCATGAAACACAGACATTTTATAATCAAACCCTTTTAGGAGGAAGTTATGGATAATTGTGCTCTGGAGAACCTATCTCGGTTTTACGGTGCTTTTGGCAGTCATTGATTCATGCTGTAACTATGTTCATTCCTTAACCATGCAAACATCACCAGCAAGTCCAGCCGTGGCATCCGACACCTGACTCATTCTCAGTGGCAATCTCTCTGTGCACTGAGGCATTGTTCCGAGCATCATGGGAAATGTGGGAAAGGATTCCTTAAGGTGTCCTTAAGGTGCCAAATAAGGATGTGTTAGATCATGGGAATATGGTGAATTTACCATGTTCTTAGTCATAGTGAGGAGCCAAGCCCCAAATGACTGCTGATGGCGAGCGGTTACCCACAGCAGCATGACATAATGCCACAGAGAGGGATTAGATGATTAATACAAAAACTGGGTGTGCAGCGTAAGTTCCAACCTGTGATTCACCTCTCTTCAAGAACCTATAAACTAACAGAGGAATTTGATCTGAAATAAACACTTTTGTGTAAACATAGATTATCTTTCTCCAATAGAAAGCGTCTGAGCATAAAAGCATGATAATTCCAGGCAGAATGCATTCTTGCAAACTCACAACTTGGGAAGGGGAGACAGATATCTGTTGCTGGCTAGCCAATTTATCTAGATGAATTGGTGAAGTCCAGGTTCAGTGAGAGACCCTGTAATTACGTAATATTGACACATGGCCCCAGATTTATGTGCTCACCCACACAGGCACATTCACCCACATAGGTTTCCACATACACACTGATGCTTACATGCACACATATAGATATTAGATTGCTTTAAAATCAAGAAAATATATTTCCTTTTGGATAAATATTTAAATTATACATAGATATATAAATTCTATGTAAATTATATTTTAGATTTTATACAACATTTGAAATGATGTATTAGTTATTAATGATAAATTGTGCTGTGGTTTCAAGAAGTTGTATTCTGCAGGAGGGGGTGAGGAATGATAGACGTTTATGGTCCAAGGTTTCCCCCTGGTGGCCACCTCACCATCCTCCTACCAGGACAGTAGATGGAGAAATGCTTTCCTGAAGCACAGTTCACAGGCAGCTTTAAAATTAAAGCACAGAGGTCTTGGAGGAGCCATGTCTTGGGGGAGCCATGTCCTGTAGTATCTGAGGCATCTTGTCATCAGAGCTACCTAGGACTTGTTAAGACAAGACCATAAATTTCTTTTCCCGTCAGAGGCTGTACTAATTGTATGGCCTCATAACAAATCCTGAAACAGTTGCTCAAGGCACTGCTCACAAGTTTGTTTGTTTGTTTGTTTTTTGGTGTTTTCCAACTTAGATGAACAAGAGTTCATCTAAATTAAAGTCAGAACCTGTAGCACCTAGTAATACTCTGCCTTTTGTGATTTAATTTTTCTTCATGAAATTAATGTGAGTCATTTTAGTTCCTTGTTTCCTGAGACAGAGGTATCAACTTAAATTCTGTACTTGTGTGAAAAAAAATGATTCAACAAATATTATTATTTCAAGGTATAGCTTTGAGGTATGATGTAATCTGGAAAGCATAAAGGCTCTTTAAGGTCTGCTCCAAAGTCCTTCAAAGGCTTTAGCAAACGTCATGTAGGTTCATAGTACAAGAATTTGAAAGGATGTTTGATGTTTGAACTTTTGGGCACTGATAAGAAGATTACAAAGAAAGCTGTTTCATTTGCTCAAGGATCTCACCCCTCCTCCTTTTGGAGAATAGTAGGTAACTGCAGCTCACATTGAGTAGTTCAATCAGAGAAGAGCGGGACTAAACAATATCTACTCACTATTGTTTATATATTCATGCAGTATACATTTAGTTAAAAGCCAGAATCCAATCCACTGTTCACAGAAACTGAAATAGCATGTAAAACCTTACTGTTTTATGCTATTGGCAGAATCAAAAATCCCAAATAATTTGATAAATTCTCGGAGTGAAATGTATGCTAAGTATTATGTTACCGATATCAATTTTTTAAAACTTACAATATAGGAAATAGCCCTGGGTTATTTTAAGTCAGGTGAACTGAAGCAGAGTCATGAATGAAATGTATATCGTAATTCAACTTTTCTACACCTACATCCAGCCTGACCTCATGCTTTTTCTCTATGCTTACATTAATAAAACATTCTCCGGTCTCTAGTTTCTACATTCTTTCTCTCGGTTTCTCTCTCTCTCTCTCTCTCTCTCTCTCTCTCTCTCTCTCTCTCTCTGTGTGTGTGTGTGTGTGTCTCTCTCTCTGTCTCTCTCTCCCTCCTCCCCAATTCTTTTACTGAAACCTGTCTTCATCAATGTTTAAATTTATGCTGATTTCTAATATTTATAACAAAACAAAGCCGAATTTTTCCCCTTAAGCATACATGTGTTCTTTACAGCACACACACTTTACTGCCGCATGCATTACAAAATATTGTCCACAGACTGACACTATATGCATCTCCCAAGCACTTCTTAGACCACTGTAATATGCCCTTCTCTGTGGCCCATTCCTGCTCAAGGCAGCAGTGACTTTTATGTATGTGTAAATCCAGCAGAGTTTTCATCTGTTCTGTAATGTGACATGCTGGCTGCAGACAACACTAATAGACTACCTACTTTCCCTTTGAAAACACCCTATCCGCAACCTCATTCCTTCCTTGAACTTTTTTCCTTAGTACTTCTTTTGATTGGGAATTAATTTCTTATTTCTTTCTCTTTGTGATGTAGACCATTAACAGAGTTTTCTGAGCTTGTGCCTGGACTTTCTCTGCTGAATCATACACATGAGTTTCTTTTTTCTTCTTTCTTTCGTTTTATAAATTGCATACTCGGGACTTCTAGGCTCACTACTTCCTCCACATTCTGAGAAGAGACCTAAGGCTGAAGTATTTGACATCTTCAAGATAACTAACATCCATGCTACACAAACTTCTGAAGACCTTGCAGAATTTGGTCAATATTGCAGAATATTGACCCCTGAGAAATTTACTTTTCTGTACCCTGTCACCTCCATGACAGCATTGCTATCTTTTATCCTTTCTCCAATTCTTCTTCTACAAGTTAATTCCTACTTATATTTCAGAGTTCAGTTCAAATATCACATCCTTAGGATCTGCACATCAATTCCTTTGGAACAGGTTATGACCTCTTGAGCAACTGCCATCTATTACAACTGTTCCAGGTGTAAACAAGTCTGGTAGCATCAGACATTTTCCCAGAGTATTATTTTGCCCAACCACAAATATTATTATCACATACTTTAAAAAACTATCAAATGAATGAAATAAAGTTTTAGCATTTATTATTTAGAATAACATATTCACACCAAACTGACACAAATAATACCAAGTCTCAGTAAAAGGATAATTTACTTTGATTCAAAATTGTGTAGACTTCACGCCAACAAATAACTAGCTTTTCTGTAACAAATAGCAAAAATTGCATAGTTCATCTCATGAAATCTGTAATTTGTTGTACTGCTTGGTTTTTGGTACCTTGATGAAAACCTAGATGCTCCAGAGGAGAGTGAACCACCATGGAGATGACGCCTCTATCAGACTAGCCTGGAGGAAAGTCTCTAGGACATTGTATCAATTAACTACTGAGAAGAAAAGTCCCAGCCCATTATGTGTGATGTCACCCCAGGCGTGGTCGGGAGGTGTATAAGAAATCATGCTGAAAAGACCATGAGGACCAAGCCAGTAAGCAGCACTCCTCCATAACTTCTTCAGGTTCTTGCTCCAGCTTTCTGCCTTGGATTCCTGCCCTGACTTCCTTTGATAATGAACTGTATTGTGGAAGTGTAAGACGAAATAAACACCTTCGTCTACAAACTGTTGTTGATCATAGTGTTGTATCACAGGAGGAGAAAACTTAACTAAGACACTTGATAAAACAGCTAAGATAAGAGAGTAATAATTTGCTGCAGTTTGAAAGTTAAATTTCCTCCATACATTCATGTTTTTGATGGCGGAGTCCTCTGCTCTCTAGGAAGGTTTCGGAGCCTTAAGGAAATGGACCCTCACTGAAGAAATAGGTAGCTAGGGGCAGCGATTGAGGGTTTATTGAGCAGCCCCTGTTCACCCTCTGATTCCTGAGTGCGGATGCAAATGGACCATACAGGATCCAGTTTCTTCCACTCTGACTTCTCTGCCCACTGCTATGTCTTCTCTGCCATGATGGACTGCATCACTCTGGAAATTTAAGCCAAAATAAACCCATTCCTTTAAGGTTGTTTTGTCAGGATATTTCATCACTGAAATTAGAAAGTAACTAAGACTGCTCTGCTCTGTTAGGGATTAAACAGATCACAAAACAAATTTTTTCTGTTTCAAGAGGGAAAAAACTATCAGTGAGAATGTAGAGAAGTAGCATCTTTGCATATTGCTGATGGAAATGGAAACAGTCCATTCACTGTGCGAAACATTATCATGATCTCTTTCTCAAGCCATGGCATCACAGTAAGGTCCAGCCATTCACTACTAGGTATACTCAAAATTATTAAAAGCAATAGCTAGAAGAAATATTCTTACATTGATATTCAAAGTACCACTATTGACAAAATTGAGGAAGCAATCTGAATATCCAGAATGTGGGATGATGGGAATAATAAAATATTATTAATTTTGGGAAAATGATGACGTTTTCACACATGTTAAAACAGAGATAACCTGGGCTGAAGAGATAACGTAGCAATTACGAAAGGTCTGCTCTTTCAGAAGACCCAGGTTTGATTCCAACACCTACAGCAGTTCACAATTGTCAGTAAATCCAATCCCAGGGGATACAATCCCCTCTTTTGGTCACCAAAAACAACAGTGATAAAAGTGGTGGTTGCATAGACATATATGTAAGCAAAACACTCATGTACATAAATTATTTTTTTAGTTTAAGAAACAGATAAATCTTGAACACATTGTAATAAATGAAACACACAGTTTGCTATCAAATAATGATGTTTTCATTAAATCATTCTTTTTGATTTGAACAGCTTATTACATTGTGATTACGTGTTTTCTCATTCATCCATTTATTTTTAATCCTGCATATTCTTTCAGATTTCTGCTTTACCCAAGAGAACATAATTAAGATTCCATCAGTTTCCCCACATCTGGCCAGAGGAGCCCTTTAAAGCCTGGCCTCTGCGCCTGGATGACATGTTCCCACCTGCTTTTGAATATTCCATATTTTCTTGCCAAACACAACATTCCTTCATGTGCTTCTGCTAACCCAGCCCTCAGAGTAGTTATTTTTCTCCAGGAAACTTAATTCCTTCCAATGGATGTTAATATAACTCTGAAAGCAAGACCAGTTCTGAGTGTATTTGCTGCAAAGAGAGGAACAAGGCCTCGATCCCTGTAATAAACAAATCTAGGAAGTATGCGTATACACTGACACATGCATCCAGCATTCATTGCCCTGTCTATATCTACATTTCAGATGCTAGGCGTTCACACAAGTTCACACAAGTTATTTCATGTGTAGTAAAGCATGTAGTAAAGTAGTAAAGAATGTGTACTGTTCCATTCCCCTTTCCATATTGCAACCCCCACTTGGTTGTAATAACTGTGAATGCTGCTATTACTCATGACTGCTACACCATATTTCCTGGCTCTGCTTTACTGCTTCAGCTTGCTGCAGCTCCAGGTCCTTGCACAGGGTTCCTCTGCATTCCAACTTCCTTTCGCACGCCTCTGCCCTCAGTGTTAACAGAACAGATCTCCTTTTCCATTCAGGGATACCCAATAGCTTTACTAATCATTTATTCATATAAAAAGAAGTTGTGAAACAAACGAAGGAAAAAGGGAAAAAGGGAGAAATTGAGAAAAGAAGAAATAGATTCCATACTCTTACTACCATCTCATATAGAACTTAAAATCCCAATTGAGCTTATGTCTTTGTGTGTATATGTTCTTTGTATGCAGATGAACTGAAATGTTACTCTGATCCAAAAAGGAATGAGATTTCAGATTTTTTTTTTCAAGACAAGGCTTCTCTGTGTAACAGTCCTGTCCTAGAATTCTGTAGACCAGGTTGGCCTTGAACTCACAGAGATCCATCTGCCTCTGCCTCCCAGGGCTGAGATTAAAGGCATGCACTATCACTGCCTGGCATATGAATGATATTTTTATATGCCCATATAGATTGCTGTATGTTTTACCAGTAAGAAAGTTTCCACTTAAATATATGACAATATTAAAATGCAGATTATTCAAAAGATGCATGCTACCAATGTTATATTTTGCAAATAAGAGGTAAACTTGGAGACTGGGAATAAATATAATAAAGAAGTGGCCAGGAGTTATGGAAGTTCATACCTACCCTCAGCTAAGCTTTTGGCATGTCAATTGTGCAGCACTTCATATGACAATAGAATTCTCTGATGTGAGGTCCTTGTTTGTTTTCAGGTCTAGTTTGGGAATGCAGGATCTCTAGCATGATAGTATAATTGGTAGATGTGAAATATTTTCATCCTCATTATTTAAATGATAATAATTTGAGTTTCAAAGTCTTGATAATGTTCTGCAAACCCTTATTTTTGTTTTCTTCCACTGCAGATGATACATTCTCAAAGATGTATCCACTATAAATATTTTACTCTGGTATGGCATTTAACACCCACAATAAACTTGAGTATCAAGATTTAAGAACGGATAGAAAAATATACATTAATAATATATTATGAGGGAAAATACACAGACATTAAAAGGGATCTCCTTATTTAGAATTTTTAAAATTTTACTTACTATCCCCAGTTCCCTCTTTCCCCTTCTCCTATTCCCCACCTACCCAATTCCAACTCTCATCTACTCCTCAGAAGAGGTAAAGCCTCCCTTAGGGAGTCAGCAAAGTCTGGTACACCAAGTTGAGGCAGGACCAAGTCTCTCCCCCTGTATCAAGGCTAAGCAATGTATCCTTCCATAGTGAATGGTATCTAAAATGCCAGATTATGTACCTAGGATATGTCCTGGTCCCATTGCCAGGGAGCCCAAGGTCAAATACAAGCCTATATTTAGTAAATGATAGAAGCAGATTCAGTGATCCACAGCCAAGCACTGGGCTGAGCTCCTGGAGTTAAGCTGAAGAAAAAGAGGAGGGATTATAAGAAAGAGGGTTCAAGATCATGATTGGGAAAACCACAGAAAGAGTTGACCTGTGCTTGTGGGAGCTCACAGACTCTGAATGACAGCTGTGGGTCCCCTATGGGGCCAACATAAGCCCTCTGAATGTGGATGAGATTGATACAGCTTGGTCAAGGAGATATTTTAATAGCATTAAGTAGTACATTTTAAAATTCAGATTTTTACCAACTATAACTTCCGAATTTTTTGCCTAGGTTTTAACCTACAATTTCTTAACTTAAAGCAAATATTAAAAGAATTATTAAGAGCTTAATATTAGAGAAAACCATTAAGTTATTTTTAAAAGTAAAACAAGTCCTGATTTAGATGAACCTCACAGTTATATCTTCAGTATGAGAACACTGCTTCTCTAGTAGCTCACTGTTTCTTGGTGGTAATGTTGTTTTTCTTCTGTCTCTCTTTTTAAATAGTATAAGAATACTTGACCTATCTGGTGTGGGAAGTCCCCGTGTAATGTGTTGCTATTATTGGTAATGAATAAAGAAGCTGCATAGGCCTTTGATATGGCAGATTCAAGCAAAGTAGAATTCTAAGCAGAGATAGAGGAAAAAAAGAAAATGGGGTCAGGCTGATGCCATGTAACTGCTGAAGGAGACATACGACCTGGAAACGTACCAGTAAATCATGAGCTTCATGATAAAATACAAAATAATAGAAATGTGTTCATTTAAGATATAAAAACTAGTTCATAAAAAGTCTGAACTAATAGGCCAAGCACTATTATAATTAATATAGTTTTGTGTTATTATTTGGGTCTATGAGGCCAGGAATGGAACAAGCACTCCCTCCTTACAAAATGGCCAGACAATATGAAGCAACTACATTCACATAAAATATGAGAGAGCTTGGAGAGGAATCCTAGACACAAAAGAACAGTTAAACACAACTTCTTGGTAGCCATAATTTTTTTTTTCAGATTTTTTTCTGTTCTCTAGAAGCAAGCAGAGGCACAATTCCTTTAAGAAAAGGCGTTCTAAGCAGTAGCAGCAAAAATTGCAGAGCTCTTTCAAGAAGGCTTCCTGGTTTGTGCTAGTTTTACAAACAGCTCTGGCTCTTTCAGGAAGCCAAGCACTTAAATGGGGTCTGTGAGCAGCATGTTACAAATTGCTTAGTGGTGACATAAGCCCACTCAGACACTGGAGCTGTGACAGTGTGCATGGCTCCCAGAGGTAGTAAGCTATCCTCCACCATGTTGAACTGAGTGAATCAACAGGCAGGGCTGTGGAGTTGGTCATAGCTATGCCCACTTAGCAATTTTTTAAAAAAAAAGCACTATTGGTCAAAAAATAATTACAGATATGCACACAATAAAGACAGATTCAAATAAAAAAGACCTCTAATGGGTCGCAGTGTTCGATAAATATGCATAGGCTTGGGAGAGAGAGGAAAAAGAATAAGACTGTCATAGATTAAAGGAGTAAAGATAATAAAAATATGAAACTTGTAGAAAAAGTAACAGAGTAAGAAAAGTAGATCACACAAAGATGGAATATATACAGAGAGTCTGTATTATGTATATTACTGTGTTTTCTTTGAATTTTTTGACTGTGAATGAGCTAAGTACAGAGAAATGTTTCATTGTACATGCTGCTAAGCTAAAACACTATATACATTAATGGTATCTTGACTTCAAAATTTGGGCCTAAGGATATGTTTCTTTGGAAAAAAGGTTTTGCTTTTGTTTCCACAGAAGCTAGAAAGTTGTTCATTTCTTACCAGCTAATATGGTTTGATCAAACAAAACCCCCTGAAGCAATGGCCCAGATGGTACAAAATCCATGACAACTTCAGGACTGCTGGCTGAGATAGACCAGCTACACAGGATACCTCATGAAAGGTCTGATTAACAGTGCTACAGTCAGCAGGAAGTAGTCTAGAGAACAATGCCCAAATTCCCTAAATAATTGTTTATAAATGTTTGTTTACATTAAAGGGGGAATATGCTATAGAGATGAATACTTTCATTGGTATGGATCTTGGCTTATTGATACAAATTTAAGATCAATTTTGCTATATGTATATTTCTTCTCTTAATTAAGGTACTATATTTGTGCAGCTCACTTACAAATGTAATGTATAATTAAAATACAGGTTAATAGATAGCCACCTATAATAGTCAAGCTTTAGTCATGTTAGTGAGGTTTTCTAGATGTACAGAGATGTATTTCAGATGGATAGGTATTCTTTGAATCTTTCAAAAACTTACAGAATATGAATTTAAAATGTTTTAAGAACTTAGACTTTTCTCCATAGTGAGACATGTCTGCACATGGCAGCACTGATTACTTCAAGAGGAAGAAGGGCATAAAAAAGGCTCCTTATGGGGTTTGCTAGCCATTTGGACAAGAAGCTGCTCTTGCCTAGATTGCTTAATGGTCTATTGTATGAACTGGATATGCAGGACCCACAGAAAAATGACTTCTAAACTTGCCAAAAGAAGTTGAGACAGTCCTTTGGGGTTTCCTGCTTCACGAAAGAACTGCCAGACATTTTGCAGGAAAGAGAAGAAAGCAACTGATGAACTTTGCCGGTACATGGCATGAGAGGTCTTCAGACTTCCTGTTTCATGGAAAAGTTTGCCAGATACTAGGGGCCTGTAGGCTGAAGATGGGTGCTGCAACATTACAGAAGAGCAAGAACTTTGAGTCACTGTCCAGGTAACACAATGCTTCTATCAATTCTAGAGTTTAGGAAGTTGCTTATAATGCACCTCCTGTTTACTTAGTTAATATATCCTTCTGGAGTCTTTGATGGATTTGAAGAAAGATAGTTATGCCAGGTGGTGTTGGCACATGCCTTTAATCCGAGCACTCAGGAGGCAGAGGCAGGTGGATCTTTGTGAGTTTGAGGCCAACCTGGTCTACAAGAGCTAGTTCCAGAACAGGCTCCAAAGCTACGAAGAAACACCGTCTTGAAAAACCAAAAAAAAAAAAAAAAAAAAAAAAAAAAAAAAGAGCCTAGCCAGTTTGGATGTTCACCTTCCTAGATATGGACGGAGCGGGGAGGACCTAGGACTTACCACAGGGCAGGGAACCCTGACTGCTCTTTGGACTGGAGAGGGAGGGGGAAAGGAGTGGGGGGAGGGGGAGAAAGGTGGGAGGAGGGGGAGAAGGATGGGAGGATGGGGAGGGACATGGGAGGCTGGGAGGAGGTGGAAACTTGTTTTTTTTTTCCCCTTTTCTCAATAAAAAAAGAAAAAAGAAAAGAAAAGAAAGATAGTTATGATTACAAAAGATAAGTTAGATACAAAATTTTATACTCACAAAGACAGAATAGAGATTAGAGTATTTTCCTTAATTTGCCTAGTGCAAATGGACTAAATATACTATTGTTCTTGCTTAATAACTGTTTTGTTATATGAAATTTTACTTTGTTGAAGTTAAACCCTTTCTTTTTATTTGGACATAAAAAAGGAAATTGTATGGGATTCCTCCTGCATATGTATTTCTTTTATTGGTTAATGAATAAAGAAGCTTCTTGGGCCTATGACAGGAAAGAATAGAGCAAGGCAGGAATTCTAAGCAGAGATAGAGGAGAAAAATAAGGCAGAGTCTGAGAGATGTCATGTAGCTGCCAAAGGAGACAGACAACCTGAAACCTTACTGGTAAACCATGAACTTCGTGATAAAACAAAAAATAATAGGTACAAGTTAATTTAAGATGTAAGAGTTAGTTCATAATAAGCCTGAGCTATTAGTCCAAACAGTGTTGTAATTAATATAGTTGCTGTGTTATTACTTTGGTCTGAGAGGCTAGGAGAGAACCAAGCAGTCTCTGCCTACATCTATCCAGTGTTCTGACACATCTTGTAATCTGCTATATCTTTGCTGACTGTATACAGTGGTGTATACACAGCAAATGACTAACTTTTCTTGCAGATGACTAGATCTCTTTTACCTTTCATAGCTGAAACTTTCCATTCATTGAATAGCAACTCCTCACTATTCCTTTACATAAAACTATGAAGCTACTGTTTTTTTTAATGTCTGTAAATTTGATTACTATAGGTACATTTAAAGTGTCTCTATAGGACTGTCTTCTCTTGTTTAGCATCATACTCTGCTTATTGAAATTGACTACAACACAATTTCCTCTTAGACTCTAAATATTATACAGTTGTGTTGATTATGTTTCTTTATTCATCTCTCAATAAATATTCAGTTTCTTTTCATAATGTATTAAATTGATAGCATCCCTATACTATAATAAAAAGAGGAAAATACTATTGAACAATATTCTTAGCTTCATGAGTTGTTGATCAATTTACATAGCTCATATAAGTAGTTTATTTTTTTACATTACGTGTCATCCAAATTAAACTGATATCATAACAAGAAACAAAAATATAAATTTGGTCATATTAAGCAAAGCATTTGTAATAAATATTGCACAAGATTCTGAACTTTATATTTTCTCTAATTGTTTTAAGATAAAACTATAAATTAGATTCCATACACAATTTTAATATCAATTAAATCTTTAAATTATATTTTTTTTGCCAGGAGATATTAAATGAACTCTATTTTTATATTTATAAAAGTAAATATTTATATATACTTCTATATTTATATACACTGAGATTTCCAAAGGTTATTGTAGTCAATACATGTATATATTGTTTTCTTTTAAAAAATATTTACAAAACATATCTGAGTTCTCACGCATTTTCTTAATGGCTGTGTTTGACCTAAGTAAGACTAAGATTTCCCTTTGTAACACTTACGAATTTTATGGGTGTATAATAATAAATTTAAGTGTCAGGATCCAACCTAGACAGGTTTGTACATTCCAGGATAGAGGCGTGTGGATTAGAATTGTTAGGTAGAAAAAACAGAGATATAAAAGAAAAAGACAGAGACACAGAATAGAGTTGGAAGGGCAGCCAGTGAATACTGAATTTGCTCATGTTTATTTTCCATATGCTTTATCTACATCAATCCAAAAGGGAGAAAGAAGGCAAGACTGCTTTAACATGATACAAAGAACAAAGAGAGTAATTATATTTTCAATACCCAAAACATCATATAACTTTATCTTGAGTTAAATATACTACTTTTTAGATGGGACATGCAGTGACCACATGCTTGGCCAAGCATCCCGTAGGCAACCATACCCTTGATCAAATCCCTTGTCATAATCTTGAAAGAGTGAGAATAGGCCTGAAGTCTGATGTTTGGTCAAGGTGAAACAGATCCATATCTATGGGCTCTGATACCTGAGGCATCTAAAATTGACATAATGCTTTTGTAAATACCCCAGATTACTTGCTGTTTATCAGTACCAGGCTTCTCTTCAGAATGGTCACGAAGGCTGAGTAACTTAGATAATTGATGTGTACCTGTGGTCCAATTTCTGCCAATTCTAATACTTGTCACTGTGAATATTCCACCAAATTTCCAGTGGTCTTTTTGTATGAAGTTTTCACTTACTAAACATATATGTTTCTTATAAGCATCTGTGGTGGGCTGGTCTGATGGTCTGAGTCAGCTAACATATTTAAAATAAATGATAAGTTGTTTGAAAACATAGTATTTTCAACACATATTTTTTCCAGAATAGACCTTAACCACTGTCTATTTCCTGAATAAAAGTACTGTTGACGTTGAGTATAAAAAGGGTAAAGGAGATTCTTTCCTTATTTCATCAATAACTATTTTAAATGTATCTTCTGTTTCCCAAGGAATTATGTGACAAGAATAGCATTTTACTAACTCATGGAAAGTCTATTTAAGCTGCATCAAAAGACATCTTCATTAACTAAAAATACTAGACACCCAACGCTTTGAGCTTAGTTAATCTATCTGGCTGGAAGAACACTGCTACAATGTCGACAAGGTAATGAAAGATGCCCTTGACTTTTGTTGTTGTTTGGGAGAAGCCCATATTCAGTTCTGAAGTAAGCAAAACTGACTATATATTTATTCCATATATATTTTATTCATATATATTTATGAATAATTGTCTTCATAAATCTATTAGGATGTATAAAAATAACCACATGTACTTCTCTAAAAGTATTATTCCAACTATTTCCTCTTTTCTAATTCTTTCACCCTTCAATTTATGCAGCAGCTAATTTTGGGTACTGTCCTGTGATGGTTGTTGTATCCAGTCGTTAAAGTGTCTAATGTCCTCAGAAATATTCTTGGAGGTCTTTGACAAATATCATATAGAAACATAGTACACTGGATCTAAAGAGCTGTTAAAATCATGGGAAAGGACCAATTAACTGAATGTTTTTAAAACTGTTTCAGAGATTAAAGTATAAAGAGAACAGTGATTGAGTACACTGATATAACACACCATACATACCAGAAAGTTCTATTTAATTTTTAAATTATTATACTTCTTTTTTATTTTAGCCATACTAAATTCAGACTGAATTAAGAATAGATCCAAGTTACCTCTTGAACATGTTGATATGGGGTAAGGACCATACTAATCTTTGAGTATAAATACAAATGCTTAGAATGTAGCTAGTGGCAATACTGGCTTAGTAAAATGGTAGTGATAAGCTCTCTGTCAAGATCCATGACTCATTCACCCTGGGGGATCATGAAGTAGTAGTTATGATTTCACTATTGTTGAGCAGGCCTATGTCTAACTAGAAAAATGTTAATTAAATCCTAGTTACATTTGCCACTGTGTTCCTGTAGGAGTATCAAGATAAGCTGGTCATTGTTATGGTTCATAGACATCGTAGATGGCATAGTCTTCCCCAAGAAAGAACATACAGATTGATTATCTAATAGTAACTGATAATCCCTGAAAACATATCTAGATATAACTTTGTGCAGTCTGAGCAGATTGTATTTAGGAACATATATGTATGTAATAACAACAAATGTAAAAAAGAGACCATGAATATGAAACAGAGCAAGGAGAGGTACAAAGATGTGTTTGGAGGAAGAAAAGGGAATGGGGAAGTGACATAACTATAATATCAAAAATTAAAAGAAATAAAAAGACTATTTTTCTCAAAAGTGTTTATCAAAATTAAAATATTTAATTCGATCAAAGCAAAATGTTTTGAAGACCATCTTCTAAATCTTAAACTCTGCAGCTCTGATTCAGCATTCTTATAACGGGCACTGCTCTGCTGTTTTTAGATACCACACAATGCCTCTGAAAACAGATATTACCTAAATTTTCACTGCATCTGAAAATTTTGACAGAAAGTTAAAATGAAGAAGATTGAAAGCATTCCATATTTGTCAAAGTACTTTGAGGCAACGTAGTGAAAAACATAGAGGATGGTTTTTGGGGAAAAAAAACAAGTTGTATTTCTTTTTAAGGATTTGATATGTATAAGCCATATTTAGAACCTTGGTGACTAACTTTCATATTTTGGCTGCTTTTGCTTTATTAGAAGAAGACAGTCTGAATCTCAGAATTCCTAACTTTTCTCCCCGCTTTTACTGAATCTTTCAGTGAAAAGAATAGCTTGAGGTGGCTGCTTCTTCTGAGTGCAACAGGTAAGTCTTTTGTTTGTTTGTTAAGGTAGATATCAATTTCACAACTCAAGCGTCCCATTTAGTGCAGAGTATGAGTATTTACTTCTTCTCATCTTCACACCCGGAAGGAAGTACAGACAGACATCTCTCTGGAAGTGTCTGGAGCCAAGTGACTCCACAGAGTCAGGGATGCAGCCAGCATGGCAATGGTCAGATAGAGAGGTATGAGAAATGAAAATTATAAGTGAGGTATCCTAATAAACAGTCAGCATCTATAAGGTGTCGGTGTGTCTGAAAAAAATTCTCAATCTCGTTCTACCAAGAGCTGTCTGTTCTGCTTTCCACTTAGCTTGTGAAGGTTTAAAATAAAAGTTGAGGCTATTTATTTTTTTAGATTATATTGCTGATAGAATTATAAGTTGGTTGCTATGCCAATATAGCATGTGGTGGCTGTTGAAACTTTTTGATGTGAGCGTTCTTAATTTTCTTAATAAACGTCTCTGCCTTGTGGGATAAGTAGGCTATTATTTATATTGTTCTTGGCTGCTTGGAAACTTCGACGTGATTCATCTGGTGAAGATCTTACTCTTTAGAGATCCCCTATGAAGCAAAAGACATGGAGGAAAGTATAAGCCACTAAATTGAAGAAAAAGTAACTGCATATCTTAGAAAATAAGAAGAGGGAGAATGGATTACATAAAACCTTTTAAATCTCTGCTTTTCAAAGTAATAGTGATCATACATGAGCCATTTGTCAAATGGGTAACATCCCAAGAAGGACTAAAGTATGTCTATGTAGTTTTATTCCTAATGCTAGAGTTACCTATAATAAATAGGAACCTTGAGCAGATCAATAGGAATAATTCTCTTGTACTTCTCTTAGGAGGACCCCAGTTCCACAAGAGAAGGTGGCCATGTACATGTTTTTGTTGTTGTTTTTAAGAATGGCCTTGTATTTATATGGTAGGAGAAAAATGATTGATGTATTCACAGATAACCATCATAGGATCCAACTAATAAAAACAACTAGAAGGAGATGGTCTTGTCAAGTAACCTTGGCTTTTCTTCATTGTAAATGGCATCAGGAAAGAGTTCATTTGGAATATGTTAGGACTGTTGAACTTGGGATAGTGCAATGTCCTTTAAAATCTTACGGACATGCAAACTCATTTTTATTATTCTACTCTGTCAAAGTAATGTATTTTCTTTATTTCTAAGGCTGAATTTAATTTTTGACTTGCCTCTGCCTTCCTGTTATGAACTCATTAAATGAACTCACTGTAGACCTCTGTCCTTTTCCAAACATCCCTAGATGAAATCAGCCTGGCTCATGTCTTTGTGTCGGCCTGTCCCTCTACTCCCCCAGACCTGACCCAACCTTGGAGGTTCACAAGTCTTTAGCCTGTCAAGGAAAGGACATATTATCCTAGTTGCTTTGAGCCCACTGGTGTTGGGAAGGGAGACGTCTGTTTCTCATCCTTTTCTTCTTGGCAAAAACAGTAACCGGACTTGCCTGTTGGTACATATTTGGTTCCCCAGCAACACATTGGCATTGCCTCTGAAGTTCCATGCTCTTAGTAAGATAGTTGCAACATGAATTTTGTATATTCTTCTTAACTCAAAATAACAACAAAAATATTTTTCCTTAGGGTTTGGAAAGTCAGCTGGGGTCATCCATCTACAGGGCTGTAACATGAGGTCCAGGCTTGTTGGGGGTTTCTGTCCTGCCAGTTCCCACAGTTGTTTAGCCCCTCGAAACATCACACAGGTCTCCATAAGTTATAAACTGATTTTATAACTCCATAAGTTATAAACAGTAGCTCAGGCTTCATATTAGCTCTTATAACTTATATTAACACATTATTCTTATCTATGTTAGCTACATGGCTCGGTATCTTTTTCAGTGGGTTAGGTCACATCTTGCTTCTTCCATGGTCTGGGCAGGACTGCAGAAAGAGCTTCCTTCTTCCCAGAATACTCCCGTTCTCATTACCCCATCTCTACTTCCTGTCTGATTTCCTGCTTATTCTTCCTGCCTGACTACTGGCCAATCAGTGTTTATTTAAAATGTAATTTGACAGAATAGAGAATTGTCCTGCACCACAGGGCAATCACACCTGGCCTAAGGGAAACAGGATCCAGAAGCAAACTGGAGTCTACTCTGCTTGTGGTGGATGCCAAAACACCAGGAGACTAGAAATACACTGTCTCTGATGTACTCATAGACCTTCCCACATTTTACTTCTAAACAAGTCAAAATCCATCTTAAGGCCTAGGAAGATGGCTCTGAGTAAAGTGTTTACATTACATACAGGAGGACCTGAGTTCATGTACCAGAACATTTAAAAAAAATCTGTGGGGTATTACCTAGTGTAATCCTATTGCTGGAGTTGTAGAAACAGGGAGATTCCTGGCTCTCTAGACAGGTATGCTGACCACAGAGCAATTTACAGGCCAATGAGGAAAAAAAAATCTTGAAATTAAATTGGCAGAATTTCTGAAGACATTCAAAGCTGTCCTCTGGCATCTGCTGCACACACAAACATGGACCACACACATAAAAACAAACAAACAAAGACTGATATATTGTTGCAATGTCTACAGGGCTCCTTGAGAAATTTGGCAAGGGGTGTTAGGATGAGACAAACAAAAAGTGTAATTAATCTCTGTGTATAAACTACTCTTGAAATTCATATCCAAATATAAATAAAACAAAGGATCAGATATATTAAATGACATATCAATACACCATTTTTCTTAAAAATAAGAAAGGTAGTAGATATTGATGGGGGGCTCTTTGCCCAATAATGGTAGATATATACTCCTTTAAGTATTCTAATCCAAACATTTTCAGACACATGGAGTGGTGGTGAAATATAAATTCACTATGTGTGCATGTCATTATTTGCTCATACATGCACAGTGAGGTGTATGTGTGTGTGTTTGTGTGTTTGTAGGGAGAACCACCTCATTGGTCATATGTGAGGTAATGTGTGCCTTGTTTATAAAGTCAGGGTCTCTCTCTGAATCTGGAGCATGTTAGTTTAGCTAGACTGTACATCAAGTTATCCCCATAAACCTGCACAATTGCACTAAGCTTTTTAACTGTGGGTTTTGGGGGTTGAATTCAAATCGCCATGCTTATGTGGCAAGCACTTTATCTATTAAACTATACCACCAGCCCATGGGTTCACATTTAAATTAATAACCAAAAAGAGCAGAGAGAGTTTTCACTGTAATATCATCTGTCTTCCCCTGCTCACAGATTTTGTTCCAGGGCTAGGAAATCAAATGTGGTTTCTCTCTGTTTTATATAGTATTTAATCTACACTATGACTGTGCAACACTGTACAACACCTCATAGTTCATAGCAGATTGTTCCATTTTCAATTTCAACTTTAATATTTAGAAAATATCCTTCCATGATACTAATATATTTTGCTTGTATTACTGCTTTTCAAAGTGTAAGCATAAAACTATATTCAAGAGAAAAAGATAAGAGTCATTTCTTATCATTATAGAACCTAAATTCCTTCTATTTAGAAACTATACATACTTTACTCATTTGTATATTGTTATTCATTTTTTTTAATGGTTCTAGACTGTTGAAGAGTGTTGTAAAGACTGGATAGTCTACCATGATCAAGATAGTAACACATATTGTTTCATTTTCTCAAATTAAATATTTTCTTCCAGTGATAGAAAGAATTTTAAAATATATAATTATTACATACTTAAAACTAGGAAATTATCAAAATTACCTTCAGCTAACATAAGAAATTTACTTTTGGATTATTAAAATGTCTGTTATAATTAAAGCATCATACAATAAACAAAACAATGTACAATGTATGGGAGGGAGTTCCTTCTGTTCTTTTCTTCATTTTTATCAAGATATACGTTTTTGTCTTTTCCCTACCATTCCTCCTTCTCCCCTTTTATCCTCTCCCATGACTCCCATGCTCCCATTTACTCAGGAAATCTTGTCATTTTCTTCTTCCTATGTCGATCCATGTACCACATTTTCTTAATCCATTCTTTGGTGGAGGGACACCTAGGTTGTTTTCAGGTTCTGTATTTACGAATAATGCTGCTATGAATATAATTGAGTACATGACCTTGTGGTAAGATTGAGCATCATTTGGGTATATACCCAAAAGTGGTATTGCTGGGTCTTGAGACAGGTTGTTTCCTAACTTTCTGGGAAATCACCATACTTGTTGCACCAGTGAGCATTGCATATGAAACACTGTGAGATATTGTAACATGAAGGGCTGGCTTGTTGGGGTTTCTGTCCTGCCTGGTTCCCCATAGCCAGCAAGCCCCAAAGAAAATCACACAGAGATCTCTATAAGTTATAAAGCTGATTAGCCCATTAGGTCTGGCTACTTATTAGCTCTTGTAGCTTATATAAACGCATTATTCTGATCTATGTTACCTTTTTTAGTGGGGCAGATCACATCCTGCTGCTTTGGTGGTCTGGGCAGGAATGGGAGGAATCAACTTCCTCCTTCCCAGAATTCTCCTGTTCTCATTGCATCATTTATACTTCCTGTCTGGTTTTTCCACCTATACTTCCTGTCTGGCTAATCAGTGTTTATTTAAAACATGATTAACAGAAAAGAGACAATTCTCCTGCACAAAGATATTAATAGGAGAATATGTTCAGATTCTAGTAAATTTACCAAATAATATAAATACTCCTTTTAATATAGCTTTTTTTAGTATATTCATTATCTTCACTCCCCAAGAAACAATTATGTGGATTTAAGATCTTCTCAGTAATTATATTTGTAAATAATGCCACTTATATCCAATTTTAAAAATACTTTTATTGAGACTTTACCCTTGTGTTAGATATCTCATTGTTAAGGAACATCCTAAATTTTAACTCGAAACAATATGATTTTCCATACTATGTGTTCATTATTTTTAGTGTGTGAAAAAGACCAGTAATATAATCTCACTCTTCAAACTGTTTTGGATTTTGTCAAATAAAGTAGAAGCAACAACAACCAATAAAATCTTTTTAATGTCTTGTGATGGACAGAAAACATTATGGAGGTATCCAGCAATGATAGGCAGCCAGTGTGTTTAATTTACTATGAAAATTGTGTGAAGGACATTATGGAAAACTTAAAGAGTTTTTCTTTTTTTCTTATGCTGTAGAGTTGGCCACAGATCAACAGATCTTTTTTCAACCTCTAAGTGTTTGGTCAAAATAAACTTCCCTGAAAGGCATCAAGTTAACTCTTTGTACTTGTAGTGTTTGACAGTCTGAAATTCTGGTATCAGCCAAAAGCAGAAGTATAAATTTTTAAAGGAACAATAAAGCCAGTAACAGATGTGGTTTCCTGATCAGCTTCTCTCATGCACTTTTATAAATCATGCCTGACATGTTAGACTCATAGCTCTTGATTCTTACCCAATAAATGCATTTGTTACTAAAGTTCTCCATAAATAAAATTCATTGTCTAGATTTTCATGATGTGTTCCAAATTGCATAAAATATATTTCTAAATATTGTTCCAAAGACAAGCAACTGTTCTGGTTGTTATGATTCCAGAAATGAGGAGTAAGGAGGTTAAAATAAATGTAAATTTGGGGGAGAAATCTCAGAAAAGAGATTAGTTATAGAAAAAATGATCTCCAAAGTCTAATTAGAAAATTTAAAATTCAAATAAACCTGAGCATGCACAAATAGATGTAACAATAGTCAAACAAGTCCATTAAACCTAAAATTAGAAGAATTAAAATGCAAAAGAGTATCACTGAAGGAATACTCTTCAGTGACTTGAATTTTGAGTCTAGGTAAGAAAATATTATTAATGTTATTAAGATTCTAGATGTGATAGTATATAAAATGATGATCTTTCAGTTTATAATTATTGGGGTAAACTTGAAAGTGATATGTTATAATAACACATAGAGCAGAATATTAAATAAAGTTTATCAGACAGAATTAAATCAATATACAAAAGTATTAACACTTTATAAATAAATAATAGAATCAAGATTATTCACAAACTATGTTTGGCTCTGAATTTTATACAAGAAGAAATGTTGCACCCCTAGGACACAAGTCAATGTTAATAGACCCTGAAATGATGTAAAAATTTTGGATTTAGTTATTAAGCAATTTGAAGTAAATATTACATTATTATGTGATGATGCAAGGAAAATTAGAGTCATAATTTCTGAGCAATCTGGTAGTCATGATGAAAAACCATAGCTTTCCAAGAGACAAAATAACAATGTGTGCAATACCCAAATCTGGCTGTTCTAAGAAATAGAATAAAGTATCATTTAAATTTAATGCAAATACAATATGAAATTCCATTTTCAGTCCGTACTGATGTAAACTAGGGACATGACTAACTAAACTGGTACATGAAAAAAAGTACCAAATATGTGCAAAATATTTAAAAATAAATGATATGGAAACTGAATGCAAAGGGTTGGGGATGAAGCGCAGGATTCACAAAAAGACCCCTTCCAAATAATACAGACAGAATTAAATCAATACACGAAATAGTATCACTTTATCAGTAAACAATGGAATCAAGATTATCCATAATTTCATGGATTTTATCAATTGATTAATATTCAGGCTATCTCCAATTTCTGATTATTATGAATAGAGAAACTATGAGCATGGCTCAGCAAATATCACTGCTTAAGATGTAGTCATGGGATATATGCCTAAAAATGTATAACTGCACCTTCTACTAAATGAGTTTTCAGGAACTTCCAAACTGATTTCCATAGGGACTATATCACTTTACACTCATACCCACATTAAGTAAGCTTTCCCCTTCCCCTGCATCATCATCATCATCATGCTGTTATTTATTTAATTGATCTTGATCATTCTGACTTGGGAAAGAATAAATCTCAAAGTAGTTTTAATTTGCATTTTCCTGCTGGCTCAGAATGTTAAACATTTTTCAATTATTTCTTAAACTTTCCCATGACATCTTTTGAAAACTCTACACTTAGCTCTATAACACAGTTTTTAATTGGGTTACTTGTTTTCTTGATGCTCAGTTCTTTTCATTTTTGCATATTTCTATAAATTAATCTTCAGTTAGGAGCTTAATTGGTAAGCAGTTTTCTCATTTTGTAGACTGTCATTTTGTTCACAGAACATCAGGCTGCTGTCAAGGTTATTCGTTACCCTCCATAGTCTGATGACTCCAACTGAAGTGTCTGGTGTCTAGATACATAAGAAGGTCTCACTGTCAATTTCTGGGGTGGGGCATAGGGTCATAGAAGTATTGGTGTAATTGTGGAAAAGGTTTGTTGTTTCAGGTAAGGAGTGTACCTATGCTGATGATAAGAACTCACACTTCCAGGTTCCCTTTCTCATTATTAAAGATAATTTAGGAAATACCATTTTATATACTTAAGATATAGTGAGCCTGTTGAGCTTTGAACAATGTGTTCATCTAAATGGCTAATTATTAGTATCCTACTGTCCTAAAGTACTTAGTCCATGTTTTACCTATGTATGTAGAAGGCTTATGAAAATATATAGAGCAAGGAGAAAACAAATGGACTAATATTATTCTTATTTATTATCATCATTTATTTTTATTATATTTCTATTTTATTATTTTTAACAATTACTTTATTCTGGATTCAAAACTACAGTGCTATTTCTTTTCCACCTTATTATTTATGTGTATGACTAGAAGGCATGTTTCAAATATTTATTTTACAAGAGCAAGTTTTATGTACTTCCTTTGAAATCAGCATAACTGCCTTATATTCAGTTATGCCACTATCCTTGGATTTAACAAAAACTTGTCAGAATGTGCACTCAAGAATTTAGCGTTTAATAACATTATAAATTTTCTTCTGGCATTAATTCTACCTTTGATATGTTATAATAAATCAAATTTGTGTTCTTTTCCATTAAATTAGATAAAGCAAGTAAGTTATATGTGTGAACAGAGAACTGCAGAACTTTAAGTTTTCTTTATGTTTGCATGTTTTAATTTTAGACAATAATGTTGACTATAGCTGCCCAGGTGTCTCCAAAACACCACAATAACAGAGAAAAAAATTAATTTTCTTAATTAATGGTGTATTTGTTAAGTCACTATAAGGCTTTTCTTGAAAGTTTTGACTTAGAAGTGTTCACATGACAAGAATTGAATTCTTCTTTAAATTTTACTATTTGAAGCACTATTATCAACAGATATGAAATTATGTAGCATAGCTTTCAATGTTCCTTCACATGAAAACCTAAAGCTTTCAAGAAAATCATCTTCCTTCGTAGGTCTGCTGTAAAGATACATTCTCTTATAAACTTCTTACCAGCTCTAGTTACTGAAAGATATCCCTTGTCCTTTTTGTTTTCTAAAATTGTGTTCTCAGTTCTTTTAAGTGATTTTCTTTTCCTTTTTTGCAATGTCTTTGTCATACTTTTTATCAATTTTCAAGAGGTATTGTTTACTTTTTTAGAAACAATATATTTTGTGGTAGGAATTATTTGAGAAGGGGCTTCATGTCATTTGTTTTTCTCTGATTGTACTTAAAAGATATTTTTCTGATTGTATTTAAAGTTTTTTATTTAATTTTGTTTTTTAAACTCTTTTTATTGAGCTATGTATTTTTCTTGTTTCCCTTACTTTCATTCCACTCTCATTCCTCTGTCTCCCATGGTCCCCATGCTCCCAATTTACTCAGGAAATCTTGTCCTTTTTCTATATCCCATGTAGATTAGATCCATGTATGTCTCTCTTAGGGTCCTCTCTGCTGTCTACCTTGTCTGGGATTGAGAATTGTGGGATCGTTTTTCTTTGCTTTACATCTAAAAACCACTTGTGAGTGCGAACAAATATTTGTCTTTCTGGATCTGGGTTATCTCATTCAATATGATGTTTTCTAGATCCATCCATTTGATCACAAATTTGAAGATGTCATTTTTTTCCTGCTGAGTTGTACTCCATTGTGTAAATTTACTGCATTTTCCTTATCAATTCTTATGTCAAGGACATTTAGGTTGTTTCCAATTTCTGGCTCTGACCAATAATTCTGCGATAAACAGTTGAGCACAGGTCCTTCGGGTATGATTGAGAATCCTTTGGGTATACACCCAAAAATGTTGTTTCTGGGTCTTGAGGTAGATTGTTTCCTAATTTTCTGAGTAATCACTGTATTGATATCCAAAAAGCTATACCAGTTTGCACTTCCACCAGCAATGCAGGAGTGTTCCCTTTACTCCACAATCTCTCCAGTATAAGTTCTCATCATAGGTTTTGATCTTAGCCATTACTATAGGTGTAAGATGGAATCTAAGAGTTCTTTTGACTTGTATTTCTCTAATGTCTAAGAATACTGAATATTTTCTTAAGAATCCTTCAGCCATTTTAGATTCCTCTGCTGAGAGTCTAGGTCTGTACCCCATTTTTTATTGGATTATTTGTTCTTTTGATGATAAATTTCTTCAGATCTTTGTATATTTTGGAGATTAGCTCTCTGTCTGATGTGGCATTGGTGAAGAACTTTTCCCATTCTGTAGACTACTGTTTTGTCTTGTTGAATGTGTCCTTTGCTTTATAGAAGCTTCTCTGTTTTAGGAGGTCCCATTTATTAAAGTTTTCTCTCAGTGTCTGTTCAACTGGGGTTATATTTAGGAAGTGGTTCCTCTGACAATGAGTTCAAGTGTATTTCCAACTTTCTCTTTTATGGGGTTCAGAGTGGTTGCTTTTTTGTTGAGGTCTTTGGTCCACTTGGACTCTAGTTTTGTGCACAGCAATAGATATGGGTCTATTTTCATTCTTCTACATGTTGATATCCAGTTATGCCAGCACAACTTGTTAAATATGCTTTCTTTTTTTTTCATTTGATATTTTTGCTTCTTTGTCAAAAATCAGGGGTTCATAGGTCATGTGGACAATTGTCTATATTCTGTCAATTATATTTTAAATAAATGCAGATTGGCCAGTAGCAGGCAGGAAGTATAGGTGGGAAAACCAGACAAAAAGTAGAGGAGGGTCAATGAGAACATGAGAATTATGGGAAAAAGAAAGCCCATTCCTTGGCAGTCCTGGCCCCGCCACAGAAGAAACAAGATGTGACTGCCCCATTGAAAAAGGTACCAAGCCATGTGGCTAACATTGACAAAAATAATGGGTTAATATAACTTATAAGAGGTAATAAGAAGCCTGAGCTAGTGGGTTACTCAGTTTATAGTTAATGTAGACCTCTGTGTGATTTCTTTGGGACTTAATGATTGTGGGACTTGGGCAGGAAAGAAAACTCAGACAACACATAGGTGTTGTTTTATTGCTCAAGCTAGAACCTCAAGTACTTTACTCAATAGATATGGAGGGAGTTGACAGCCTTGTCTTGAACCTAATTTCATTGGGATCACTTTGAATTTTTTTCCAGTTAGTTTGATGTTAGCTGTTGGCTTGGTGGATATTATGTTTATTTATTATTATGCCTTTATTATGTTAAGGTTTTCTCCTTGTATCCCTGCTATCACCAAGCCCATGAATGCTCATGCATTTTTTTTTCCAGTTTATTTATATGGTTGGGTTACACTGACAGACTTTTTTATATAGAACCATCCCTGTATCTCTAGGATGAAGCCTGTTTGGTCACGGTGGATGTGTTTCTGATATGTTTTAGGGTTCAGTTCACCAACATTTTATTGATTATTTTTGCATCAATGTTCATGAGATTGTTCTGTTTAATCATGAGATTACAGATTGGCCTGTAATTTTCTTTCTTAGTAATGTCTTTGTGTGGTTTGGGTATCAGGGTAATTGTAGCCTTGTAAAAAGAGTTTGGCAAAGTTTGGCATGGTTCATTCTGTTTCTATTGTGTGGAACATTTTGAGAAGAATTGGTATCATTTCTTTGAAAATCTTGTACAATTCTGTGCTGAAACCATCTGGTTCTGCATTTTTTTTTTTTTTGGGTTGGGAAAATTTTGTTGACTGTTTTTATTTCTTTAGCCATTTTTGGCCTATTTAATATGCTCGCTTGGTCTTGATTAAATTTTGGTAAATGACATTTATCCAGAAAATTGTTCATTTCCTTTAAGTTTTTGAATTTTGTGGAGTACATGTTTTTGAAGTATGACTTGATGATTTTCTGGATTTCCCCCTTGTCTGTTGTTATGTCCCCATTTCCTTTTCGAATTTTGTTAATTTGGATATTTTAGCTCTGATTTTGGTTAGTTTAGATAAAGGTTTGTCTGTTTTGTCGGTTTTTCTCAAAGAATCAATTCTTTTTCTTATTGATTCTATGTATTGTTTGCTTTGTTTCTATTTTGTTGATTTCAGCTTTCAATTTGATTATTTCCTGCTCTCTAGTCCTCCTGAGTGAGTTTGCTTCTTTTTGTTCTAGAGTTTTCAGGTGTTGTGTTAACTCACTAGTGTGGGATTTTTCCAGATTTTGTTATATAGGCATTTAGTGCTCTGAATTTTCCTCTTAACACTGCTTTCATTATGTCCCATAAAATTGGATATGTTTTATGGTCATTTTAATTGAATTTTTGGAAGTCTTTAATTCTTCCTTTATTTTTTTCTTGACCCATTAGTAATTCAGGTCAGCATTGTTTAATTTGCATGCATTTGTGGACTTTCTTAAATTAGTGTTGCTGTTGAACTCTAATTTTAAACCATGATGACCCATTAAGATCCATGGGGTTATTCCAATTTTTTTGTATCTGTTGAGGTTTGCTTTGTTACCTAGTATGTAGTGCATTTTTGAGAAGGTTCCATGAGGTGCTGAGAAGAAGGTATCTTCTTTATGTTTGGATAGAATATTTTATAGATGTCTGTTAAGTTCATTTGAATAATATCATCTGTTATATCCTTTATTATTTCTCTATTAAGTTTCTGTCTGGCAAATATGTCCAGTAGTGAGAGATGGGTGTTGAAGTCTCCCACTATTAGTGTGTGTAGTTTAATGTGTGATTTAAGTTTCAGTAGTGTTTTCTTTTTCATCTGAAGGTGCCATTGTTCTTGAGGTATAGATTTCAGCATTGAGATTTCCTCTTGATAGATTTTCCTCTTGATAGATGTGACTAATATGAAATGTTCTTTTTTGTCTCTTTTGATTGATTTTAGTTTGAAATCTATTTTGTTAGATATTAGGATAGCTATACCAGCCTGATTCTTAGGTTCATTGCATCACCCTTGGAGATAAACACTGATAATAATTTATTAAAAAAACATAAAATAATAGAAATTTGCTCAATATCTAAAATAAAAGTTTACAGGAAATGTTAACTACAGTTTCTAAAGAAGAAACATTTAAGCAAGTTAAATTGATGCATTAATTTTCTCTTTTTATTATTTGGTATTGAGACCAGTCTTTTCTTTTGCCTGATGGCCCTTTAATTGTTTGATTTCCTAATTATCTATAGACCATCTGATCCTAGACACTTTGAGTTTTCAAAAGTAATGACTGGGAAACAGAAAGTGAATATTCAGGAGACATAAATTAGAACTAAGAATTTCTAATAAATATGAATTTCTGTTTGACTTTATCTTCAGAGAAAACAATTTTATTGTTTATTGATAATCATTTCAGTTGGATTTAAATTAAGTAATGTGTACAGTTTTGATTCTAAGATATGACTTTCCAGACAGCCTGTCTCCAAGAAACCAAAGTATGCTACCAAAAGATATAAAAGACTCATTACAGTTGTAGATCAGTAGCCCACATAAAAACAACTCTTCTATAAATATGGATTTATACTGTACTTTGGTTGATTATATTTGCTGTGTCTCAGCAAAAGCATTGTGTGTGTGGTCTTGGTCAAGCATTTACTAAAAAGACATTGAGAGCAAAATATTGTGTTGTAAACACTTCTGAGAATCACTAAAGTTTACTAAGCATTTATATATGAAGGATTCCTAAGTGATATGGCTTTGATGTGAGATAGTTTCGATGTGGACAAGGGTAGTGAGACAGCTTCAGATGTTCCAATAGATGCTCAAGTTTCCATGAGACATAGGGTAGGCATGATGTTCTTTATAGTGTTAGCTATTTCACTGAAAGTTGCTGAAGCCCTTAAGCCCAGTTTTCCTGGAAAGAAAACAATCCTCTTGTGGGAAATGAGCTGTATCAAAGTGTAGGTTAGATGTGGCAGAGAAGAGGGATTTTTTTTTCTGGCCCTTAACCCATTCCCCAGGTCTAGGCATAGAAATGATTATGCAGCATAAATAGAGCTACAGTTTCTTCTGGTTCCAAGTTTTCTGTGTGGTCACTCAGTTTTTACAGTAGCACTAAATGTTCTGACAATGTCTTTGCCCCCCCAAAGCACCTACTTATCTACACCTGGGCTCTATACTTTTAAATAACTTTTTTTCATTTTGTAGCTCAGGTTAGCCTTGAACTCATTATTCTCCTTTCAAATGTTGTGACTATAGTTATGTGCAGTTGTACTTGGTTCATATTTTTTTCAGTTAATCAAACAAAATACATATATTTGAAGTGAAAAACATCTTTAGTAAAATTGACAGAAGGAAATCAAGTTTGCAATTTCATCTTGGAATACAAATAGATCTCGTGCTTGATTGAGGACCTTAAACTACTGCTATTTGTCCTTGGACAAAGGTTGTGAAAGCAGTGTTGCTTAGAGCCAACTGCCAACAATAGCTGTTTTTGATATATTGCATATTACTCAAATGTCTGAGTCATCATTTTGATTTTCATATGTTATACTTGTACAGAAAGGTCATGCTGATTTAATCGGATCTGGAACCCAGGGGAAACTTATGCTATCCTTCTTGGCTATTATGGAACCGTATCACAGACACTAATGTATAAATATTTGCACGCATTTCACTTTTCAGTTCTTCAGCTGTATTTAGTCATTTGGAGCAATCAGTTCAATTACTTAATAATAAATGATGACATATTTTCACTAAAATATCATAAGTCAGAATTCACTCCCTTTATAGGGAACAGGATGTGATTGCTACTTCAAGGAAAATGGATTTGATATGTAGCAGGATGTATCATTTACATACATGGATAACAGCAACACATGAAAAGTGACCTAGTAAAGTAGCATGATTTGGGTGTATAGATGATTCACCTATGTTGACTATAATACCACTAATTTTTTATTTAAATTTTTTTATATTTAAATTGAAACACCCTCTCCTGAAGGGAGTTTAGAGACTTCCCAGTCTTAGAAAGCTCTGAAATTTTACAAGATTTCTAAAGTGGTTGAAACGTAATAGATTCATGAAATCCCTCCCTGAAGTTATACCAGCAGTAAAGAACTTCTTGTAGAGGAGGCTCTAGTGGGATAGCACACAGACTGGATATAGAACACCATTTACTCAGCTTTTACTAGTCACCCTTGCTAGGCTAAGCTTTCCACTTTCTTGCCTGGGTCTCTCATGCTTTTACATTTAACTCCACTAAACTCATTGGTTCATAAATGCCTTGGATGGAATTATTCATTTAGTCTGTCATTGGCCTGCTATTTGTGTGAATAAAAACATTTTTCATGTCCCTCAAGGAAAAGTCACACAATAGAATGCTAAAATTAGATTCCCAGTGTCTCTTTCTAAACGGAAGGGCCCAGGGTCAACAAACTCTTTTTCTTGATTCTCAGGATAGCTAGCAACTCTCTTACTTTCCGGTCCTTCCTAATGAGGAAGAAGATAACAACATGCCAATTGTTTGTACCTCTTTGCTGCCTTCTGATCTGGCCCAGGCATCTTTCTTTACATGATGGATTTATATCCAAAAGTGTCCAAGATGCCCTGGAAGCAGTTCTCCTATTTTTAGGTTCTTCAAAAGAAAAAGCTATTACAGATCAAGAGCCAAGCTAAGTTTTAAACAAGGCCAAAATTTTAAAAACTTATAATCAGCACTATTTTGATCAAAGAAAACTTTGGCACAGAAAGCACAAGCAGACTACTAAAACTTTCTCCACATCAATTTATTTAATTTAATAAAAATATCAGCATTAAGAAATATTCAAATAACAAAAAGCTCAGGAACTAGAACAGTTTGTGGCATTTCTATCACCTTTGTTACGTTTCGACAGAGCTTTTCATCAAAAAGATTATTTCAAGACTCAAATAATAATTTTATATTGGTTCCATCACTAGGATATTATATATTAGCTCATCATGACTTTTAAAACAAAAAACCATAGGTTGAGAAATGAACTGTTTTATGGCTATGGATGTTGGTAAGGCTGGATCTTCCAGGCTATGAGTATCTAGCTGTTATAAGTGTCTCCTTCGCACAGGTTGTAGGGTTTCATGGAGGTTCCGAGGATCAATCTTTTATGCCTCTGTTTTACCTAACTTCTCTGATGTGCTAAGGGTTGTGAAGTAATAATCGTAAGTGTCTCCCTTACCTAGGTCTGGAGCTTCTTGTCTATGTTTAATACTCTACACTCATGATTTAACACATTGAACTTTTCTTTCACCCCACATAATATTCAGCATAAGTGTGTATATCCAAATCTGTTTGTCTTATGACATTCTTCATATTGGATTATATATCCACTCTATTTCCCAACTCATACTCTGATGACAGTTTCAAAATTCAAGAGGTGATGTAACCCAACTCTGTAATAAATATGTGTTTTTATATTGTATTGTGTTATATATACATATATAGTATATGGTTTAGTGAGCAGCTTACTTTCAGTGATATATATTATGATTATATATATACATATTATATATATTATAGTACACACACACACTAAATCATAATCTGGCAACTCAGGAAAAACAACTTATTCTGTATCAATATTAGCACCTGTAGCCTCAAAATCCACAAACTCTGATTTGCATCCCATTCTAAGGTTTCTTTCTCCCCTGGCTAATCATCTCCCCTATAATAGACTCTGATAGATTTTCAAGGCAAAGAAGAGGGTTTCACCATCGTCTGCTCTATTGCCTCTGTATATTTGGCTTATACATTTTTCATATTTTTGTTTATCTTTGAGATTCTTCTTTGAAGACTTTCCAGATATGAATAATGTTGTGGGTTAACAAGGAAAAGTCCAAATTAAAGGAAGCTAGTGGTTTGGCAATTTTAAATCATTCAGAAGTAGCCTTGCTGCAACATCCTCCCACTGTCATGTTCTCACTTGTTTTAAGATCCTTCATTACTTCAGTAGAAGCTTGCAGACATTTAGCTATTAGGTCTAGCTATTATAGGGAACAAGCATAGAGATGCCTTTACTTTGGGGTGCTGTGCATTCGCTGAGAATGGGGTAATTAACGCTCAAATTAAGCTCATATTGTCAGGCAGAGGAGAGAGGGGAAAGGGGGAATAGTGTCATTATTTCTTTATCTAAATAATGAGGACTTCGTTTCTATGGCAGTTGTGAGCCAGCAGTCACAATAATGGACTAATAAACCAGAATATGAATTTATTCAAGACTCTGACAGTCTGTCCTTTCATTGGCCATTTTTAAGTGCTCAATTGAAGATATATTGGCTGGGGCGTGTAGGGGTATAGATCTGGTTAAATTTGAAAGGATGGCCAAATTATCAGATTCCTTGTTCAGAACGTTAGCATGGCTTATTTTGTAAACAAATAATAAACACACAGGAAAACTAAAACTAAAGGTCTTTCAAGTGGAAACAAGTTCTTCTAATTGATATATTTTGGAATTTATGAAATAGGTGCTACTGTGTCTGGGGTATACTGATGTATTTGGATTGAAGAGAGAGAGAGAAAGAGAGAGAGAGAGAGAGAGAGAGAAAGAGAGAGATTATGGATGAAAGATATGTACTCAAATAATGTTCCCTACTTCTCTTAGGAAAACTTTGGTCTTTCTTCAAATTGTTATTTCCCACAGTGCATTTAATATAGTTTTGTTGTTTGGAAAGCTTTTCCAGGGGACACTCAACACTTTCACCTCAGAAAGGGAACTCACAACAAACCAAACAATTATACTAGTGTTAAACTTGCTGAGCCTATGAGCAATTATTGTGGCTCCTAACAGGAGTCTGGGTGAGCAGCTGCTTACAAGAAGCAGAAGTGACCCTAGAAAGAACAGCTGCATCACCGAAAAGCACAACCAACACAGCTGACAACAGAAAAGCAGAATTCCTTTTAGTGGGGCCCTCTGCACTACTTGCTTTAATCCAGCGGGTCCCAGAGATCGTGTCTCTCCAGAGTCTCCTTGATTCTCCTGGTCAGCAGTTCTGACAACTACCTCTATATAAAACTGATGAGGGTTAACTATGAGTCCTCCAAGTTTCTGCTTTCTTGGACACATGACATTTTTTTTTTATTTCCTCTATCTCATGGGCCTTTTTTCCCCAGAGAAAGTATTTTTTAACTTAAGATTGTGATACAATATGTTTATTCCTGCTTCTTCTGCTGATTTTTAAGTACTGTTTGTTCACTATTGTGCATTTATTTCAACAACACCGTACAATGCAGCCATGCAGCTTATTTATTTGATTGATTTTTCTCTTTAAAGATGACATTTCAGTTGGCTACAGAAAAGCAAAACAACAAACAAACAAAAACACATAATATTTTCTTCACCTTGTACAACTGGTTCAAAATTCCATACACAGCATGTAGGACTTCCATAATGTTTAAGACAAGTTATTTAAAGGAGAAATCTATGAAGCCATCAATGGATAAAATTAATATGCCCTCTTATTTTAGTCTCTGTTCATGTTAATTTAAACTCCTGCTAGTCTCAGGCTGATTACTAATTTCAATAGCCTTCTTTATCTCCAAGATGAGCCACTGAATAGAATTTATATTCTGGCTCTCCTTGCATGATAATAGCTGATAGATTTGTCATTTGAAAGAAAGAAAAGTTACTAAAATTAACCCTGGTGTATTGTGATAGTGTGGCTTTAAATTTCTGAATTGATACTGGCTTCTAGAAGTAGAGTTTGCTCTCCAAAATATATTCCTGCTCATTTGTAGGCCTTAGCTTCTCCTTCTCGATTTCTCCTGTTTATTTGTTTGTTTGTTTGTTTATTTATTTATTTATTTATTTATTATTCCTGTTTCTCACTGCTGTCAAAATTCTGATAGTACATTTCAATTTTCTGGCTGAGACACTTGTACCTTGTATTCATCATTTTCATTCTTTACGTGTCCTGCCTATATGAAAACCAAACTTTAAGAAGTCACAGTTTATTAATGATGCATTTCCTTCAATTAGAACTACTGGTACTTCCTAAAGTCATCTCTCCTGAGAAGTACATGTCTTATTATTTTCCAACTAACCATCTGCATCAGGCTGCTGTCCCCTAGCAGGACATTGGACCAGGCAAATGCCAAGTTCATCTATTGCCAATTAAATTAAGTTATTTTATCTTGGGCTTACCATGGTGGTTTGTAGGACAGTTCAGTCTTATATAATCTTGATGTAGATGTGTGTGTGTGTGTATGTGTGTGTGTGTGTGTGTGTGTACGAGTTTGCACATTTATCTCCATGTAAATACATGTACATCTTTAATATATTTTAAAATAAGTCATTCAAGAGTGATTGTTTTCTACTTTAGTTTGCTTTCCCTCCATGAGTTTATTTTCATTGCATTTGCACTTGAAACAGCTCAAGTTTTAAGTTATTCTGTAATTTTTAAATTAAATTATATTTTATTGGTTGTAACCACAGTATCTTTCTCTGTTTGTTTACATTACTAATGTCAGTCTTCAAAGAGATCTGGAGCTATTAATTACAGTTGAATTATGCAGATTGGGCCACCCATGCAATTGCTTCTTCCTTTAACCATATTACTTTGTTACTGTAAAAAGGAGAGCCAAATTATTCTGATTCCAGACTAAAAGATTACATAGCACCATGTGTCATTAGCATGGTCAGTCAAAGGGATCTAATGGATGTGTTGTTGCTCATTTCAAATTACTAAACCAATAGTTTGCACTGTGGCTTCCATTGTCCCTGGTAGTTAGTTGAACTGATTAAACAGTGCAGTGCCAGTGTGGTTCTGCTTAAGATTTCATTCTGGCTAGGTAGAAAGAAATGAAAGAAACTTTCATTTCTGAAAGTTTAAAAGAGTTTTCTCAAAAATCTTTTACTAAAACTTAAATTATATATAGTTGCCCATGATCCAGTGCTCAATGTGATCTTCTGCTGTAGGAAATCTTACAGTTAGTTGTTACTCACCCACTGGGGCGTGGCCTCTTATACTATACACACTGATGCAGAGCCTGCATCCGGTTTCTTCCTGCCTCTCTGTTCCCATTGTGGATTTTGGTTTCTTTTTTTTTTTTTGTTTTTTGTTTTTTGTTTTTTGTTTTTCGAGACAGGGTTTCTCTGTGGTTTTGGAGCCTTGTCCTGGAACTAGCTCTTGTAGACCAGGCTGGTTTCGAACTCACAGAGATCCGCCTGCCTCTGCCTCCCAAGTGCTGGGATTAAAGGCGTGCGCCACCACTGCCCGGCTTGGATTTTGGTTTCTAATCTCTGTTTCAGCAAAGGAATCTAATTTGGAAGTTTACCCCTAAATAAATAACCATCTTTTTCTCAATTCTGAGGTAGTGTGGGATTTCTTTTAAGTGTCCTTCTTCAATCTTCTTTGTTTGATCTCTCTCCCTTAAAAAAAGAATCCCATAAGAGTGGCACTATTTGGAGGTGTGGCATTGTTGGATTAGATATGGCCTTGTTGGAGGAAGTGTGTCAACATGGAGGCAGGCTTTGAGGTCTCATATGTGCCCAAGCCACAACCAATATCTCAGGTAACTTCCTGTTGCCTATAAATCGGAGATATAAGAACTCTCAGCTCTTTCTCCAGCACTGTGTCAGCCTGCATACTGTTATGTTCCACCATGATGTTAATGGACTGAACCTCTGAAACTGTAATCCAGCCCCAAATAAATGCTTTCCTTCATAAGAACGTCATGGTGTCTCTTCACAACAATAGAAAATCTAATTAAGACACATGCTTTAACTGTTTTGCCTCTATGCACACATTCTATATTGTTCTCAATCTTATGCATTAGCGGCTTTTTCCAAGAATGTAATATATTTCAAAACACATCCTAATGTATTATTAATTTTATTACTGTCTTAAATTACATTATATATTTTCCACCCTAGAACAAAGTTCCGTGACAACAAATTCCTTTGTTCTGAGCCCTCCAAACCTTGTTTAACAACTAAGAGAAGACCAGCCAAAGTTAAAACATGACGGGAGCTGGGGAGAAGTAAGGACTAAAATGAAGACTCTGGAAAATGTGAAAAGTAGCTGTCTCCCTAATGCACCATGAAACAAAAACTCCAAATCCCATCTCTAGGGACAGTTACTAAAAAATACTTTCTTCTGGGCATTCTCACTAGCGTCTAAGCTCTCTCCCTTTAGAAAGCATAATTTTGCAGCTCCCTTCTTTTTTCAACTCCCTGTCAGGAAGCCTGCATGCCCCTCTCAGTATCTAACTGTCATTGCCTATTGATTGTTGTGATGTATTCTTACAATGTCTATTTAATGTTTATATCTGCCAGGTCAAGAATCTGATAGGAGCTCAGAGTGCAGGCCCTCTTGTTTATACTTATAATTCCCATTTTTTTTAAAAAAATCGTTGAAGCATTTTGATTTATTGAGACAGGGTTTCTCTGTGTATTTTTGGATGTCCTGAAACTCACTCTAGATCTGCCTGCCTCTGTCTCACGAGGGCAGAAAGACAAACATGGTATGTATTTACTCATAAGTGGATATTAGATGTGAAGGAAAGGATACCCACACATAGCTCCAGAGAAACTAGGTAACATGGAAGACTCTATTAGAGACACATGAATCACCCAGGAAAGGGTAATTGGATGGACTGGGGATGAAAGGGAGTGTTAAAGGGGAGGGGATAAGAGATGAGAACATGAGGTAATGGGAGATGATTGAGGTAGAAGAGGGACAAAGTGGAAGAACTATGAAAGCTCTTGAGATCATCACATAGAGAGTCACTACGGCCTTAAGAAGAAATCTGGTGCTAGGGAAATCCCCAAGCAGCCAAAAGGATCACCTCAATTACAACTCCTATCAGGAGTAGAGAGGGAGCCTATACTGGCCTCCCCCTGCAATCAGATTGGCGAATACCACAGTTATCATCGTAGAGCCTTCATCCAGCAACTGAAAGAACCATAGGCAAAAATCCACAACCAAGCACCAGGATCAACTCCAGGAAGTCAGTTGAAGAGAGGAGGGATGGAATAATATATGAACAAGGGAGGTCTAGATCATGATGGAGAAATCTACAGAGACAGCTGAACCAAGCTCATGGAAACTCATGAATTGGAGACCGACAACTGTGGAGCCTCCATGGGACCAAACTAGTTCCTTCATATGTGGGAGACAGTGGTGAAGCTTCAGTGAAGTGCCTGGCAGTAGGACCAGGATCTGTTCCTGGTGCATGGATTGGGTTGTTGGAGCTTCTTCCCTATGGTGGGATGCCTTGCTCAGTCTTAATGCAGGGGGAGGGGCTTGATCCCACTACAGCTTAATGTACCAGACTTTGCTGACTTCCCATGGGAAAATAGGCGGTGGGCTGGGAGAGAGGAGAGGAAGGTGGGAAGAAGGTTGGGGAAGAGAACTGTGGATGGAATATAAAATTAAATTTAAAAAAACAAATTAAAATCACAAAAAAATTCTCGAAGCTATGGTACTCAAAAGAAAAAATTGCCTGATGGCTTAGGAGACAGATATACAGCAATTTCTAACCATATAGCTCAGAGCAACAGCTCCATCTAATGTCAGCTTGTACTTCTCAAAATGAAACTTTGACACTCATTCTGATATACCAGCTCTGGGGTACGGACACAGAAGTTTACAATTACCCAGCTAATATCATATTTCACACCATTCTTCATTGGTCGCAAAACTTGTACATATTAAAAGGCTTAAGGTATTACAGTGTTTCCAGTCAATGAGGCAGCTTGAAAATGGATAAGAAAAAAGAAATAAGATAACCAAACTGTTACTACTCTTAGGTAATCACTAAAATTTTAGAAATATCTAGTCCAATGACATTTCTTATATGCCAGCGAACACACAAGAAAATCCTCACTTGACTGTTCAATGAAAACTCTTTCCTACAGGTTAGTAAAAACCATACCAATATAATTAATTCTGATAAGTGTTGCATTTTTTTCATTCATCAAATACCTATAAGCTTTCCCCCATCATTAATATGTGTGTGTGTATATGATATACATAGGAACCTTAAAGACTACAGGATAATTAAAGGCCTTATGAACATATGAACATATTAACATTTACATGTAAACTCACAATTTAGAAATAAATAATACTGTCATTATGGGCTATTTCCTCCCCATCTTTGTGCAGGTGTGATTAGTCTTGCCTCTATTATTGTCTTCACCATTGTAAATTGTCCTTTCTACCCATGACAATGCAATATTTTAGTGGACCACAATAGTTAGCATAGCTATACCCATCACTTTACTGAAATTACAAAGAACGATGCCCACTACTTCCATTCTAATGATTTTAACATTCTGTAACTCATATATTGTGAAGTTGTGTTAAGAACCTAGCCAATTGTTATATCAATTGACCATATATTAGTTGCTTTGTATTTTTCTTTATTTCTTACTCTTCTTTCATTCGACCTTTTTTCTTTTTTCTATTTCTTCTCCTCCTCCTCTACCTCCCTTCCCTCCCTCATCTTTGTCTTTTGAGACAGTGTCTCTCTGTGTAGCCCTGGCTGTACTGAATTTGCTAAATATATTAGGAAGACCTTGAATTAACAGAATTCCCCTGCAACCTCCTGACTGCTGAGGTTAAAAGCATGTGTCACTAATTGGAGCTAGTGAGATACAGTTAAATCCTTATAAACACTCTATAGTGTTCCTCCATTCCCCTGTCACAAATTTAAAATATCATTATTGTTTTCTGTATTACAGTGAAATTATTCTTTTTCCTTTAAAATTCACTTGAGTATATATGTGAAATGTAATAACTAAGGATATTTCCCAAGAATTATACATTTTCTTTCAAATGAAATCACAGCATTAAGACATTGGATCTAACATGACCAACAGAAAACTTAAATTCTCTTGTGTGTTTTATAAGATTCGAATATTTCATGACTACACTTTATCATAATCTGAGCATCTTGTGTTTGTTACTATTAACGTTAAGGATCATTTACATGTATTTATTAACAAGAAGGCACACAGTATACGATCCACATGCTTCCAGATACATTGTCATCTTTATTGAGAAAGGAAAGATTCCCTCCAGATTAAAATCCTCCTTCAACTTAGCCTGCTTGGAAATTGGTGAAACACTTTTAGAATGTGGGGTAGCAAGTACAATAGAGCTCTGTCACATAGTATGACTCAGGGGTTTATAATCTATGAAAATTGCTTTGGATACTTGTGTTCTCATTAGGATCAGAGTTATTTTTATAATTTCCTACAGGAAAAATTCAGGACAGCACAGGGTTCAAAAGGAAGGCCAGGAGGAAAAGACACGGAGGTTATTTGTTGAGTTAGGTCCTGTGAAATTGTCTCTCTGGCACCATGCTATTTTAAGGACAGGATTGTTATTGTCATAAGGAAAAGCATATTAAATTAAAGAACATGATACTGAAAAGATTTCACCACATGCTAAAGTTATTTCCTAGAAATATTCTCATCTGTTCGAATAGGAAAGTAAACATTAAAAAATTAAGAATCCACATTTTTAAGCATGATTTTTCTGTTGAGAAAGGTAATTAGAAAGTAATGTATAAGTTGGTTAAGTATAAATATTATTCCAAGTAATTAAGGCTTTACATCCCTAAGGACTTTTAAAGCACAAGTCAATCAAGTTTGAAGTAGGTAAGCAGTTTTGAAAGTGTTCTTCAAGTGAGACCACACACGAGGTACTTGGCACAAGTAGAATGAACAGGTAATGCTGCTAAATTCTACTGGGCCAGTTTGATATCAATGCCTCCCAGTTAAAAACTGACTAGAGGACTGGGAGTGAACACATGTTAATTAAATTCCTCATAAAAGCTGTGTTGTATTGCCAAGTGCTTGTACTACTTAAAAAATGACCCAGACTCAAAGTAGGAAGGGACACACTGTTCCAAATAACAATAAGAATGGAAGTTAGCTGCGTGTCACTTCCTGGATTTTCTTGAACTCATCTTTATCTTTGCAGTCTACCTCATTTCCCATCCCAGATTAGAACAAAATTCAAAATGTATTTATATTTTTATTCAGCTAAAATTAAATCAAAAGAAAGGTCAAGTTACATGTGGTGCCTCATGCATTTGGCCTTTCGATTGCAATCACAATCTTCGCTGGAGAGAGCGCTGCAGTGTATTTGTTATCAGCTTCTTCTCCAAAGATAAGTTAAGCGTGTGTAGGAGAAAGGACATTTTAGGAAGGTTTAGAAGGCATGGAATGCTATGCTGCAAAGTCAGATAGCCTATTGAAATAGAAACAAATCGAACTTTACACAAATGTCATTGAGATGGATTGTGATGAGAAAAATGCAAAATAGACATCCAAAACAAAGATTTCTCTGGAGAAATGCTTGTTTTGCTTGCAAAGGAGGCCTGAATATTTTTCTACAAGAGTAGGAGCAATGGAAAGAATCATTACTGGAGTTGTTCTGCTGAAATCTGTAGATTCTTCTGAGTTTGTTATTGTCACACTGCAAAAAACTATAAAGATTACCTAACATCTGTGAACTCCTGGATTAGTCAATTAAAAATGGTCATTTGTCTATGTGTTTCTTTCATTGGTTAATAAAGAAACTGCCTTGGCCTTTGATAGAACAACAGCTTAGATAGGTGGAGTAGACAGAACAGAATGCTAGGAGAAAGAAGCAGATTCAGGCAGATGCTATAGCTCTCCTCTCCAAGATGGACACAGGTTAAGATCTTTCCTGGTAAGCCACCATCTCGTGGTACTACACAGATTATTAGAAATGGGTTAATCAAGATGTGGGAATTAGCCAGTAAGAGGCAAGAGCTAATGGGCCAAGCAGTGTGAGAAATTCTTTTAAAAGAATACAATTTGTGTGTTGTTATTTCGGGTGTAAAGCTAGCCATGCGGGTGGCTGGGCGCCGGAAACGCAGACAAGGCTCACTACTACAGCAACACGTACTGGTTGGCTCAAAAACGGAGCTTGGAGTGTTCTAAACATTGATGTGGCAATTTCCATCACCTGATTTAATATATTATTCTGTCATATATCAGATTGCTTATTTGTTCACCCATATGTCCTCCAGTTTATTAGACACATCCAAAAATGTTGAGGCTTTTTGCATAATGAAGGGCTGAAATAATCTAGACATTTTCGATTAATCTAGATACCCAGTGAGCATGGCCTGAAATTTAGCGAACAATAAATGATAAAGAACATCAGAATTACAGAAGAAGGTCATCTTGGGTTCTTTGTAGGTAGGAAGGAATCATTTAATTGTGCCAAAGAAATAACAGTAAAATCAAATGGTAAATTAATTACAATTTGTAATTCGATGTTTACATATGTTTCCCAGGATCATTGTGAAAAATACATCAACTTTTAAAATATGGAATATGGTAATACAGTGAATTGAGAATAAGTTGATGAAGTATTAAAATATGAGTGGTGATATAATCTGAAATGGTAACATTTGGAATGGTGAATTTTTTGGAAGCAGAATAAAACTTGTCCAATTTTGCTTTAGTGAGCTTTAAGTTATAGAGAACACACTTTACTGAAATATCACATAGGTAGTTTGAAACACACAACCAGAGTTCTTTAGGTTTTAACACCAAAGAGCACATGTAAACTCTTGAAAACAGATGCAGGCGTCTATCTGTGTATATCTTTTGTGGGAGAGAATAGATGAGTGTATGACCAGGCAAAGCTTTGAAATCAGCAGACTGAAGGATCAGGAATGAACACAGGAGAAACTCTGGAAGTACACTAGACAAAGCCAAAGTTAAGGGTAAAGGGGGACACATTTGGGAGAATAACTTCAGTAGAAATGGATAAGTAATATAAGGCACTTCAAAGAAAGAAAATATCATTATGGAATGAAAGCATAACCAAGAAAGGGTAGGTATTCTCACACATTTTAAGCATGAAGGACACTAAACTGTCTTTCAAAAGTACTGTATTATTTCATGCTGATCACTGAAAGTCAAAAGCACTGGAGACTAATACATGCTTTACCCTAGTAACCCTAATAACCCTGTATCTGCTTAATTACTGGACCCATCAGCAACCAAAGAAGTTACTTCCTTCCTCTCCATGGTATTTTATTATCTCAGAGCAGAGTTTCAGGACTCCTAGACAGACTTTTGTCACGAACTCTTATCTGTCCCCTGTATGCTTCTAAAAAGAACCACTTACAAACTACTGCCTGTACTCAGAGCTCATTCATTCCCTTAACTAATGATTTACTAACCATCAAAAGCTGCCTGCACCTCCCATTTCCGCCACCACTAAAAAGAGAGCACAAAGCCCTTGTCTCCCACTGAAGTACTGCTTTGGGTTTCCTTGTGAGTTTTCCGGTGCAGACTAATGAACTTGCATTCTATGATGCATTTTCCCCAGATGACTTTTGGAGAGGAAGGGGATGCTTTTACCCCTAACAGCTGTTTTTGGTGCAGAGAAACAGTCACCATCTTGACAGACAGAAAAAGAAACCCACCTTTAATGCAGAGAAGGAACATACAGGGAAAAAAAGAAATGATCAAGTAAATGACCACGTATTAGATGGGATTTTTCCTTCAGAAAAAAAAATCTTTCTCTTTTCCTTTCTGTTTTACAGGGCTTGGACCAGCTCTCTATAGGCAGACAACTACACATCACTACTTCATCATTCTTGTCTAACCTGGGCTCATGCTGTGCACATGATGGACACTGCCCTCCAGTCTAGAGGACTTGTTTAGGAACTTCACTCTCGGCTTATCTTGTCAATGGGTTCAACTGTGTTTCTCCACCATGTTTGTTGTTTTTGCTGTTTCTAAATACTGTCTTGAGCCTTTGAGATTGAATTGTACATTAATCATCTTTAACCAATCAGCATCAAGTGTCATTTCTCAGGAGCAATATTCTACCTTGCGAGAGAGAGAGAGAGAGAGAGAGAGAGAGAGAGAGAGAGAGAGAGATTCCATCACCTGACTAGAAAGAATCTTCAGGCAACCACCTCCCTCTATTGCCCAGTATTAGGATTACAATTTTTGTCCCTTCATCCACAGCTTAATTTGTAGGGTATTTTTTTTGGGGGGGGGGGGGGTGGGGTTAATTCTGGTTCTTACATTTACAAAATAAGAATGAACAAACTAATGCTCAAAGATATTACAGTAGTGTATTGTAGAATAACTGAATTTATATAGAAGCATTTATATAATCTATATTCTTGTTCATGATTGTTTAAACAACATATTTTAGTGTAGCTATAAGCATCACAAGGAAGAAAAGATTCACCTGTGTTATCTGCATTGTAAATTCTAGAGTCTTAAACAATTTATGAAGTCTGGGGTGCTCAGTAAACTCCACTGAATAAATTAATGCACTGATTAGTGCAAACCAAATAAGAAAGTGTGGACAAGATGAAATGTCATTATGCTCGTTACATTTTTGTCAACTTGACACATCAAAAGTTACCTGGACAGAGGGAATCTTGGCTGAGAAAATGTCTCCTTAATATTGGCCCGTAGACTTGATTGTGAGGAATTTTCTTGATTAATGATTGACATAGAAGGGCACATCTCATTGAGGGTGATGTCAAACTTGGCCAGCTGGTTCTGAGTTGTATAAAGAAAGTAATCTGAAAGAGCCATGAAGAACAAGTCAGTAAGCTGCATTCTTTTGTGGTCTCTGCTGTAGATTCTTCCTGAAGGTTCCTGCCTTGCTTGAGTGCCTGGCTTGGCTTCCCTTGTAGATCAACTGTGAGCAGGATGTGTAAACCAACAAAGCCTTTCTTCCCCCAACATATTGTTGGACATAGTGTTTAATAGAGCAATAGGCAGCAAACTAAAACAGTCACTTGTTATATAAAATTTTAAATTATGTTCAGCATACCATATTTGCTTTATTTGTTTTTACTGTTTTTTTAAACATCAGGCAGCTAAAATTGAGAAAGGATAGCAGTAGAATATATGTCTAAGGAGTCATAAATAGATTACTCTAGTTCTACTAAAAATGAATGTTCCTCTAGATATTATTTTACCTTTTAAAACAGAATCTTGAGAAAAACAGATTTTTAAAAATCCTATAAGCAATAATTAATCTATGTATAAACAATCAATGATAAGAATATAAACAAAATAACCTCACTAGCATTCTCATGCAATTTCCATCTTCTTCCAGGAGCCTAGCATGTGTGATCAGAAAAGATTATCCTATAAACTGAGCAGATCACATGCTTAATTGATGTGGATAAATCAAGGTGCTCAAGGGAATGATTTGTATTTGTATGTTGGCTCTTAAGCTTTCCTACTTATGCTAGTGATTTCCTGATTCTTTGTGACTTTGTGAGAGCACTCCATAGTCATGTAAGGCAACCTGTGATAATTTGTGGTTAGGAAAAAAAGATTCGTTGACACATTAATCAAAGTAGGTCACACGTCCCAGTGGGCTGGAAGAACCCAAATTAAATAAGAGCATTTTGCTATACCTACCAATTCTGTTTTAACAGAAGACAAAACTTATTACTTCAAGCAGGTCTCATAGGTTTTAAAAAGCAATTGTGTGTCTACAGACTCGAGTAGAAATAGAGAGTGGATTTGCAACCTCCAGATACTCCAAGAAATAAGAAATAAGTACAGAGACCAATAACAGATGTGTAAATTACCTTATGAACCTCCATTAACCATATAGTTAGGACTAGCATTCAGGAGTCATGAAATGATGAAATGAAAGGGATGCATACTATTTAGAAGCCTCAAAAATAGCATATTATGTCATGAAGAGGTGTAAGGGTTTTTTATTAAAAGTATTTTTTCCCACTTAAGAAAGGAAATTTGGCCTAGGTAACGTGTGTGTGATGTGAGCTTTAATAAGAGGATGAGTCAAGTAGTTGTAACTGATACCAACTAAGAATGTCTGTGTTTGCTGACATGTGTCTTCAGTTACATTCTGCATGTCTGATGAAAAAGAGGTTGCTAGCTGACCAGAAGTCTTGCTATTCTTTGCCATGACCTCAGCTTGCTTTTTATTATTCCTAGTCCTGATCAATTCTGATAGATTCTAGGAAGAGACTCAGAGAGCTCTTCTGGTAAAGAAAATGATCCCAGGGCTAAATGTACTGCATAGCCACAAACCACAGAGCTATGCTGCACAGTGCCCCAGAAGCTACTCATATTATCCACCCCTCATTTTCTTTTTTTTTTAATATGTGGAACCCAAAGGTTTCATTTTTATTTGGAAAAGAAAAATTACAGCATGAAATGTACAGAATAGAGCACAAGTAATTTGCTACATGAATTATAAGCATAAATTGAGAAAAAGAAACAAGCATGAAAATATTACATTTTAAATGCAATTCTTTGTAAACTACTATTAGGAAAAGTTCATCTTGGCACATAGAAAAGGCAAGAGCCCTGAAGAGAATTTACTAATGTCCCTCATCTGCCCCAGGACTTCTGACTCTGCATTATCTTGCGCGGTTAAAAGGAGCACTAGGTCTAAAAAGCGAATTAAATCATAAGTTGTGCTTCCCTTGGCCTTAACTACTCTAACATCGACTTGGTCTGGATTCCTATTTGCTCAAACCACTGCAACGAATCACTAAGTATCAGTTGCTTTTAAAGGAGCTCTTAAAGTACAGCAAAGAAGGAGAAGGAACAACTCAGTTAAAGGAGGCACTTGATACAATGCTGGACTTATTGAAGTCAGTGAATGACTCCATGCATCAGATTGCAATCAATGGCTATATTGGGAATCTGAATGAGCTGGGCAAGATGATTCTGCAAGGTGCATTCAGTGTTTGGCTAGGACACCGGAAAGGTGCTACAAAAATGAAGGATTTTGCAAGATTCAAGCCCATGCAGCGACACCTTTTCTTGTATGAAAAAGGTGTTATGTTTTGTAAGAGGCGTGTTGAATCTGGAGAAGGTGCTGACAGATATCCATCATACAGTTTTAAGCACTGCCTAAAAATGGAAGAAGTTGGAATCACAGAACACGTGAAAGGCGATAACCGCAAATTTGAAATATGGTATGGTGAGAAGGAAGAAATTTACATTGTTCAGGCTCCAAATATTGATGTGAAGATGTTATGGTTAAAAGAAATAAGGAACATTTTGTTGAAGCAGCAAGAACGTTTCACCCCTCATTTTCTCATTCGTACTTCCTCTTTCCTAGCTCACTCTATTCTTTCCTCCTTACTCCCCTCCAAAATTCTCTTCTTCCTTATCTTCCATTCTCCTTTCCCTACTCTTACCCTTTAGCTTTATTTTGAAGCAAAGTATCACTATATATGTCAGGCTGGCCCTAAATACAGTAACTTCCTGCCTTATGCCTCAACTTCACAAATGCTGGGATGGCAGGTGTGTGGTATGCACCTGTTTTATCTTCTCTTTAAGCTTTTACTTGATGATTTAAGGTGAAATTATATAAAAAAGAGTCAATGGAAATACATTTTCTTTTAATGTAATTTCTTTTTTTTAATTAAAAATTTCCACCTCCTCCCTGCCTCCCTTTTCCCTCTCCCACCCCCCCACTTCTCATCTCCCACTCCCCTCCCCCTCCCTCTCCAGTCCAAAGAGCAGTCAGGGTTCCCTCCCCTGTGGGAAGTCCAAGGTCCTCCCCCCTTCATCCAGGTCTAGGAAGGTGAGCATCCAGACAGGCTAGGCTTCCACAAAGCCAGTACATGCAGAAGGATCAAAACCCAGTGCCATTGTCCTTGGCTTCTCAGCAACCCTCATTGTCCGCCATGCTCAGAGAGTCCAGTTTTATCCCATGCTTTTTCAGTCACAGTCCAGCTGGCCTTGGTGAGCTCCCCATTAGATCAGCCCCACCGTCTCAGTGGGTGGGTGCACCCCTCGCTGTCCTGACTTCCTTGCACATGTTCTCCCTCCTTCTGTTCCTCATTTAGACCTTGGGAGCTCAGTCCAGTGCTCCAATGTGGGTCTCTGTCTCCATCTCCATCCATCGCCAGATGAAGGTTCTATGGTGATATGCAACATATTCAGTAGTATGTCTATAGAATCGGGGCATTTCAGGCTCTTTCTTTTCAGCTGCCCAAGGACCTAACTGGGGATATCTCTCTGGACCCCTGGGAACCCCTCTAGAGTCAAGACTCTTGCCAACCCTAAAATGGCTCCCTTAATTAAGATATATACTTCCCTGCTCCCATATCCACCCTTCCTTTATCCCAACCATCCCATTCCCTCAAGCTCTCCCCATCCTCCCCTTCTCACTTGTATTTCCTCATCTCCCCTTTCCCCCATCCCACCCCTCCCCAGTTCCCAATTTTTGCCCAGTAATCTTGTCTACTTCCAATATCCAGGAGGACAACTATATGTTTTTTCTTTGGGTTCACCTTCTTATTTAGCTTCTCTAGGATCGCGAATTATAGGCTCAATGTCCTTTATTTATGGCTAGAAACCAATTATGAGTGTTTCTATAGAATGAAACTAGCATATATTCCAGCAACATTAGATTGTGAGAGTTTAAATTAGAGTCATGGAGTTCTTGTCCCACACTCTCAGCCCTTACAGAAAAATGCAGTCACCACAATGGCTTTAACCATGAGGAAGTTTCAAGTGTTTCACTCAGGAATGAAATCACTGCTCCAATACAGGAAGCGTTCTTAATCCCCTGCAGCTACTTCAACTCGGATGACTTTAAAAATCTTAAAAAAAAAATAATTAAATAAAATTCTGATTTTTTTACAATAACTTAAAAGTCACAATGCTAGGCTTTTATTTTGAAAAGAGTTAATCCAGGTAAAAGCAGAACAGTCATGCCAACTGCTTTGATTTTGTCTCTGTAAACTACTTCACTATGCATCTTGGAGGGATAACTGCAGCTCAGAAGAATGTTTTATATTTAAAATATTCGAACAGAGGCCAAGTTCCTGTTCTAACAGTCTAATTGATTGTTACAAAATGGTGAGGGGGTTCATTCTCTTGAATCCTAGGGTGTGAACAAAGGTCTTGCCCACACCTTCCTAGTGGCAGTTGCTAATAATCTCTTTGAAGTTAAGACTCCATGAAAGAGCAATGTACAAATCTTTTTTTATAACTGGAAATGCATCAGACATGCTTCTAAGCAACTCCCTAGCCAAATTCCAGTAAATCTCATATGATTTGGCTCATTTTTCCTAAACCTGCTGTGATTTAATTCTGTTTCAATCCTATCCAAATTACCACTCTTGAAGTTTTTTTTTGCTTAGCAAATACTTCTGTAAGCTATATTATCAGTACTTGTCAAAATTGCACATGTGAGTATGAAAAAATGTCATTTTGAAACCAATACTCCCCCTACTAATTCAATTACTGTGGAATTTGGTCATATGTGTGAAAAGATCATTTAGTTCCAAGTATGGGGAAACTGTTAAGGTAGGAAAACTTGGGGAGGACTTTCATTTTTGTAGTTATTTTAATTTAAAGTTCAAAATGAGTTCAGCAGATTAGATTTCCAGATTATGGATATTACCTCCTTTTATTGTTAGGAAGATAAATTAAGTCACTGAATTCTTTCAGGAACCTCCTTCCTAGGTAATGTAGCTACACACTGTGGGCAAACTCTTGCTTAGCTTATTTTATTAAGAGTGAAAAAGAAATCAGTGATTCAGCAGAGAGTTTACTCCTGCCTGAACATCCATAGTGTTTCTGATGTGAGGCCACATTTGAGGTGTTTTACCTTTGAGTATAGAAGTGATTTTCCAAATAGTTAGTGACATTAGCCCATTAGTCCATGCCTGATCAGTGGTTTTGTTCTTTCTGTCATCCATAAGCATTTATAGAGACCATACATGTATGATACAGTATAAAACAAGAGGGAAAATACACACACATGCATGCCATGAATGAACAGTGATTAAATCTCCATTCAAGAACCTGTTTTTAGTACATTTTTCATTTTTAAATATCACTATATCTGTCCATGATTTGTAAACACTATTGTTGTACACTTTCAAGAGAAATGCATTTGAATGAGAGGCTTCTACTTCTGAATCCCATCTAAGTTTCATATGGTAGTCATAACAAATTGAGGGAACTTTGGCAATGGCTAAGTATGTAAGAACATTGTTGCCAAATCCCTGGAACCTTCAAAAAAGCTAGGAATGATATTTCATATAGCTATAACCCAAAATGCAATGAATGACAGGGACCAGAGAGATACTGCAGCTTAACGGCTGACAGCCTAGATCTAGATTCAGCAATAGACCCTTTCTCAAGGAACTAGCATAAACAGTAGACAAGAAGAACACTGGCTGTCTTCTGCTGTTATCTTCATATTCGCAATGATGTTTGTGTATCTAAAGAGATGCACCATCCATAAACAGAACCAATACATATACCTATACATACTGACTAGCTCACTAATTCACCACAGTACAAACACTCTAAAAACATTATTTTTTATTTAACACTTTCTAGAATATTTTAAAATTGCTTTTGAAGGACCTAATAGTTCAACAGTATCTTGTTAACAAAGGCTAGATATGATAGACTGATAAGCACTCGGTAAGACTGTTTTTGGGCAATGAAAAAAGACTTGAAGTTAGTTAAAAAAAAAAACTTTCACACACTGTTGGCAGTAGTGCAAAGTAGTTTAACTAATTTGGAAATCACTCTAAATTTTTCTCAAGGAATTAGAAGCAGAAACATCATATCCTTAAGCTATACTACTCCTAAGCATTTACAGAAGGACTTGATATCTCACTAGGAAGATAATTCTGCATTCATTCTCATTGATGCTCTACTCACAATGGCGAGGGACTGAAATAAACCCTGTTTGTTGAAAGACAGCAACAAACAAATTGAAAATTAAAATGTAGCATACATGCACAATGGAATTTTATTTGACTCTAAAGAAAAGTGAAATCATAAAATTATTATGCATAGAAGTACAACATGATAGATATACATGAGAAAATTAAGTCATTTAAAATGCAACAGCAGCTTGGCAGCTACATATGAATCAGATGAAAAAAAGAATGTGCAGAATTTTGAGTTTTATAAAAGAATTTCTGATGATCTGCCATTGGTCATATGACCTTACTGTTTATATCATTCCAGAGTATATTTAAGGTGGATACCTTATGGAATTATTTTCCCATTTTTAGCATTTAATGACTTCCTAAGTTAAATGCACTCTACTATACTCTATGTAGTATAAGTATATGGATCACTAGAAAAGCATTTTTTGTTGTAACATTGGATTGTATATATATCACATGACTGTGGATTCTAAAAAAGAGTATAAAATCAAAGTTTTCTTAGAACATGTGTCTTATCAACATAAATACTGTGGGACAATCAGTTTGTACAAGGTAAAGATTTGGCATTTGCATTGGCTTAATAAAATGCAGATTGGCTAGTAGCCAGGCAGGGCAACCAGAATAGGAGAATTCTGGGAAGAGGAAAGGCTCAGTCTGCAGTCATCACCCAGAAACATGGGAAGTATGATAAGAATGCCTCACTGATAAAAGGGACCAAGCTAACATAGACAAGAATTATGGGTTAATGTAAGAATTAGTCAATAAGAAAGCCTGAGCTAATAGGCCAACCAGTTTATAATTAATGTAGACCTTAGTGTGTTTCTTTGGGACTGAATGACTGTGGGACTGGGCAGGACAGAAACCTCTGCCATCAAATGGCACCAACTTGAACAACTAAATCCATTTAAAACCTGAGGGAGCTTGGGAAGTAATTCTAGACACAAAAGGACAGAGTTAAACATGGCTTTTTGGTAGCAGCATTTTCTCAGGTAGGCTCTCTGTTTGATAGAGGCAAGTGTATCTCATTAAGAGAGCCTTCCTGACTCAGTTTTAGCAAAAAAAAAAAAAAAAAAAAAACCTTGCAGCTCTTTTAGGAGGCCCTGTCTTAGGAGAGGGCCACTTGTTTGTCCTGACCACCTGGCTAGCTTACACCCGAAATAACCACATAGAAACTGTATTAATTAAAACACTGCTTGGCCATTAGCTCTAACTTCTTATTGGCTAGCTTTTACATATCAGTTTAATCCATCTCCATTAATCTGTGTATCACCATGTGACAGTGGCTTACCAGAGATTCTAACCTGCGTCCATCTCAGGCAGAGAATCCATGGCTTCTCTTCATTCTGCTTTCTTCCTCCCTGCATTCACTTCTATTTTTTTCTGCCTACCTAAGTTCCACCCTATCAACTAGGCCAAGGCAGTTTCTTTATTTATTAACCAATGAAAACAACACACAAACATAAAGAACTCATACACCAAGGCCCCACCACCAAACACTTAAATGGTGGTGATGCATACTTCTCGGTGGTGGCAGAGACCTTGAAACTCCATAGAGTTCTGGCAATAAACTTGGCTCCTTCTAGTGCCTCCACCATGAAATTAGACTCTTAGATAGCTAAAGAATGAGGTTGATTCATCTATCAAAATGACAGCTTTAATCCTAGCCATATTGCTTAGGAAATTAAAGACTCATGTGGTCAGAAAAAGGGAGATATACAGTAAAGATAGATTCAGATGAATTTAACATTTAAACAGTTTACAGTGTGTTTAAAAATATTTGTAGCCTTGGGAGAGAAAAGAAAAAGGATAAAGTCTTTAGACTTTAAGTCCTTTAGAAAGAAAGAGTAATTGGGTGTGGTCACACACACTTTTAATCCCAGGACTTGGAAGACAGAGTCAGGCAGATCTCTGTGAGTTCAAGGACAGCCTGGTCTACAGAGTGAGTTCCAGGACATTCAAAGATACATAGAGAAACCTTATCTCAAAAAACATAATTTAAAAATAAAAATAGAAAAATTTGAGTTTAAAATAAAACTATGATAAGATGGAAAATACATAGAGAATCTGGATACTGTATATTATTGTGTTGTCTTTCAATTATTTGATGGTTCATGAAAAAGTAACAGCTGCTAAAAGACATTTGATTATAAATGCTAGTAGATTAATCCAACATATTTATTTTGAAAATGCCTTGACTTCAAAATTTAAGTCAAAAAATAATGTTACTTTGAAGAAGGGGTTTTGCTTTTGCTTTCACAGAAAATGAGAGGCCGTGGATTCATTCTGTGTTAAAAAAAAAAATCAAGAAGAACCCCTGAAAGTCTCCAATGGGAATGGATGGTCCAGATAATCCAACATTTCAGAGATTATCAGTGCCCCCTAATCAACAGGAAGTAGCCTGAAAAACTATGCCCACAATCCCAAAAAAAAAATGGATTATGGATGTGTTTCTTTTTTTAGTATATTGTTTACAAGTTGTTATGGATAATGGTCAGGATAAAAGCTAAACAAAAGAGATTTGATTCAGAGTTCTTGTCCTGAAACAAAAAGAAAAAGGGGAAAGTACTATGGGACAATGGTTTTGTATCTCATAAAGATTTGTCATTTGCATTGGTTTAATAAAATGTTGCTTGGCCAATAGCCAACCTGGAAGTATAGGTGGTGCAACCTGAATAAAAACAACTCTGGGAAGAGGAAAGGCTCAGTCTGCAGTTTTCACACAGATACAGAAGAAGCAAGTTGAGAAGGCCTCACTGATAAAAGGTGCCAAGTCATGTGGCTAACACAGATAAGAATTATGGATTAATGTAAGATGTAAGAATTAGTCAATAAGAAAGCCTGAGCTAATAGGCCAACCAGTTTATAATTAATGTGGGCCTTTGTATGTTTCTTTGGGACTGAATGGCTATGGGGCAAGGTGCATCAGAAACCCCTGTCAACACCTAAATAGCTCAGAAGATCTCATGCCTAAGCAGCAATTTAAGGATTAGGCAGGGTCTCCAGAAGGGCATGAACAAGCTGTGTGATAAGGTCTTGTGGAAATTATGTCACCCAGATGAACAATTAAAGGTGAAAGCAATTCATAAATGGCAGGGGGAAACAATTTGTATGAATAAGGCAAGTTTAAACTATGAATGTTTAACCATTACTTGCACATTGTCTCATGTCTTTATACTCAAGTCAACAATGCTTTTACTTTTTTTATTTAGAACATAAAGTCTCTGTATTGTCTCAAAATACAGTGTTTTATTTGTAAACTATGAATCATCAAATAAGATAACACAGAAATTGATAAGAAGATAGTATCACTTAATGTTATTATAATTAACATCTGCTATTTCTCAGAATACACTCTCACCCAAATTTTCTAATTCCCCACAATAGTGCTAGACTCTGTTCTTTGTGAATGATCCAGTTTGCTTTTTGATGTGTTGATCAATACTGTGACCAAAAGAAACTTAGTGGTGGAAAGATTTATTTGCCTTGAGATTATCCTCCAATATCCCGGGGAGCCAAGGCAGAATGAACCTGAAGGAAAATCATACAGGATGATGCTTCCTATCCTCTCTTATTCTTTCTTTGGCTTCATGCTCAGGTAGCTTTCTTGTATGTAAAAGGGCCAACTCCCTAGAGGTAGTGTATCCCACACTGGGATAGCCCACCTACAACAATTAACAGTCAAAAAAAGTCCCTCACAGATATGTCCAAAAGACAAACTGATATAGACAATTTCTAAAGTGAGATTCTTCTTCACAAGTGGGTAATGTTGACATTAAAACTCACTAGGATCCTGAGGAAATCACACAGTAGACTAAGCAATAGAAATATAATTTTTAAGTAATAAATAAGTACAATGTTTTTAAATTTATACTGAGAAAAGAGTAAATGTGTACTGTATGAGACAACATGTACCAGTTAATCACTTATTTAAACAATATTCTATAGATAGCAAGTGTGGGAGAAAGTTGACTCCTAGAGCCTGGGTGCCACACGCAAGCCTTTGAAATTATGAAAACACAAAGCTCCAGGGATATGGAACTCAAGAATTCTTAGGAGTGGACAACATCTGGCCTTTGCATGTTTCCCTGAGTAAAAAACAAGAAATATCTATATACTGCAAAGACACAAACTCTTCTTGTAGAAACAGAAAAATAAGAACAGAAAACAAATATGGAAAAAACCTATGTTTCTCCTCAGAACTTTGCTATCTACTTTCTCCTTGTGAGCCCCTGCTGGCAAACTTCAACAGTGAGCCTACAAAGACTGGAAGGAAGTTCACAGTAGCCCAGGCTCAGCATCCCAGAGCAGAACACAGAGAAGAGGATATTTACAAATAAGTCATACATGTCCTCCCACATAGCATAGATTCTGTCATGTGGTCATTAGTGTTAACTATGACAAAGATTTATAATAAAAAGGAGCAAGCTGAACAAATAAAATTACAAAATATATAAACTGAGAAAAGAGGTACTAGGAAGTGGAATAGAGCTAAATCCTGTGTTCAAGGAGATAAATGGATTAAGAAATGGAATAAGGGGAATGGTGATCTCAGGGCAGGTTCTACCCAGCTAAATTTGTGAAAAAGAATTAAAGAGAAGCTCAGAGTCAGGTGTGGGGGTACACACTTTTAATCCCAGCATTCTGAAGCAGGGGCTCGCGATCTCTAAGTTTGAGGGCAGCCTGGTCTACAGAGCAAGTTCAAGGACAGCCATGATTTGGCAGTGGAGGTAACTATCAAAAATAGAAAGCTGGTGAAGAAGTAACTGAACAAAGGGACCATGTTCCAGGCGCAGAAAGCAGCAGAAACTGGCAGCTTCAGTCCCGTGGTTCAGGCTTTAGGGTTAAAGATAGAAGAAAAGCGTTATGAAATTTGTCGCCACTACTAAGGAAAGCTGCTGAGGTCAGGCATGTGTCAGGGTTGTCCCTGAATGGAGGGCTAGAGAGTCCATTGTGTGAAGCTGTGAAGTTGAAGCCTGGATTGCCTTGGAGAACCCAAGATGTTGGAGAAGCCAGAGTCATGGCATAGCTGATGAGGAGAGCTGCTAACAGGGAGTACAAACAGCCCAAGAAAGAGAAGTGGGTTATAGTTAACAAAACTGAAAGAAATTGGAGATCTGAAGAGCGCTTTCATATCAGACATGGAGATACAGAGCTTGGAGTTTGCCCATTTGCCTTTGGTCTTACTTTGGTTCAGTATTTCCTCACGATGCTCCCCTCCTTACACTTTGGGATAGTAATATACATTCTGTGTCATTATATGTTAGATTGTGTGATCTGCTTTTTGATTTTCATTTTATAGGGGATTACAGTTAAGAAATTGCATGAATTGTTGGGCGGTGGTGGCACATACCTTTAATCCCAGCACTCGGGAAAACCTGTCTCAAAAAGTCCAAAAAAAAAAAAAAGAAAGAAAGAAAGAAATTGCATCTCAGAAGAGACTTTATACTTTTAAACATTGTTGAGATTGTGATAGACTATGGGGACTTTTGAAGTTGGAGTAAATGTAGTTTTATGTTATGATATTGCTACAAGCCTTTGGAGGCCAGGAGGTAGAATGTGGTGATTTGAAAGAAAATGGCTTCCAAAGTGAGTGGCACTATTATGAGGTTTGGCCTTGTGGGAAGAAGTGTGTCATTGTGGAGTAGGCTTTGAGGTCTCATACATGCTCAAGATACCACCCAGTATCTTAGACTACTTCCTAATTGCCTGCATATCAAGATGTAGGACTCTCAGCTCCAGTAACATGTCTACCTGTATACTACCATATTATACCATGAAGATAACATACAAAACCTCAGAAAATGTAAGCAAGCACCCCAATTAAATGCTTTATCTTAATAAGAGTTGTTGTTGTCGTCATGGTGTCTCTTCACAGCAGTAGAAATCCTAAGACAGAGATTCAGAAATGTAAGCCAAACAAACCTTTTTCTTCTCCCCTACCAAAAAAAAAAAACATTATCACAAGATATTTTAATTTGTATCATACATACTTTTAAATTACTGTCATAGATCAAAATAACAGAAATATGTGGACTGCTCCACAGTAGTCCACACCATATATTTTGCATTCATTCTCTCTCCTGCAGTTGACAGGTGTAGGCATGCTGGTACAGAGCCAGGATTTATTTCAGACACCAAAGCTGCTGTAAACATGTTTCTCATTACTTCATTTCACTAATATTTATAATAAATAATAAATCACACATGGATAGCAGGTAAAAAAGTCTTCTACACAGCCTAAGAATCTGTCCTTTAGAATCCAATAACCCACACTATCTGTGCATCCATCCCACTTATTCCAAATCTCCTGAGAGCACAAGAAAACTATGTTGGTAAATCCACCACCAGTGTGGGCTGTCTCTGCCTGAATGATGCTGGAGAAGATCAGAGAAATGACAATTACAGGAACATTCTAAGAGGAAATCTGTAACCTCATCTCCTTTGGAGAGTACAACCTGGGAGTAAGATTCACCCTTTGCTTGTAAACTCCTGCTCACTGACAACCTCACAGCCGTTGTCCTTGGCAGCAGGTTCCCAAGGGCCTCCAGGCCATGGTAAAACAGCAGTGCCCTTTTTCCACAAGAAGAAAAAGACCTGTGTCTGTGCCACAAGCACTTTACCACATGGTCTTTTTGGTTGAAAAAACAGATTTTTAAAAAGGGAAAACTATCCAAAATCATAGATTTTTTTTCTTACTTTCTTTTACAGTGAATATTTCCTCAGCATTGAATAAACCTTAAGAAAGTACATTTCTGAATGATGTATTTCTTCATTCAGGGGAAACTTAAAAAGCTGGTGAGCTATTTCTTTAAACTATTTTCATGAACAACAGTGATCTCAAAAAGATGATAATGGCTCCTGAACATTGGAAATATTTTTTGTGAGAATTCAGAGAGCAAAAATCAAAAGCAACTAGCAATGGCAGGACTGGGGAACCAAAGCCTTTAGGAAAGTTGGTGCCTAGCTGGAGGACCTGAGTTCCATCACAGAAAACCTATACATAATCTGAGCATGGTAGGATGTGTCTTTCACTCCAGCACTGGGAAGACTGAGGCAAATGGATCCCTGAAGTCACTGGCCAGCTAGCTTAGTCAAATCAGGTGAATCTCTAGCTTTTGAGAGACCTGCTTCAAAAAGAAATAAACATTAATTAATGGAAGATGAGAAATATACATACACAAACACACACCGGTACACAGATGCACACATACACATGAATGTACAATACAATATAAATTGCAAAATTAAATACAAATTGTAATTATTCAATTGGAAATGTACTGATGAATGCTTCTTACAGGCTCAACAGGATGAACATTGGGAGATAGAGGAATGTGTTCATTTCTAATATTTGATGTCTGTTTACACAGTACAGAGACAAAGTCCATCATGTTTCTTGAGACTATGAAGGACAATCTTCAGAGGACAGAGCAGAATTGGGAGAAATGCTGGTGTGGGAGGTCCTTCTGTCTATGTGTTGCTTTGATAGGTTAATGAATAAAGGAACTGCTTTGGGCCTATAACAGAGCTTAGGGGAACAGAGCTAGGCAGAGAAAACTAAATGGAATCCTGGGAGGGAAAAAGCAGAGTTAGGGGTCACCATGAAGCCGCTGCCACTGGAGACAGATGCCCTGAAACTTTGCTGTAAGGCAACGACCTCGTGGTGATAAACAGATTAAAAGAAATGGGTTAAATTAGATGCAAGAGTTAGCCAATAGGAAGCTAGGGCCAATAGGCTAAGCAGTGATTTAATTAATACAGTTTCTGTGTGGTTAATTCCTGGCTAAGTTAACCACGTGGCAGGGACAAATAAGCGGGCCCTCCTCCTACAAAACGCACATCTGGAAACTAAGGGACCACCTACCATCTTTGGGATAAGGCAAGAGAAAAAGTCAATCCTAGAGTGCCTCCAGAACAGAATCTTCCAGAAATTCAGGAAATGAATTCACTCAGAGTACTGTGTCCTTGTATCTAAAATACATGATCATTTAACATATAAATAAGGCCCTTTTATTTTCTCTTTAGTCGTCTAATAATTTCAAACACTGTATCATAATGAATATATACTGATAGTGCAAATTATACTTAATAATATAATTTGAACGTTATGTCAGACTCAGATATCACAATGACCCCAGGTGGTAAGTAGGTCACTCACCTGAGCCCACTCCTCCCCACCTTCACATTTTTGAATCTACTTCTCTCCAGAGGACATAAAACACTCTCTCTCTCTCTCTCTCTCTCTCTCTCTCTCTCTCTCTCTCTCTTTCTCTCCTATATTTCATCACAATAGAGACCAATAGCCTGATACCACAAGGCACGGTAAAGGCTCGTGTTGTCTCCTCCCAGTCCAAGGCAGAATGTTTAGAATAAGGTTTTTTTTCCATTATGCACATGGGCACATATGTGTAAGGAGGTGTATATGTGTATATTTCTATGCTAATGTGTGTGTGTGCACATTGATGTGGAAGCCTAAGGCTGATGTTGTCTTTTTTCTTATTTTACTCCATTTTATTCACTGTGACAAGGACTCTTGCTGATGCCAAAGCACAGTAGATCTTGCTAGTTTAGCTACCAAGCCTGTCTAGTACTCCCTTCTCTCTGCTTGCTGAAAACTGTGGTCATCAACACAGTACAACTTCTACATAAGCTACATTTGCATTGGAAATCTGAAATTCTGAAATCTCATCCTCACATGTGATTATCACTTTATCTTCTAAGCCATAACTCTGATTTTTTTTTTTTTTTGGAGACAGGATTTCTCCGTGTAACAGTCTTAGCTGTCATAGAACTCACTTTGTAGAATAAGTTGGTCTCAAAATAACAGAGCTCTGCCTGCCTCTGCCTCCCACGTGCTGGGGTTAAAGGTGTGAACCACCACCACCTGGCATGGTACTATTTTAAGATTAATATTTGTGGATCTAACTAGCTATTTTTTTGAGTGCATCTATTACAAGTGATGTGGGCACCCACAGAGTCCTGAAGTTGTCAGAACTCCTGAACATAAAGTTAAATTTGTTTATGGACTGACTGAGACGGTTTCTGGAGCTGAACTCTAATAGTCTGGAAGTAAAAGAAGTGCTTTTAATCACTCAGCCACCTCTACATCTAGTAATGTTTTTAATAGAAATATATTCTCTATATATTGAGCAGGCTAACTTGATTGTTTTTGACATGACATGTGATTCCAAAAGTGATCTGTTATGTCTCCAAGCACACTTTTATGGATAGACTTTCAAAGTCACCATTTACTTCTTCAATTTATTTATATTTATTTCCAAAAGAATAAGGAGTGTTTGGCAAATGAGACAAACTAAACACATAAATCAACACAACAGTGACCAATATCTAAGTTACTGCTTTGCCTCCCGTCTCCTCTCAGAGCCTGTCTTTTCATCAGGCAGGTTGATTTCTCCGTTATGCTGACCTGGCTTTATAAAAGCTAACTCTAGAATGCAGCCCAGTAGGCGATTCTCTGCTGGAGTCACGTTATATTTTTAGAAATTGTTACATGTTCCAGCTGAGCTTCAGACAAAGAAAGAGACTGGTGTTGTTTTCTCCAATCTCATTTGGAACATCGGAATAATTCTACCCTTGGAAGGTGTCAGTTCTCCCTGCATTGAAACTTCAGGGAAACATCTAAGAAAACCTACTTCTTCATGTCAGATATTGATGTTTATCTGCTCCAAGTGAAACACAAGCCCCACTGTCATTTCATGGCAATTCTATTTAAAGGGAGCAGACAGTTGAAAGTAACTGATCTTTCAGAACCTACTACTGTGAATGCTGACAGATTCTGTTGCAGGGTGAAAGTCACATGAGTCTCATCTCCTATGAAGAAAAACAAGCCAAGTTCTAGGCCAGAGGCAAACAAAGCTAGACCTCAATCTTTACTTGATGAGTTTTTATCTATCTTTCTCTAACTCTCTCTCCCTTTAAATTAAACAGGTAATAAATGCATCGCCATGAATTATTTTACAGAAATTCCCAAACAAATCAACCAAATCAGTCATTTGGTGAAAAAAAGTACTGTTCTGTTGTGTAAGAGCTCTACTGAAGTCTACTACTTTTGCATGTCAAAGCTGTGTTGTTTGTGTTTCATGAGTTTGGTTTCTAAGCTTTTTGAAAGTACACATTCTACGACTTTGTAAACAGTCCTGGTTTCAGACTGCATAGTAGCTTTTACCTTTACAATATCTATCCAAACACATTAAAATATGATTTATTTCTGGGGTGAGAACACCTTAATGATTAACAGAGGAATTCTTAAATGTAAAGTGATTTTTAAAAAAGCCAGGATTTGCTTTAATAAATTGATTTTTCACTAAAGCTCTTTTTGCATGAGCCTCTGGCATAAAACATTCTTTAAGAGTGACTTAGCCCAGCTGCTTGGTGGGTGAAGCAAAGGACAGCACTTACCTAATAGGAAAAATCCATTGTACATATGCTAAGGTGTTAGCCCTCTCAAAGATCCCAATTCAGAGAAATAAAGTAAACAAAGAAAAGTTATCCAAAGGACGGAAATCCAGCTTGCACTTCTGTTTCAAATCTACTACTAGACTCTCTAAGTCAGGGGTTACAGTGTGGGTGCAGTGAGCTCTAGAAAATCTTCATGAGATCTGAATTCTAATCTATATTGGCTGCTTGTCTTTCCCCATCTCACTTTACTTGGTGGAATTCCAAATCCTCATCCATGAAACAAAGAGCATAATGTTGGTCTTTCCTAACTCAGAATCATTGTGGGGATAAAAGAGGAAAACAGATGTGAGATTCCCTGGGGTAATATATAAAATACTGCAGGTATTAATGCTCATTCTCCATGGCCTTTGGACAGGTCAAAAGCTCCTCAGACATGCCTTGAAAGGAAGAGGTTATTTCTCTGAAGGTTAAAAATATCCAAGGAAAGTATTCATCCTAGGGTTTTATTTCTGAGGTGTAACCCACCATCTGTGATAATAGAAAAACTAAGTACCAGCTACATTTTCCTAACACTAAAGGGGAAATTTGTACTTTCCCCTATCCTCTAGTTTTAAGTTCATTAACTTTTAATCTTCATGCACACCCAGGTGTGCTGGAGTGTTTCCTTGAACATCCTCTCAATGCCCAGGTTACCAGATTCAACCCCACAATTTTCTTCTCTTAAAAGACCAGCATTGATTATCTCTTCCTCGACTTCAAGTTTTCTCTTTTCTGGCAACTTCTACAAATGCAGCTCTCTTTTCATTCTGAACCAACTTTTCTTGGCACTGTGGGTCTCCTATGTTCAAGTACTTGTTTCAGCTTTTGTTTTTAACTTTTAGCTGCTAACAAAAATTTTTAAATTAAAAAAAGCAAAAAACAAAGCACAAAAACTCCACATGACCAGAAACAAAATTCACAAAATGTGTCACCATTACTTGGTAGGCAAATATGGGTGATATTGAGTGTTGTTATTTTAAAAATGAAACAGACAAACTGCAACAAAAGCCTGACACGTTACAGGTTGGGACAGATCCAATTGCCTTGACATACAACCTGGTAGAAAGTTAGTGATGAGCACTACTTGATTAATTTTTCTAAGGGGCCATGGCTTGATGATTGTCTTAATTACTAGGAACCATTAAACCAGCCAACTAGCTGCTATTTGATATTGCTAAAAAGAAACTCCTTTGTTTCCAAAGGACAAAAGTGAGAAACTTTTGTAGATAGCTTGACTTCTAAAGAGGCAGAGAGTGGTATGATTTACCCTGGCTGTTCTCTAAGCAGCATGATGTCATGATTTCAGCACAGCCTAATGTACACAGAAACATTTGTTTTTCTAAATTTAGAAAACCTATATTGGTCCTGGTATGAAACATGATGTCATTATCCTCCTAGAAGCCTGTTGAAAGTTTCCAGCCACTTCTAAGCATCCCAGAAAAACTGACCAGTTAATTATTTGCATTTTGACAACTATACACATTTCCATATTTTATATACTTTACCACAAGCGTATTTCAAAATATACTTAAATAGAAAATGCTATTTGTATGAAAGCAACTGAAATTCAGTCTGGCAGGGGTGTGGGTGTTAATTTAATGTAAGGTCTTTCTCAGTTCAAACCATGCAATTCTCAGTGAAGAAAAGCTGTGAAAGTATTTGACACATTTTATTTTCCTTCAAATACTAAAAACTTGCTATTACCTCAGACTAATATACACCACTGAGGAAGTTGCTTAAGCTCCATGTACCTATTTTCATGCTATTGCATGATTTTTGTTTCCAGTGACACACATAGATCTAGAAATTCTAGTTCTGAAATTACTTAATGAGTTGTCATATTTAAGTTAAGACACTATCAAGAATGTACATTCTTAAAAAATTAAAAAATGCTGTGTCTAACAAATATGAAGCTTTAGATAATATATATATATATATATATATATATATATATATATATATATATAAAACTGTGCACACATATGTGTGCATGCATGTAAGTTTGTATTATCCATGACAAACTCCCTAGATCAGGGCATAGGGATGAGAAGAGGCAGAAATAGGGATATAGAGATTGTTCAGTGGCTAAAGTACTTGCCGGAGAAAGGAGTTTATTCCATATCCCCAGAATCCATGTAAATGCTGGATGGGCTGGCAGGTCAACTGTAGTCCAGCCTAGGAAAACAGATACAGGGAATACCTGGGAGAAGCTGGCTATATATGGGCTCAATTATGAAATACTCCCTCAAGAGAATGAAGAGGAAGAGAAATTGAGGAGGATTCCTCATATCGGCATCAAACCTTTACTTGCACGTACACACACACACACACACACATACAAACACACACACATGTGCCCACTTTCTGTACACACAAATATGAAAAGAACAAGAAAGAAAAAAGTGGGGGACATAGACATTTGTATCTTAAAATATAGGCAGCAGGCAGGCAGTTTTCTACACTACAATCTCCTCCTAGTATTTCTATTATTGAAATTGTCCATACATGATTGTCACAATCTCAACTCTTCTCCTCCAGGAGGTTTGGTGACCAAACCAACTCCATTGTCATAAAGTCACACTCTGGCCTTTCTGTGTCCTTAGTATCATAAAGATTTGGAAGTTTGAAATCTATGTATAGTATATTGCCCTGCAAATGATGGTTAAATGGTTCTCTTAGTGACAATTGCTAGAAATTTCACATGTAAGAGAGGACTATATTATTATGATTATATTCCTCTCTGGCAGGACAAGAGTTGGGAACTGTGGTGCTGGAATCAATGTTAGGTTCAGTGGTAGTTACAAGTCATTCCAGTCTGGTAGCCCTGAGGATGCTGACAGAAACTTCATTAGTGGTACATTTAGCTCATTGGCAAAGGACCTAACTTCAGTGATGGAGAATAATGCCGTAATATGTTGGCTGAAGTCTGTCCCACATGGTGCCAACTGCAGAATGCCCTTTCCTCTTCCCAGAATTTTCCTGTTCTCATAACCCCACCTCTACTTCCTGTCTGATTGCCCCACCTATACTTCCTGCCTGGCTACTGGACAATCAGCATTTTATTAAAAATAGTACAAGTGACAGGATAAAAGACCATTCTCACACAGCACTAATACATCCTTTAAAAAATTGAGTTTGTTTATAAGTATGTGTGTGTGCCTACTTATCTGTCTGCATGTGCACCATATGTACTGAGATGACAATGGAAATTAGAAGAGAGTAGCCAATATATGGACATGGATACTACCTGTAATTTTGAGCCATGTGTTTTGGATGCTGAAAAATAAATCTTGGTCTTCTGCAAGAACAGTAAGTGCAATTAATCACTGGAACATTTTTTCAGCTCCAAATGAAAGCCTTGCCGGTTATTTGCTTCATCAGTCCTTTATGCCACTATCCTAACTCAATAGCTATAAAAAATATCATTCCTTAAAGCATCCAGAATGTTGCACAACACAGTGAATTACTTTATCTAAGAAAACTAGGAGAGCTTTGCCCTATTTATCTCTATTGCAATAAGCAATCTCTTTAGATTTAAAAGGAAAATACACATTACTCCAGGTCATTAAATTTCAACCTTGAACAATTGAAACATAAATGCTGCTTTTTTTATTGCCTTAATACAAGGGGAGGAGCTTAGTCCTACTGCAACTTGAGATGCTATGTTTTGTTGACACCCATGCCCCTTTCTTTTTTTTTATAATTTTTTTTATTAAGAAAAGAAGAAAAAAAACATAAACAAAAAACAAGTTTCCACCTCCTCCCAGCCTCCCATTTCCCTCCCCCTCCTCCCACCCTTCTCACCCTCCTCCCACCCTTCTCCCCCTCCCCCCACTCCTCTCCCCCTCCCTCTCCAGCCCAAAGAGCAGTCCGGTTTCCCTGCTCTGTGTTAAGTCCTAGGTCCTCCCCCCTCCGTCCATATCTAGGAAGGTGAACATCCAAACTGGCTAGGCTTCCACAAAGCCAGCACATTAAGTAGGATCAAAACCCCGTGCCATTGTCCTTGGCGTCTCATCAGCCCTCATTGTTCGCCATGTTCAGAGAGTCCGGTTTTATCCCATGCTTTTTCAGTCACAGTCCAGCTGGCCTTGGTGAGCTCCCAGTAGATCAGCTCCACTGTCTCAGTGGGTGGGTGCACGCCTCGTGGTCCCGACTTCTTTGCTCATGTTCTCCCTCCTTCTGCTCCTCATTGGGACCTTGGGAGTTCAGTCCAGTGCTCATGTGTGGGTCTCTGTCTCTATCTCTATCCATCACCAGATGAAGGTTCTATGATGAAATGCAAGATATTCGTCAGTATTGCTCTAGGATGGGTCATTTCAGGTTCCCAATCCTCAGCTGCCCAAGGAACTAACTGGGAACCTCATGTTGGGCACTTGGGAGCCCCTCTAGGGTCAAATCTCTTGCTCACCCTAAAGTGGTTCCCTTAACTAAGAATTGTGGTTCCGTGCTCCCCTATCCACCTTTCCTTTATCCCAATTCTCCTGATTCCCCAAGTCCCCCCTCCTTCCCTTCTACCTTTTCTCTCCCCATCTCCCCTTACCCCCATCCCACCCCACCCCCAAGATCCTAATTTTCTCCCCGGCAATTTGGTCTACTTCCCTTAGCCAAGAGGATAACTATATGTTTTTCCTTGGGTTCACCTTCTTCCTTAGCTTCTTTAGGTTCACCTATTGTAGACTCCGTGGCCCTTATTTATGGCTAGAAACCAATTATGAGCGAGTACATCCCATGCCCCTTTCTTAACAGAAACAGAAGAGGAGTGGATTGAGGGGCAGAGGGAAGGTGGGGGGATGGAATCTGAGGAGAGGGAGAAGGGGAAATTGTGGTGGGATGTAAAGTAAATAAATAAATTTAATGTTATAAAATAAATGTGAATTATATATTTAAAAAGACAGCACCAAAAAAAGAAATGTCCCAACTTACTAAATGACTCCCTTTCCAACTTTCTTATTTTGAAGTCAACACCTTTGCCCTCCTGGTCACTGGTGATGGCTAGTCTTGGTTGTCAGGTTGTCTCCCTCTGTATTCATCTAAACCTGAGCAACTGCACAAGTCTATAAGGGCCTTTATTGTTTGGATCATTCGAGTTGGGAATAACCAGCCTAAATGTGATTCACACATTTGGTGGCAGCCTACATACAAGGGAAGCTTCTGCTTTTTGCTTGCTTGCTCTTATTCTCACTGGCAAGTTCACTTGTTCTGTTGCTGAGGGTCTCCTTCACTGGCATTAGAATCTACTTCTATAGACTCCCAACAGGAGACCAAGTGAAATATTCAGCCTTGTGGACAGAAGAACCAATAGAGTTTGACCTGTACATCAAGAGATATAAGCTTTTGAATTAGCCAGCCCACAGTCTATAAGCCACACTAGTAAATCCCTGACTAAAAGGCAATCTTTAGGACATTGTATCCTCCCCTGTAGTCAACTCTACTCCTGATTCTATCATACATGTGGATGATTTTCTATTCCCAGATTCTCATAACTCTTTATGCCAATGTATTCTATTAACATACACCCTGAAAAATAAATATACTTCATTTACCCATTCAATCAATATCCCACTTATCTATCTTTTTCAATCACTGCCAAATTTCAAGGAAAGATAACGTTGGGCTCTTAACCTAATTATTCAATGTTGAAGGTCTTAGTTGGTCTTCTATCTAGCAAGTGTTCGTAAAGCCTCAGATGGCAAGCATCAGTCTCCAAACCAAATACTACTGACAGCAGGGTCTTAAAATTTATATTGGCAATAAATCTTCTGTGAAATCCTTGTATTGACTTATTTTGTTTTGCTTGTGTGCTGAGGAATAAAGACAAGATCTCTCTGCCATTGAACTACATATTCCAGCCTTCATTCTTCCTTCTTATTTTAAAATAATATCTCACTAATTTGTCCATGCTGGACTTGAAATAACTGGGTAACACAAGCTGATATTGAACTTGAAATCTTTTTGCCTTAGATCACAAGTAGGTGATACTTAGACCAAGCCAACAAGCCTGGCTGAATTTTTTGAGATTCTTTATATTACGAGTGTCTCAAGCCTCTTGACAAAGGTTGACTCTTCTAGAATAGTCATCAGTGAATCCTCATTTCATCTTTTATTGCAGTGCTCATGTCCACTCCTTTACAAACTGTAAAATCAATGATTATATAATAAGTCACCATGAAAGAATTTATTATATTAGCCAATAATTGGCCTTACTTTGGTCTTTTCTTATTTTGTACATTAAAAGATATTGCTAAAATACAATACTTAGCTGGCTTAATGTATACAATCCTAACATTTATTAATATAACACAAGGATGGCTCAGATCTTATATATCTCAGGAAGGTACTATACCCTAAAAGATGGTTTGCTTGTCTGTGACACAGCTGGGAAGTAGTAGTACCTTTAGAAAATGATGCCTAATAGAAAGAACTTACATCATTAAAAGCTGTATCCTTATAAAGGGTCTTGGACTAGCTTTTTGTTTTGTATGCATCCCCACTAAGATATTCACTTGCCTCACAAATCAAAAAATACCTCTGCTAATAGATCGTAGTCTGAAATCCAGGTGGCAAATAAATCTTTCCCTTTGTTGTTTTCCTTAGTTGTTTGTCAAATGGGATGATGACTAATAAATTAACATTTATTAAAAGTATTAATAATACCAATTCTCATAAAACAAGCCTATTAACAGAAATGTTTTCACAAAGTCTATGTCACTGATGTGGCAAGTAAAAGTAAAATAAAACCATAAAATGGGTCAAGAAAGATGTTTACATATGATCTGAGCCACAAATAAACATAAGTATTCCAGTTTCTTGAATGTCAGACTGTCTTCTTACTCACAGTAATTAGGTCAAGTTGATGCTGTGGAATTACTTACAGACTGAAGCTAGATGGTCTACTTAAGTCAAGATTTTTACTGTTTTCATTCAGTTGCATTTGAGAACTTTATGATAATAAATATGTATATTCACGTTATTATAAGTTTCTTGTTTTAGTGATAGATTACCATGAATTAAAATGAAAGGAATAAATTGGTAATAATTTAACACTAAATATTTGATTGTTTACTTAAAAGACTTGGTAATTTGAATATAATTCCACGCATTCTATTCAGAGTACATAAAAAGTATAGTATTCGGGTTATTTAGAATTGAAATGCATTGCCAATTAATACTACTTTTTGATACGACATAGTGTTATATGTATTTTAGAGACATGTATTTTACGTGTCTTCCTATTAAAATATGTTAATGCAGAAATATGAGTAGTGATGCACAGCTATGTGCCCAATACTTGAGTGGATGTAGAAGGATTATGAGTTCAACGACATCTCCACTAAACAGAATGCCATGCCAGCCCATGGTACATAAGACCCTTTTCCAACACACATACAAAATAATGTTCGAACAAGACTGTGATGATACAGAAAACAGAGTTGATCATTTTGCTTAAAGATTATGTTCCTTCATTGTCTAGGCCTTTGAGACCATCTTTCTGCTCTTGTTTTCTGAGAGTTCTCTTAATTGCTATCATCCTCACAATGCAGCTTAATTTAACTACTTACCAAGATACAAGAAGATGACTAAAGGAGTTGTCTCGCTGAAAACATTTTACAGATGACTATTTTAATATATATATATATATATATATATATATATATATATATATTATTGTTTTTATTGAGCTATACTTTTTCTCCATTCCCTGCCCTTCCTCCCTCCCCTTCTACCCTCTCCTTATAGTACAAATTTTTATTGACCTCCCTTCAATGTGAGGATTTGGTAGAAGTAAAGGTCTCTCTAGTGACCGGATGCACTGCGTCTCTGATCTCTCAGCTTTCATCCCCTAATATCTGACTCTGGGGTTTTATTGAGAAAAATTAGAGCTGGGCGGTGATGGCACACACCTTTAATCCCAGCACTCTGGAGGCAGAGGCAGGCAGAACTCTGTTAGTTTGAGGCCAGCCTGGTCTACAAGAGCTAGTTCTAGGACAGGCTCCAAAGCTACAGAGAAACCCTGTCTCAAAAAGAGAAAAGAAAAGAAAAGAAAAATTAGAATTCATGCTACATATAATTAGAGCACAGTGCTAAGATCTCTTACGTAAGTAGCACTAGATTTAGTAGTATAGACAATACCAACAGTATACTTGGAGACAGGTACATCTGGACAATCAGGCTGAAACATTGTGGGATCAAATTCATAAAATCACTTGCAAATTACCAAATGAGCAATAAGTTGTGGGGTAGGAGAACTTGTCCAAAGGTATGAAATGCAATCTAGGTTATAAATTACAAATTTTTTTATAAAGCCACTGGTTTCCTATGGAAAGCACTTTGTGAGAGCCACAATTGCTGGTTCCTGACCATATGAAGCAAGAGACTTAGTGAATAGTGTTTGCAGCATAATTTTTTTTATTAAGAAATAGTAATCACACAGGTTGATGATAATCAGTGGGTTTTTTCTACTAGGACAAGTAAGGAAAACAAATAATAATGACTTTCTCAGTTGGCACATCAATACAGATTCATACAAACTCTGACCTCAAAAGGCATAAGTGATGGGTAAATTTGATATGTGATAATGCAATAAATAGTAGTCACTAGATTGTTAATATTGATAAAAATGGACAACAGAACACCTAAACAACCCGTCTCAACCTCTTCTCTTCTACTCCCAAATTTAAAAAGACATTAAAGAAAGCCTAAATGATATTTATAGGATAGGCAAGCAAAACAATGTCATTAATAATTCCTACAATTGCAGGGCTTTGATGCTCTTAGTGTGAAACAGTGAACAGTAAAGAGAATTACAAGTAAATTCTCACTTGATGGTGTGAGTCATTTCTTGAAAATAATTTAGAGCAGCAAAACCTTGACATTGATCTTCACCCAGGCCCTGAGCCAATTGGCATTGTGAGTTGAAAGAGATACACGGACTCATAGTACATTTTTCACATGGAGTGGTACCAGAATTTCCTTTTCTTTATCCAAAGCTTGCCTTTAGCTAAGGTAAATCACTTTTTATGAATGAAATATTTTATTTGAATGAAATAGGGTATATAGTGACATTACTATATCTCATACACAAAGCATGAACTATTTTAATATAAAGACAGAACTTATATTTTCCATGATACCCAAAACATAATTTTTCTCATATTAAGAATGTGGAATAATAAGAATATGAAAAACTGGGAAAGGGAAACTGAAGTGGCATTCCCCAAGGAGGAGCACACCAAATGCTGGTCCAGTGCCAAAAGATCAGTTCTGAATAAAATATATATGTAGCCATCGACTGAGCAGGTCAAATTGAGGAATATATACATGTAAAAATGTACATATACATGTTCATTAGTAAAAGAAGATGCCATAGATTTGAAGGAGAGAATTTAGGGTTATATGGGAGTCTTTAGAGGGAGGAAAGGGAAGGAATAAATGCTGTAATTAAATTATAATCTCAAATGTAAAATTAAAAATTATGTGGATCACTAGATAGTCCATGTTTTAATAGGGTTTTAAATATTAGCAATTTGTTAGATTAAATTATCTATGGTATATTTCTCTTTACAGTTTAGAATATTCATTTTAATATTGATATAAATTAATATATAAAAATATTTTAATTCTAATAAAATTTTATCCACAAGTTTCTTAATTTTCAACATCTTTTTAAAGATGTCCAATATGTCCAGATCACTAGACTCATGTATTTCCACATGCTAGATTTGATAATGTACTTAAATCATGGAGTGTACAATAATTTCCTTTTTCCATGGAGAAGAAAATCACAGTCAAATTCCTTTCATTGAAAAAGAAAACCAAAACAAAATTCCCTTCATTTATTTGTGGATTATTCTAATGAATTAAGATGCTAAATAAATTTCTGCTACTGAAAAATTAGCATTGGAAAGAAGCATCCATTAGCTACTATTTGATTTTTGTTTAAATATTTTTGCTACATTTACTTATTTATTGTGTGGTGTAGGGTGTGTGTATTCTACCTATATGTATGTACATGTCTACCCTGGCTAATGTGTGGAGTCCAGCGGGTAGCCTTTGGGCATCGCTTCTCTCTTTCCACCATGTGACTCTTAGGAGTAGAACTCAGGTAATCAGGTATGGTAGCAAATGTTCTTTTCTGCTGAGCCATCTCACACTTGTCCCTGGATTGTTTATATTTATGACACTTATTTAATAACATGTTGTTTTACATGTAGCCCTTTTTGTTCTTGTTGTATAAATATGAGTAGCCAGATCATAGATTTGGGGAAGTGATTGGATCCCAAGGCCTCTAGCCCGACTGATAGATTCATTACTTGGTGGATTCAGATTCTTTTTTTTTTTTTTTTTTTTTTTTAAAGACAGGGCTTGTCTCTGTACACCTGGCTGTCCTGGACATCAATCTGTAGACCAGCCTGGCCGTGAACTCATGGAGAGATTGATTTTTATTCTGATGACATTATACGGAATTGGCATGTCCCTGAGGTTTGTATCTTGCCCTGGTTCACTCTGACATTCTCTATTTCCACTTAAAAATGAATATCTTAGTTAAGGGAGCCACCTTAGGGTTGGCAAGAGTCTCGAACCTAGAGTGGCTCCCGGGTGCCTAGGGCGATGTCCCCAGTTAGTTCCTTGGGCAGCTGAGGATAGGGATGAAATGACCCTATCCTATAGCCATACTGGTGAATATCTTGCATATCACCATAGAACCTTCATCTGGCGATGGATGGAAATAGAGACAGAGACCCACACTGGAGCACCAGACTGGGCTCCCAAGGTCCCAATGAGGAGCAGGAGGGAGAACATGAGCAAGGAAGTCAGTGGGGCTGATCTATTGGGAGCTCACCAAGGCCAGCTGGACTGTGACTGAAAAAGCAAGGGATAAAACCGGACTCTGAACATGGCGGACAATGAGGGCTGATGAGAAGCCAAGGGCAATGGCATGGGGTTTTGATCCTATTTCATGTTCTGGCTTTGTGGGAGCCTAACCAGTTTGAATGTTCACCTTCCTAGACCTGGATGGAGTGGGGAGGACCTTGGATTTTCCACGGGGCAGGGAACTCTGACTGCTCTTCGGATTGGAGAGGGAGGAGGAGAAAAGTGGGGGGAGGGGGAGAGGGGCGGGAGGAGGGGGAGAGGGGTGGGAGGAGGGGGAGGGAAATGGGAGGCTGGGAGGAGGCAGAATTTTTTTTCTTTTCAATAAAAAAATAAAATAAATAAAATAAAATAAAAAAATGAATAAAACCTCTCTTTAAATTGTCTCCCCACTTGTGTAGTCATACATAAATACTATAATAACATATTCAATATGTTTCTCTGATTTCAATGCTAGTTACCAGTAGCCTGAAAAAAATAACTTCATCTTACCAGTAGGAGAGGAGACACGCTGGAAATAACATGTATATACACACATGCATATTCAGAGACAAGTACACACACATGCACAGACAAAAAAATAAAATGAAAACAATAATTTTTTTTTTTTGCTTTTTTTTCGAGACAGGGTTTTTCTGTGGTTTTGGAGCCTGTCCTGGAACTAACTCTTGTAGACCAGGCTGGTCTTGAACTCACAGAGATCCGCCTGCCTCTGCCTCCCAAGTGCTGGGATTAAAGGCGGAAAACAATAAAATTTTTTATACAACACAACGTTTTATGATTTCTTTCACTTTCTGCTGCCTCTCTTCATTACAAAAATAATAATGTTATTAATTAGTATCTACAGCTGTACATTTATATGAGAAGTTGGTTAATAACTTGGCTTTCTATGCACTTCCTATCATGACAAATGGTGGGTACCATTCTACAAAACTAAGGAATTATTGTTCTATCTCTGTACTCCATATAGCAACTAAGGATACACTTCTGTGCCCCAAGTCCTGAGAGGCTGAAGAACAGCTGAGCTTTTGTCAGGCCTTCACAGTTTAGGCAATTATTCCAAAATTATGGTCCTATCTTTAAAATATAACCCTGTTTACATTTAAATGTTTTCACAATAAAATTACTCAGCTATTAGTAATGAAGTGAACCTAATGCCAGGATTATTTTGTTCTTTATATTGTTATATTTTCCTGAAGATTCTTCCATGTGACTCCGTATACTACTAGAAGTATTTAGTTGTGTGCTTGCTCAAGGATGTTTGAGGGAACGTGATGACACCTTGAGAAAGGTGCCTTCTTATTATAGCTAAATAGGTATTTTTGGTATTGAAAAAATGATTCCAAAAGTATAAGAAGAAAATACAATTATCAAAAACACATGATACTGTTGATAAATACTATGTCAAATTTTAAACAAAAATATGCTTGAGTATAAAAGCTTATTTTGGATTAGAAACTGGTGAACGCGGGGCTGGAGAAATGGCTCAGCAGTTAAGAGCACTGACTGCTCTTCTAGAAGACCCGGGTTCAATTCCCAGCACCCACATGGCAGCTCACAACTTTCTGAAAATCCAGTTCCAGGGGATCTGACACCTTCACACCAATGCACATAAAATAAAGATAAATAAATCATAAGAAACTGGTGAACGCTAGTGAAATGTAAAAATCATGCTTTGTTCTGTTAGTTGTCTTTGGCTTTACAGCAATAGTTTGCATAAGCAGTTGGAAGGTTCCTTTTTTTTCAAAATATGAAGTCACTCTTCAATTCAACAAACTAAATTTAATGCACAAACCAGCATTTAACTCTTAATGCATAAATATACAGGAGAGTCCTCAGTCACCTAACACTAAATATTAACATTTGGAACAATTTCCCTACACATAATTTAGAGCGAGAAAAATCAAAGCAGTTTTGTATTTAACATCATTCAATCAATGTCCAGTAATCCCTTTGCTTGCAAAAAATTGAAGTTTGAGTTATTTAGTGTTGTACTCTCCATTCAGTTAAAAATTCCAAATTGTTAGTAAGTAGATTATGATCATTTAATTTTTAATTGATACTTTAAAATAACTGTACTTCGCTGAAATATTAGGATCTAAAAAGCTAGGGTAGAGCAAAGAAGAGCCCACATTCCTTTTATTCTTTGTCTACACTTTACATAATTTGTAAACCATCTCTTTGAATTTGGATCCATAGAGAGCCAACAGCACTCTCAGAAGTAAGATTGATAAACGTCAAAGAAATCAAACAAGCATTAAAACAACATATCCACTGACAGTTTGTAAGTTAAACTGATGTTAAATAGAAGAGTACAGAAAGGTAAGTTGTAAGCTTATATAATTTAGCATATTATAAACATTGACTTTATCATCAATGCCTTTGTTATATAATTTCTGTATAGCACCCAGTGACTAAAATTGCAATTTATTTGAGCCAAGTGTAGTCCTAGAAAATTCCTAGGTAAGCACTATGATTTGAATTTTATGATAGGCTATAAGCGTCATCATATTCAATGAAACTTGTTACTTGCTCTGCAAAAATTTGAGAACCCACCAAAATATACATTATATAATTAAAGAGCCTATTATGTAAGGCATCAATTTAAGATAAATTAAATAACCAAAAAAAGCAATGTGAATTTTTTAAAAATAATTTTATTATTGAATTTTTAAATTGTATTTTTTACAATTACACATATATTATATATTCTCTTCTATTTCCTTCCTCAAAACTTTTACACATATACCTCCTTTATTTCTTGCTAATTCATGGATTCATAGACTCTTTTTTCCATTAATTGTTATATATGTATATGAATTTACACACACACACACACACACACACACACACACGTACATTTGCACAACCCACTAAATTACTATAATGTTATTTGTATTTGTGTTTTAGGGCTAGCCACTACATATTGACTGACTAATTTAAGTGGGAGCTCTTTGTACCCTGATCCCAGTGTCTCTGCTAAATGGTATATTTCTACTACTTATTCATAAATTTGTTCGTTCTGACAGGTTACTCTTTCTAAATAAACTCTCTCTTTTTTTTGTACTTAGTGAGGCTTTTATTTCAGAAAATTTCCTTGTCATTTATAGCAACATGTTTATGCTAACAGAAAGACTGAAAAATTAACTGATAGACATTAAATTAGCATTTGTTAAAGACCTATTCTGTAGGCAGAGACTGCTTGTTTGTTCCCAACTGCCCAAACACAAAATAAATACATAGAAACCTTATTAATTAAAACAATTCTTGGCCTATTAACTCAAGATTCTTATTAACTAACTCCTACATCTCTAAATAACCCACTGCTATAATTTTATATTTTACCAAGAGGCTTGTGGTTTACTGGTAAGGTTCTGATGAGCCACCGTCTTTCTGCTTTGGTAGCTAATGGCATCTCTCTGACTCCACCTTTTTTTTCTCTATCTCTGCTTGAAATTCCTGCCTTGCTCTAATCTGCACTGCCATAAGCCCAAAACAACTTTTTATTCATTAACCAATTAAAGCAACACATATACAGAAGGACCTCCCACAGCACTGTAGAATTTTCAGTCATTTGAAGAAGTCCTCAGTGAATAAAATAGAAAAGTAAAGACTGTGCAAAGCCCTTGGCTAACAATACAAATTCCACAGTGATGCTGCAGTAAAGAAGGAAGTCCTTTGAAAAAAAATGACAGAATCTTAAAAATGGTTAGAATTTTCTGTTTGTCCATTTCTTCTCTTCTACCTGTACTTCAAAACTGATGTAATGACCAAGAATAGCACAGAGAGAAATTTGGCTTAATAAAAACAGCAGTCAAAAGGGAGTTTTTACAGCACATTTATTAACATTGAGAGAGTGAGTACATGCTGAATAGTTCTACTTAGAAATTAATAGACAGATCTGCTTCTGTGTCTTGGAAGCAAATGTCTTGAGTTAATTTGACATGACATGAATTGTACTGGCAGTTAATTCAGCAATGGAGCATCCATCTTATAAAGATTACTCCACATTGGCACCTTCACAGTCACTTGACCACGCTCCTCTAAATGTCCTTGGCTCAAAAATATTTTGCAATAAACGTTCAAGCCAATACAGGCAGAATCTTGGCTTTTATGGGGTCAACCTCTGCCCACTTAAGAATATGTGTTATAATAAGCAAACATACTATACTAGTAATTCAAGCTATTTTTCTGTTAAATAAACATCAGTTTTTAATTCAGCATTTTGTAGATGTTCATTTATATAAACATTTTACAAAATAAAATAACAAGAGAATAAACTAAACTAAAATTTAATAAATATAAACACTAATATTAAACAACCTTACTTTAGGTGATAATTCTTTACATGTAAGATTTTAAGGGAAAAATTTTTCATTAATATGTGTTACTATATTAGAAATATGCTTAGTGTATTTTATATGATTGCTTTCTCAGTCACGTTTAATGTTATCCTTTCTTCATATTTTTTCTTATACCCATAATCTCATTTATTTTTTGACTCATATTATTTTTAGAGGCTACTATTTAATTCATTGCTTTTTGTTATTGCTTTAGTTTTCTGGGAGTAGTTGGTGTTGTTATTGTTGCTATTGTTTTGCTAAGACAAAGTTACGCTCTGTAGTCCACGTTGGCCTCACATTCACTGTGTAGCTACAGTTGGCTTCAAATTCCTGGCATTCCTTTTCTCCAGCCTCACATGTGCAGAGACTGTAAGGTTTTCAAACACATTTCGCTAAATGTTACATTCATATCAGCTCATGTTATATATACCTTTAAATGCAAATTCGGAAATGAATGGAATTGTTAAACATCACCTAAATAAAATTGAAATGCCTAAATAATTGTTTTGTAACACTAAGTTAGTACAGACCAATAAATAAAAATGGGCTTTTACAGAAATTTTTTTTTGAATGTTACTAGTGAGCTTAACATCCAGAGCCTGTGATGTAGAAGAAAAGCAAAACTATCTGAAAGCAACTGTTCACTACAAACGGTTTTCAATGAAGAGCTGGGTTTGAAGTCCTATAGGGTTTTCAGAACTGGATCTTGATAAGTACCTAAGACTGATACTCTACAGTCCCTAGAGATATTTTGCTTTCTAACAGTCACCATAGATATTAAATTGTAGGATGGGCTGTCCCTTTTAAGGTGACCTTGTTTACCGCAATTGAAGCATTTGACATTTTGATTTTTCTTCAAACCCCTGGAAATCATCTCTCCTATCCAAGTATCATCACGGTCATGAGATTCAATATTGATTGTATCTTGGATCCATTCCTTCAAGGGCACTGATGTTGCCTTCAAAGACCTAATTATCCTTTTTCAATGAGAATTTGCATTTTCAAAAGTCAGAGTTTCAATTAATATTTGTTTAGCATCTGAATTTGTTATCCTTCTGTTTTACTGCAAATATCAACCAGTGAAGGTTTCTTTCAGGCCTGTATAACTTTAGTAAATGACTCAATCTTCTTTCCTACTTTTCTAGTTCTGTCCCAAGTATTCAAAGATAATGCATGACATAAATCTAGGGCACAGTCCTCATATAGAAATTGCTTTTGTATGCAGTATATTTTCTCTGTCCAAGAAGTTGATCTTTTGAGAATTCCATATGTCTAGCTCTATTCCCTTTTTCAGTGGTCTTTGCATCTTCTTTTAACAAGGTTTTTCATTGTAATTGTGGGTCATGCTCCAAGACTGCTGTGACCTAGTCTCTTCTGTCTTTAGTTGACCATGAGTTTAACGTTTGCCAATGTTCATTTTGTGTCCATAACAAGTCAATTTCAGCATTACTAAAAGGTATGACAATTTCTGCTGTGTCTATTCCTACTAATTGATAAAATCTCAATTTTCCATTCAGAACCAACTCAGAAATCCTTTCTACATAGGTGTTTAATTTTTACTCTGTTTGTGGTAAAAAATATTCAAGATGTTATCTTCCCTCGATATAAGAATTTCTGTAGGAAAATAAATAAAATAAATAAATAAAGTCCTTCCCTACTACTTTCTCTTTGTCCCTCTATTTGTCTTCCAGATACCCTCTGACTCTCTATGATTACTTTCTGTCAACTAGTGGCTAGCTCTGCCTCCTGACTCAGGGTTAATTTTATTTAATAATTCAAACACACACTCAGGGTTCACAGTGTTATCTTATATCCTGCAACAGAGAATGGTCCTGTCTGCTTTGCCATATTTTACACATATTGTCTGTTGTTGCTGAATGAAATAAGCGTTGTGATTGAGATTGGCCTGTTGTAAATCATGACTTTGTGGGGAACCTATCTTCCACAATAATCCATGGAATTTAGGAGGAAATAGATTGAACAATTATAAGAATCTGTGCAAATTGTGATCTACTGAAAATAAAAACTTCTCTGATGAGAGATGAGAGAGTCATTAATCCATGGATATAAGGACAAATCACTAGGAGTCAGCTTAATACTGTATCTATTTAGCAGCTTGATAGGTGGCTTTCCCCTGTGACCTATGACCTCTGTAGTTACAAATTCTTGGCCTGATAATACTGTAAATTATGGGTTTCATTTTGTGGAGCAAGACTTAACTCAATAAAAAAGTGTTTGCTTACTTCCATAATGTTCATGCTGCTTTATTACAAGTAGGTCTGATTTGCCAAGCCTTTCTTTACTGTAACTCATTAGGTTCAAAACTATATATGAATTATGTTTACCTTCACTTTCTAGTAGCGTACATATTATCACTAGAGGAATTTTTATTGACATCTCTCCAGATGACATATTTATGTCACTGTAAAATATACAACTTCTATTGAGTATTGGTACTTCTCCAACACTATGATAAAAATAACATGAACAAAGGCAAATTACAAAGGAACAGGGTTTATTTAGCTTGAACTTACAGACAGAATAGACCGCATTATGCTGATGAAGACATGCAGCAACAATATATTAATGTGTATGAAAAAAAACTGTGTGGGGTCCTACACCTAGATAAAGAGTAATAGGTGACTATGGACTGCTAGTAGAAAATTATCATCATCCAGAATTGAGCACTCTTACTGATTGTCCAATGAAAGTGATCAGCCTTGAAACCAAATAAACACAAATAGCAAAAATTAACTTAAGATCTATCGATATACATATCGGCATAAACACACATGTACACACATGTAGCATATATATGTAATATCATATGAGATTATACAATTCATAAGTATCTAACATATATCATATATATGTAAAAATAAAAGGAAAGAAAAAGAAGTTTTCAACTGAAAGCTGGGGATATTGGACAAGTATGATGGAGATGATCTAGGAGGGACTGGAAAGAGGAAAGTGAGAAAGGAAGTGATATAGTATTCTATAAATTAAAATATGTCATCCTGGACATCATGTTTCATGCTCATACAGGAAGCACATAGACAGAGAATTATGAAGCAGGGTCAGGCTATAAAAGTTCTCTGGCAATTACTTCCAGCAAGGTTCTACCTCCCAAATGTTATGGAATGTTTCCAAAGAGTGTACTAATTAATCATCAAATGTTCAAATACCTTAGCCTAAGGAAAATAGTTTTCACTTTAGCTACCTTACTGTCTCTTTAATTATGTTTTTCACCTGACATCACCTGCTCTTACATTCTTGGAAGATAATATCAATAACATATAAAGACACACACATATGCAAACACTTAGTCAAGTGCCCATTGCTTCTCTCTTTGAATAGTCACTATTGAATTCTGTTTCTCCTTTCCCTTTGATCTTTTTTACTTAATATACTATAAAACATTCAATTAAATTATTTCATCCAGTATATTTCAAGGGATTTTACATGGAATGATTTTTCCTTAGTAAATTTTATCAATTACTGAGAACAGAGTATTAAAATACTCATGAAAAAACTGTAAAAACTGTGTTTTAAAATATTGTATTCCAATTCTTTTTGAAGCTCATTATTATATGGACACATATTTGTTATAATTCATTTCTTTTCACGATTATCCCCTTCAGCACTGTGAAAAGAAACTTTCTCTTCATAGTTACACTAAATCTTAAGGAAGTTTATATGAAAGTGTTGATTGTGGGAATATTAACACAATCACCACCCTAGGGGATATAAATGTAGCAAAAGGAAATTCATGTGGATAAATTTGTCACTTTAAGCACAGAAATTTTTTGTAATGAAAAACTAAAATTGTACCATGTGAGGTGACGATTATACATATTTCTTCGAAGTATACCTAAGATAGTTTTCATAAAATACTTATTGCAAATTAAGACAGCAAATTCTGAGCAAAGTTCCAAATGTATGACAAAGTATAGTAATTCACTAAAATATAGAAAATATTGTGGTTTCCATGATGTAGAGAAATGCATTATTAGAGCTACTTTGGATTATTTTACAGAAAAATATGAGGTATTTGTTATAAAGGCATTGATAATCTAACCTAGCTTTGAAAACACAAGCTTGTGAGGAGTTAATCAACTGCTCCAAAATTGTATTTGGGGCTCTACATGGGACTTAATACAATATATGTAATCTAATACAGTTCCATAATTAAAGAGGTCTTAGCCTATGCTCCCACTTATAAATGTTTATTTCTATTCTTCAAATATCAACTTGGCAGATGTTAAAACTTTCTGATCAAGCCTCGATATTTACTCACATCTGATAAGGATTCTTATTTTTGTCATTTAGTTCCATTGTGGGTTCTTACTCTATCTGTTTCCTGCCCTACTAGGTATACCCTTTTCAAGTATTATTTTATTTTTATAGATCCTTTAAATTATTCACTTTATTTCTTATACTGTGATCAATTCCATGTTTTATTTTCTTTAGTACATTCTCTGATTACTTTGGGTTGTTGTTGCTGTGCAATTCTATGTCCTTGCCCATGCTAAGCCAATGCTCTACCACTGAGAATCTTTCCTAGTGCTTTTACATTTTATTAGTTATAGCAACCGAGGTTTGATTATTTTTCTTTCTTTCTTCACATTTAGAAACTGGGATGCATGCTTGGATTCTCTACTATTTGTTCTCAGCAATCTTTTTAGGATAATAATAGGTTTGTATTTCAATTAATGGATGCAGCAATGTGCTGTGTATTTTGTGTGCATGTTTTACTTTGGCTTTAGGAAATGCTGCAGTATGGAGCCCTCTATTCTATTATTTATTATGTTTGTGTGGCCTCTTGATGGCACTTAGATGTCTAGAGATGATGTGACTCAGGATTTGGTTTCTGAAGCCATATGCTCTGTCATCTTCCACTTTATCCTCCTCAACTCTGGTGGGTTTCTACTGTGGGACAATGTTCTTTTATGCTATCATTTGTATTATTTTAATAAAATGCTGATTAGCCAGTAACCAGGCAGGAAGTATGGGCAGGACAACCAGGAAGAAAGTAGAGGTGGGGTGAAGAGAAGAGGAGAATTCTGGGAAAAGGAAAGAGTCAGTCTGCAGTCATCATACAGACATAGAGGAAGTCAGAGGAAAACCACCTCACTGATAAAGGTACCAAACCATGTGGCTAACACAGGCAAGAATAATGCATTAATGTAAGATGTAAGATTTAATTAATAAGAAGCCTGAGCTACTAGGCCAATCAGTTTATAATTAATGTAAGCCTCTGTATGTTTCTTTGGGATGACCAGTTGTGAGACTGGGTGGGACAGAAACCTCTGTCAACAAGTTTCCTGCTGCTTGGAGACCAGAGCATGTGAGATGGAACAAGACCCAACAGCTTGATTTATTTTTGAATTAAAGAATTTCAAAAGTCCTTTCATTGTATATTGAGACAACACTGAGTATTGGCTACTTATTCCTTAAGTGCCTACAGTTTTAAGGGAAAAGATTTCCAATGTACATTTCCCAGGATAGGAGCCATACTACTCTCATAATGATCTCTCTGAACATGGTCTATGTCTATAAGAGGATGTTGCCCCAATATTTCAGTTCAAATGCTGCAAGAACTGGGCATTTCCTTCATTATTTTCGGTTTGATGTTGTGCTTCTTTCTGTGAAGATAAAAATCATCACTATTTTTCATTCTTATTTTTTCCCAGTGAGATGTAAGAGATGAATAGAACTAAGATAATCTTAAGTGGACAAGATAATTCAGATTGTACATGACTCATCCTCTGTGCTCTGTGCAATTGCTGTTTGAATATGTGACTATTTGACAGTGTAACACAAATGTTCTGTGTAAATATAAATTTAAAAGACATTTGGCAATAGTTCTATTTCTATAATTGTATTTATAAGTCCAAATCCACCTCCGGTCCCAACTTCATTGATATAAATCTGTGAATATGTAATTTTAAAATATGTGGCATAAAACCCCTTTTCTATGATAACTAAAGATTTTGGAATCTGAGATTTTTAATTTGTATAAAATTAAAAGCATAGTGTTAGTTTTGGCAAAATAAATGAGAACTTATCCAGTAGTTTCCTTTCCTTATTTTTAAGATATTTTTGGTTCTATGCTGTTTTTATTAATGTACAAAGTTTTAAAGTAATTATTTCAAAACTTATGCTGAAGATGTGTACCTTTGTGCAAAGATCCATCCACTTCTCTTTTTTTGTTGTTGTTGTGTTGTTTCTTGAAAAGTTGTCTCTTCTTAAATTGCCATAACAAAGTACTATAGTATTTGTACTTTACAAATAACAGAAATGTATTTTCCACACTCATGAAGGCTCAGTTACAGAGGCCAGCATTCTAAATTTCCCACTTTTTATAAGAACCCCTTCTGATGAACTCATATGACATAAGATGTAGCAAACTTCATAATACATAAAAAATCTAAAATATGTAATTCTTCCATAAAGCATGAACTGAGCAACATGAGTGTTTTAAAATAAGCTGTTTAAGGAGGGCATTAGCCTCATTAATCCCACCAGGGCTATTAGAAGAAGATATTTATAAAAATGTCCTTCAAGGTACATGTTTTATGTACTAATGATAAAGACTGGAATTTTCAAACTGTTCTGTGAAGAACCACAGACTAATAAAGCTAGAGAAAAAAGAAAGTAAGAAAGGAAACAAAGAAAGTTTTGAAAATTAAAAAATGTGAAAGTTTCTGTATGCTGTGAATACCATTGGTGAATAAAGAAACTGCCTTGTCCTATTGATAGTGCAGAACTTAGGTAGAAGGGGAAAACTAAACTGAATGCTGGGAGAAAGAAGGCAGAGTTAGAGAGAAGCTGTGTAACCCCCCTGGACACAGATGCAGGAACTTTACCCAGTGAACCATAGCTTCGTGGTGATACACAGATTACTAGAAATGGGTTAAATTAAGATGTAAGAGTTAGCTAATAAGAAGCTAGAGCTAATGTGCCAAGAAGTAATTTATTGAATACAGATTCTGTGTGATTATTTCAGGGCTGATCTGCCAAAGCAACCAAGTAGCCTTCCCACAATAAATGTTTGTCTGAAAAAAACTCAAATACATGTCATATATAGATTTCCCTCAAAGTGTCAAGCAAGGATAAAATTGGTTCATGAGATGATAAATTTTTCAAGTAGCATCCCAAATTAGCAAAAACACCAACATCTACATCTGAAGATGTGCTTTGGATTTCTTTTAGAAAAGCAGATTCTGGTATCTTATTGTCAATTATCATGTCAGAATATCTGGAGCCAGAACTGACATGTAATTCTACATCTTAAATAAAAGAATTAAAACAACCAGGAGACTTTCACTGGATTATTTTAAAATCAAACATTTGATCTCTATAGGCATGAATCCCTCCATTATTTAAGCTTCTTCCAGTGAAATCTTCACAAAGAATTTTAGTAAAATTTTAAAGAGCTAGCACTTTAAAAAATGCTCCTCCAAAGAAGGCAGTTTCCATGAAAAGTCTCAGTATTAAGCGGAATACCAAATCTGTAAAACAAGAAGGTGACTGTTTTAATTCATCATCCTTTTGTTCATGAATCAGCTTTGGTCTTTCTGATAACACAGCTTTTGAAGGATCCTAAAACCATGCTAAGAACTTCTGATAATTTTACATTCTCAGTAAAATAAACTACGAGGTGGTGGCTATAAGACTTTGTCTTAAGATTTTACAAACATGATGAGGGAAAAGGAGAAGATATTAAAGTTTTAACTGAGGATGTATTTAGTGGTTAAGTTCTTACAATGCATGCATGAAATCCTAGTTTCAATTACCAGTACACATATGCATAGTCATTGAAAGAAAGAGAGATGGGGGAGAGAGAAATTAGCAAAAGAAGGGGAGGAAGAAAGAAAGAAAGAAAGAAAGAGAGAGAGAGAAAGGGCATATGAAGGAGGGTGAAAGGGAGGATTGATTTCCTTAAGATGTTATTAATTTTAAATTCTGTCATTGTTCAGAGGCTAAGGAACAACAAAGAACCTTTTTGTAGTAAATCTGTTTCTCAGGGAGTTTCAGGGCAAAGACCTGGACCTAAAAGTTGAATACTATTAATTACATATTGCAAAAACAAAAAGGAAACCACCAAAATAGTCACTACCCTATAATTGAGTCCAGAACATTAAATGGTGCATTATCTCTGTGTGGTAAGGATACAAAAGTTGTCATTGAGATCCTGTTGTAACATAGCATTTCATACACTATTTTACTTCAGTAACACTTCATCAAAATTTCATTTTCAGTAAATCCAATTTACTTCTTACAAAGATGCCCACTCTTGTGAGTCAGAAAAGTACAAGAGTTTAGATGTTTGGCATGGCCTGATTTATTTCTGAAAGTCAGTATTTTCAGAAAATAAAGTTCACTACCGCAGTATGATGTGTTAAGCATATTTGCTTTGAATTCAGCTACATCTACTTTTTATTAGAGGATGTTAGATGCAATGAAAGGGCTCAAATTTTAAGCTTACTTACATTTGAAAGTTTTAATATGGACTCCACAACTTTGTTTACTATTTTTTTTTGGTATTTTTTTTTATCATTTTGTGGTAGATGATCCCTGACTAAATGGAAACAGTAACACTTAAATCACTAATTGAGCGTCAAGTATTTCAGGGCCTAGACTGTTAATAAAAAGTTCTAGTTTCTTATATTGAAGAGTAAGCACATTAGTCCAGTTCTAATTATGTATGTTTGTATGTATGTATGTATGTATGTATGCATATGTGTGTTTGTATGTATGTATGTATGCATGTATGTATGTTTGTATGTATGTATGTATCATGTAGCTCTCCATCATCATTATTATCATTACCACCACCACCATCATCATCAATCTTTATATCCATCCACATGCTAAGGCAACATAACAATTCTTTGATTGGATTATTGCTCCAATCTACCGAATAATCTTTAAAAATCTCATCCTCACATAAGCAGAGAATTAATATGTGGCCCTTTGTATATTCAAACAAGCCCCAAGGAGCTAGCTTTAAATCATCCAAATGCCCAATGATTAGAACATCCATATAAACATAAAAGATGGTATTATTTTTGTCAGAATAAGGAGAGAGGAAACTATACAAATATTGTTGGCAAAAGGCCTACTATTGGCCATCCCCTGTGGTAGAACAGCCCATTCATATCTCTTGTCAAGAGGAGTTAACTGTAGGAATGGAAAAGGTGAACTTTTTGCAATCCTCTTCACAAAGAGGAATTGAGAAGAAGCAGTCTTTTAGATCAATTACATTGAGGTGAATCTGGAAGGTGATTGCTAGGGCCCAGGGTAAGCCCCTTAAAAGGGCCCCTACTAGCTCTATATGGGCATTGATTGCTTGTAGGTCCTGTAACCTTCTCCAGGTCCCATTAGGCTTAAGGATCCCAAACACAGGGCTGTTACAGGGGCTCACTGAGGGCCTTATCCACCCTTCTTTAAGCAGATTTCTGGTGAGTTCCTTGAGCATCGTAAGTTTAAGTTAAGGTAATGGCCACTGTTCCATCAATACCAGGTGCCCACCTCATGGGAGAGATCCTGGGGCCAGTTGCTTCTACGTGGGGGGATGAATCCAGGTGTCAGGGGTTTACCTGATGACATCTCGCTCAGTTTTATCATCATAAAAGACTAGATGGTGGAGCCGGGCGGTGGTGGCGCACGCCTTTAATCCCAGCACTCGGGAGGCAGAGGCAGGCGGATCTCTGTGAGTTCGAGACCAGCCTGGTCTACAAGAGCTAGTTCCAGGACAGGCTCCAAAACCACAGAGAAACCCTGTCTCGAAAAACCAAAAAAAAAAAAAAAAAAAAAAAGACTAGATGGTGAGTGGTAATAATGACATCCATTTTTCCTAACAAGTCTTGCCCCAGGAGGTTTGCAGACAACCTCAGGAGGATCAGAAGCCTGAACGTTCCTTTGTCTCCATCTGGCCCCACCCAAGTGTATATTCATTTCCTTCTGGCAAGGATCGAGCCCTCTTATTTGTCTCATTCCCCTCTCCCATTTTACCCTGTCCATGGCAGCTGAAGTCATAAGAAGGTGGCCACCCTTTGTAACAGACAATATCTACTTTCCATTTTGCCTTTGCCTCTGCCTGCCTTATTCCTTCCCCCTGGAACCACTCTTCAGTAAATTGAGCCCATTTTTGTTCTTCCCCTTTGTCTGTCTCCTTTTATCCTTTTCATTTGGTTAATTGGTTACTTTTGGATTCTTCAAACCTCTCCCAATCTTTGACCTTTTCTGTTCCTCGCCTGTCTCCTTCTTCCCCGCTCTCCTAGCCAGTTGGTTATTTTGGATTCTTTAGACCTCTCCTGGTCTCTGACCTTTTCCTTATCCACCGTTGGGAGAGGCAGAGCAACAGGGTGAAAACATGCTTTAAGTGCTGTAATAGATAGAATCCCAATGGCAGGGATATATCAAAATGTTTTTCCCTAGCTCTGACCAGAGTCTCCAGCTGATTCCACATGTCCCATGAGGAAAGATTCCTGGTGTGTTGCAGGAGGCTGCTTGCTTGTTTACAGGCTGTCCAGTAGCTCAAAGCAGAAATTAACTGTATTAATTAAATCACTGCTTGGCCCATTATCTCTAGCTTCTTATTTGCTAACTCTTACATCTTAATTTAACCCATTTCCACTAATCTGTGTATTGTCATGTGGCAACGACTACCAGATAAACCAGGAACTTGGTTTATTACTGTGAATGTCAGCTTATATAGGTTTATATAGGTTAAGTGACATGGTGTGATGTTGGGGTACCTCCAGCCAATGAGAGACAGCCAAGCCCACCCTCTGGCTGGAGGGGTATCTACCTAGATTGTGCTGTCTCATCCTCACTCAGTTCCCTTAAACTCAAGCCAGGCTTTTCTCTGTCCTACAGGCCACGAGTTACAGGCCCTGAGATAATTTTGGCCCAGCAACCATTTTCAACTGTTGGGATACAATGTCTCAGTTGTAAACAGTTACCATTAGTATTAATAATATTATTAAATAAGTTTGATATTATTTCCTTGAATGCAAATTAAGATAACTGTTATTCTAGCCGTCAAAAGAGTACAAATTAATCACAGGTAAGAAACAAAACCTACATCATAATACACTGTTCAGCCTCAACATATTGCCCAAATTTCTTTGATATTATTCTACTTTCTACACTTTTCAGAGTTTCAGGCTCCAATAAACTGATTAAAGTTCATGCCACAGTCAGAGGATTTTGTTGCTTGCTAGTGTCTTCCTTTCTGAAATAAATCAAATTGATGACAAGATTGATACCAGGCTTCTTGTTCATTGGTCATCATTCTTTCATTACAGCTTGGGAGAAAGTTCTGATTACTAGTCTTTCTGGCCAAATTATGTTCATGTCTGCCCACTGAATTTGTTTGGATACCAGAAAATTATGGAGTGTATGATTCTAATTAGGATAAGAGATTAAACCCAAGGAGCTATGCTTCAGCAAAATTCCTGCTATAAAACAATACTAGAAAACATCATTTTAGCCAACCCAGTGAAATTTGCTTAGTCATTAGGACTCCAAGTGAGTTTTCAGACCCTGAGACAAAATACTGTGCCAAGAAATATCATCAGAAGACTGGGGAAGAAGCCAAACCATTTTAATAAAGGATCTTTAGTCCTAACTTAATCATCTTACTTAACTCTTCTGTTTCACATCTTTATACCTTCTCAAGTCATGTCTTAATATCCCTCTGATACAACATTAGAGTTAAATCACAGGCCATTCCTCCCAGTTCTAATATTTAGTTTATTTTTCTTCCATTTTTGTATAATTTCCATGGCAACATGGACAGGGTGAATGTGTTCTGTCAATCCACACCTCTCCATGTACCACGATCTGTTGTATTTAATCCATATTGCTGAATTTTGTTATTTGTTATCAACTAGCCAAATAACTTCTGTCATCATGGAAATCAATGGTAAGCCAATAGCCTTTCAAACTACAAAATATACAGAATCTCCCTTCATGAGGTTTTATGTATAGAAGAGGGGATAAGACACCCTGTGTACCCAGCTGCCAGGACCTCTTCTGTAGCAATGGGCAGAATACCAAGCCAGCTGTGTACTCTGGCATAGAAACAGAGGAGCAGATGCAGAGCAAGGTACAGAACAACTTCTTCAATCTGGGTGGTCTTCCTTAAGGCAGCTGTGGCCCTTTTGCTGGTATGGGATAATTTGTTGATCTGCTCTTTAAAGAATTTGTATCATGAGGTTAGCTATGAAAGAACTGTCCTATCTCCTCTTTTTAGAACTATAATACAACAACTTTCAATTGATTTTTCAAATGTAGTAGTATTTATTTATTTGTTATTTGGGAATGATTACTTTAAAATATTTTAAGAAAATCTCATAGCATTCTTTCTGTTTCAGTCCTATTCCTATGAGTTTACTCCAGGTCTCATATGTAAAAATCTTGATGGTTGCCTTGGCAAAGTATGTTCAAGTCTATAAGGCTTTATTCTTTGCCTTAATTGCTCAATGCATAGTTCTGAAATTATATTCCAGAATGATAAGTGATAGTAGTAGTAATAGGGCTAGTCCTCACTATCTTTCCTGAGAGGAAATTTATGCAAGCATACAAAGCAGAACTTCCCACAGTTGGAGTGGAGCATGTGTTCATCACATGATGGAAAAGGGAAGGATAATTCAGGTCAATTTCTGCTTGGTGTAGAAAAAGATAAAACAATACTTAAGAGTAGACCCATACTGAGTAGAAATGCCATAGATGGAGGATTGCTATCCTTCGCAAATGTAGGGGTGGCTTCTCTTAAGTTTTAACAAACATAGTAGACAGGGAATTCATTCAGAATGGTTCTTCTATGGACCGTTGCTTTCAAGCGTCATGCCCCCCGTCTGCACTCAATGCGCTAGAACCCAGTTCATGAGCTTCGGGCAAGGGGCTGGAGGTTGAGAATACATACACAGAGACAGACTGACACACAGACCTTCCAACACTGGTACCAAAAAAAAATCCCTTTAATAGCACCATGGAGGTTTAAATACCCTGCAGTCAATGGCCAACAGGTGAAAATCCCATCCTCTGTTCCTCTAGGCTAGGCACAGCTTCTAGTAACTTCAATTAGAAGGCTCTATAAGGGAAGAGCAACTGAAGGCCAGGACTCAATTAGTCCCAACAGTTAGAACTTGTGTTTATGACTTGTTGTTTGGTTTAAGGATATGACCACATGCATTGTGTTTTTGTTTTGCTGGGCTTCCATGAAAATGGAAACAAAATTGGACTTTGAGTACCTTAGCATGTATATTGGCTATCTACACTTCATATTTTGACAACTGCCTGTCCATTTCAATATCTCATTTATTAATATTTATAACAGTGAAAAAATGAATACTGTGGAATCTAAGGAATTAGAAAGGGGCCATCAGATGGAAGAAAAAAGAAAAATTTTAAAGGAAAGTGAATAAAATTTTAAAGTAGAATACAATGACAAAGAAAAGTAGAGGAGGAATAATAGGAATGGAGCTTGATTAGAGAGGAAGATGGGAGGGTAGGGAAGAAGAGGAGGTGAGAAGGATAGTACCACTAAGGATATTTGCTATTACTTGTTCCTAAGTGTTCTGGTGAAAACTCCACCTCAAGCCCCCTCTCCCTACTCTCTTTAAACCCTGCCGCATCTCAGAAAACTTGCCAAATGATGACCCCCTTCTCCAGAGATGCTGAAGAACACTTCTACAGGGCATTTAATCTGCCCCCAGAAAACAGATAAGTGCTTTTTTCCATTTCTTTTCCTGTCTTTTCTCTGAGGGCCTGGAAAATCATCCAGGATGGTTTTACTAGTTAAACTAGTACTTTTTCTGATTTGCTTTGATTTCATCTGATTTGGCTGAGAAGCTTATCAAGATGCAGAAACTTTTCACTATGACAGATTAAGTGATGAGTGAGCTTCCATGGATTCTTCTGTCTCTGCCACCCATCTTATACTATGAAACCTAGAACTGCATATTCTGGTTAATTTTAAGTTTAATAATAAATACTAGGGAGAACTTTTTGGTTGCTTCTCTTTATCTAGTTTTATTTTATGAGCATAGGTATTTTGCCTGTATTTATTTAAGTGCACCATGTCCATGAAGTGCCTGCAGAGACTCGTAGATGGTATTGGATCTCCTGAAAGTAGAATTAGAGATGGTTTTGAGGTGTTATGCAGATAATGAAAACTGAATTCTGGTCTCTACAAGAACAACATGCACTTTTTTAATGATTAAAAATTTTATTTTTAAGATAAAAATCTTAGGTACTTTAAAAAAACAGTAAGCCCTCCTTTACTAGAGGAAATGTCACTAATAGGAGTCTGAATGATCTTGCCCATATGCACAGGTTTGCTGCTGAGATCTGTAACCTGACACACAGAGCTACAGTCAATGATGTCTTTCTCAAACCTCTGAGTTGACCTAACTGGGTCAAGGAAGAGTGAACATATCTGCATAAGAGAGTTTCCTAATTGGAAAGTCAATATTTGTTGTCTCAAGTTAACTTATAAATTGTACCCCCACCAATCTTGTCTGTCTTCATTCACATGATAGTATTTAATACAAGTTTAGAAATTACAAAATCAATTACACTGCCACAATTAGGTCCTTTCTTGAGTTTTTTTTTTAAATGAAAATAAACTATCTTTTATTTCATTTTATGTACCAAATCCCAGTTCCCACTCCCTCTCCTCCTCCCATTCTGTCAACTTTCCCCCTACTTCTGACAACTTTCACCCTGTCCACTTAGGCATATTGCTTTGGGGAAGGTCCAAGACTCTTCCTACTATATTTAGACTGAGCAAGGTATCTATCCAAAGAGGATGGGTTCCCAAAAAGCCAGTACAAGAAATAGGGATGTGGATGGAGGAGAACTTGAAGGAATGGGATAGTCAAGGTGGAGGAAGGACAGAGATGAGAACAAGAGATATTTTGATATTATTGATTTTGCAAGAAACCAGTCACTAGAGAAATTCCGAGGAATCCACAAGAATGACCCCAGCTAAGACCCTAAGCCCCTAAGCAGTAGAGGAGAGGGTGCCCAAACTGGCCTTGCCCAGTAGTCAGACTGATGCATATCTTTAATGTCGCCATAGAACCTTCATCCAGAAACTGGTAGAAACAGAGGCAGAGACCAACAGCAGAGCACTGAGCTGAGCTCCCATGGTCCAGTTGAAGAGTGTGAGGAGTGAGAATATGAGCAAAGAGGTCAAGACAATGATGGGGACACCCACTGAAACACTTTGCCTGAGCTAATGGGAGCCCACCAACTCCAGCCGGATGGAGAAGGTGTAATGGTAAAAATAAAATGATGTGGATCCCCAAGTGACTGCAGCAGGCAAAGGGTCATGAGGCTATGCTGCAGGTCCCAGAAGTGGTGGCAGCTAGCAGGTAGTAGGTCCCGAAAGCAGCCAGTCCCAGGCAGGGATGATACAGTTCCCCAAGTGGCTACAGTGGGCCAAAAGGGGCAGCAAGTCCTAAGAGGAGAGACAGACAGATGGGCACACCAGGAGACCATGCTGTAGGTCTCCGAAGGCTGGTCCAGGGCAGGGAGCCATGCAGCAGGCAAGAGACAGAGACATGGATAGGCATGCCATGCAGAGTGAGGTTGGATACTTATTAGTGAGTTATGGAGGGGAAAGGGGAGAAGGGGAGAAGAGTGGGAGGAGGGGAGAAGTGGGGAGAAGAGAGAGACAGAAGCTGCCTCTTTGAGAGGGAGATGAAAATGAAGGGACTAAGGCTAAAAGCTGAAAATCAGCTTGCCTTGGTGGAGGGGAGAGGGAGTGGGTGTGGCTTGTCTTTTAAAGGAACAAAGCAGACCATTACAGAAGGAACCAGCATAGAACCAAACTAGACCCTCTGAATGTGGGTGACAGTTGTATGGCTGGGTCAGACTGCAGGACAACAAGTTCCCTTAATAAGCCATATCTCGGTGTACTGTTGTTGGTCTTTTTCTTGTTTTGTAAGTTATGAATGTCTTTGCATTTTCCTCACTTGGAAACCACGAAGCTTCTTGTTTATGTACATTGATGTTCTTCTTCAATTTGTGGAAGCTGTAAGCTATTTTTCAACTAGTGTTTCTCCAAATATATAGCCTTCTCCCCTCTCTCTCTCCCTCTCTCCTCCATCCCTCCTTATGTCCTCTCCACTTTCGTAGAAACTTCTAGTATGCATATTTTGATGCACTATGATATTTTTAGTCTACATTTATTTTTTGTTCCCTTTTCTTTATCTTTCTTAGATTGTATGATCTCATTGACTTACTTTCACATTGTCTCACTCATTAGCGTGCTCAAGTCTGTCAAGACTTCCTCATAGCTTTTCATTAAATTATTACTCATATTTATTCCCACACATACATATGTAGAAAGAGAAAGAGAGAGAGAGAGATAGAGAGAGAGAGAGAGAGAGAGATTATCCTTAGCAAATTTGAGAAATGAAGCCCACCTTTTTCAGCATTTGTCTCATGGTTAAATGAACTTGAGTGGAAGTTTAAAGTTCTATACCATCCAAAAAAAGTCAGCTCTGAAAATTACCCTCTAGTTTTTGTCCATAAATAGGGCTTTTAAAATTTGGGCTACAAACTTTTCTTGACAGCATTGCCTCACAGACTATCCACCTAAGACTGATTATCTTCTCAATAATATTTCTTTAGGTTCTTTTTGTTAACTAAAATTTTTAAAACAATGTGGATCTCAAGCACTCTGGAGGATATATTAACAATTAAGGATGTATCACAATCTCAAAAGTTGTTTTTTAGTCAGCTGTTTATCATTGCTGTTCACTCTTAATTAAGAAAAAATTGAATATGAAGAAAATAGAAATAGGAGAGTAAAGAGTATGCTTACTTAGGAGAGTGGAAGAGAAAATTGAGAAGCAATGAAATGTAGCACTTTGAAGACAACATTTCAGAGAATTCAAAGATGATTCAAATACAAATCTGTTTCTCTTCATCAAAATTCCAAAAGACAGAATTAGCCCTATATTTACAACCTTTATTTAACAGATACTTGGTCTTAGATTTTTCTTTACATCAACTGATTACAGGAATGATTTAATTTGCAAGTATATCACAAAGGAGAAACTAGATTTTCAGGAAAACATTATCTGCCCCATGAAGAAGATAATGCTGTTGGGTTTGTGGTAGAACTATGAGACTGACAAACTGGAAAGAAGAAGAGCAAACTGTGATTCCAGATTCAGGAATGCTAAAGCATCCAGTCACAAGTACATCCAGAAATCCTTTTTTGACTAATGTGCTTTTATTAGTAAAATAAAAAAAAATTAACATTGAATGAGAAAGGAAAAAGAAGTGTTGGGGGTCTAGGAGAAGGGCATATGCAACATCTTGCACATGCATATTTAACAAGAGAAAAATTATTTTAACTCTGGGGGATGGAAAAGAAAGTGTTTATTTTTAATTAGTACCCAAGGTCTAAAAACCAGTGGTGGCAGTATCACAGTGAACTGTGTTCCACCTCCCAACTTCAAAAATAAATCAAAAAATTGTCCCCCAGGCTTGCCCACAGATCAGTCTGGTGGGGATATTTTCTTATTTGAGGTTCCACCTTCCAATATAACTTTAGACTATGTCAAATTAATATAAAACTGTCATAGTCAATATCTAAAGCCCTATTTTTTCTAAACATGTTTGAATTTCTAGTGTATGTTTGTGTTGTGTGTGTGTGTGCGTGTGTGTGTGTGTGTGTGTGTGTGTGTGTGTGAGAGAGAGAGAGAGAGAGAGAGAGAGAGAGAGAGAGAGAGAATTATAATAAAAAGTGTACTTAAGATAACTGAGTATTGAATTTTAAATTCTGCTTCCATGGAAACACTAGCAAAGTCAACTAAATACTACCTATTGCCAAGCATATGTTTTTAGAACTTTCTCTAGTCAAATAAACAAGTAGTAAACCTCTAATAGAGAAAAATATGATCATTTGTTAACTATAACTTGCCAGAATTCTTACTGGCTGCTTCTGTAGTCTCATCCAGTTTTCTTTTGGTGACCAAAACATCAAAAATTTTAGTGTGTAAAATACCCTCAAAGTTCTTATTTTTCTTTCAGTTGCAGATTTGAATAATCGTCATGCTTTGGAATGTATTTTGGTTTTTTTGTTGTTGTTGTTTGTTTTTTTAAATTAAAAATTTCCACCTCCTCTGCTCCTCCCATTTCCCCCTCCCCCTCTACCCATTCCCCTCCCTCTCCAGTCCAAAAAGCAGTCAGGGATCCCTACCCTGTGGGAAGTCTAAGTGCTCTCCCCCTCCATCCAGTTCTAGGAAGGTGAACATCCAAACAGGCTAGGTTCCCATAAAGCCAGTACATTCAGAAGGATCAAAACCCAGGGCCATTGTCCTTGGCTTCTCAGTCAGCCCTCCTTGTCTGCCAGGTTCAGAGAGTCCGGTTTGATTACATGCTCCATCATTCCCAGTACAGCTGGCCTTGGTGAGCTTTGGAATGTATTTTGAATATAAAATAAAATGAATTATGACATCAATCCTTGGAGTGGAATTTATGAAAGTCATGGTATATAAGGCAATTAACATATATTTTCATGTAAGTTCTAAATAATGAGGAAAAATTCAAAATATAAATACAAAGTGGATTATCATCTTTGTATACTCATTGGTCACTTCAGTCCTAGATAGAAAATAATAACATTACTTATTGAGGGCCAGGCTTGACAAAAATACCTTTCTCCCGAGTGGGGACATGGAAATTTAGAAATATAGTAAAGACTATGAAGACGTGAACAAAAGTAATAACATGCAGAAACATATAGGATAGTCTCAGGAGGGAATTTTTCAGTGAGTAATAAAAATTTGCCTGTGTTTAATTTCCAACAGCTGAATATACTCCTGACTCCAAAACATAGGAGTAAGACAAAAGACTACATTAACATACAAATTGAAGGGGCTGGAGAGATGGCTCAGTGGTTAAGAGCATTGCCTGTTCTTCCAAAGGTCCTGAGTTCAATTCCCGGCAACCACATGGTGGCTCACAACCATCTGTAAGGAGGTCTGGCGCCCTCTTCTGGCCTTCAGGCATACAGACAGAATGTTGTATACATAATAAATAAATAAATATTTTAAAAAAAAACATACAAATTGAACATCATGGGCTACATTCATCATGCCCACGCCATAGATTCACACCCTAGACCAAACACTCTGTAGGCACACCACTCCCTGGGTGGAATCACAATTTATTTCCAGAAGGGGAACTGGAACTTAGTTGGATCCTTCGACTTTTGTTTTCCATAGGAACCAACTACTTTCCTATTCCAGGAGCACAAGTGCTAGCAACTAGCCACACCTGTTGACAATAGCCTTGAGAGAGTAGAACTCTCTGATTTACAGCTAGGTGGGAACTTTCTTTGAGGGAGAAGCACAATAACCTTGAATGAACAAGAAACAAGTCCCAAACTCTCTGGCCTTTGGCCTCTTTGGGCATTCACAATTGCTAAATCAAGTGAATCTTTGGCCCCATACATATAAAACAGTGGAAATTGGACCTGGTGGCTAATGCAATTTATCACACACAAATTAATTAATGGTTTATGATAATACATAATCAATAACTCAAGTAAAATTTTATCCTTCTCAAAGATCTCTGATGCAGTTTGACAACTGAGAGATTTTGTCAGTTTAAAAGGACAACCTCACCAACAAATTTTAGTAAAATACAAATATAAGACCTGCAAGTTATAAAGGTGTGAGCACAAATACAAGTTATCAAATTTCTCTCTCAGGCTGCCTTCCATAGTCTTAAAGATACTTTTTACTGTGCAAAAATAGCTGTGATAGTCATTCTAACATAAACATGCTACTATTTATACAATATATGTGTCTAAAACTTCTGTTTTCACAAACCCAAATAATTCTTGTGGGTTCCAGGGAGCTGAATTGAAGGATACACCTTAAGCAGGTCAGATACACACCACCCCCCTCAATTCTCTGGTCCTAGTTTCTCCCCTAAACTTAATTTTGTCCTCTGTTCTGCCAATACCTTAAACAGGTGTAAGAGCTACCAGACATTTCCATACCACAAACATCAAACAGGAAGAAACAGATAGCTATGCCAAGATGTGACCAGCACCTAGCTTTCTCAGGTTCCCCCCACAAAGATGGCTCCCATAAATAAGCAGGAATCAGTCTTGAGAATCCACTGCCCCAATTCCTTTTACCTGTGGTGCCTAACCTCCCACTGTTTTATTATATAAAAGAGATGAGGATGTAATAATATGCTTTGTCCCTTTAAGAGACAAGCCCTGCCCACTCCCTCTCTTGTCTACTGAGGCTGGCTGATCTCCCTTCCTGTTTGCAGCCTGAGGTCTCTTCCTTTTTCCTCTCCCTCTCGAAGAGGCAGCTTCTGTCTCTCCTCCTCTCTCTCTCTCTCTCTCTCTCTCTCTCTCTCTCTCTGGTCTTCTCCTTCTCCCATTCCCTTCCATGGAGAATCCACTAAATAAATATCCAACCTCACTTTGAATGGCATGCCTATCTGTCTGTCTCTCACCCTCTGCTAACACATGGCTTACTGCCCAGGACCAGCCACCTTCAGAAACCTGCAGCATGATCTCATGTGCCATCCCTGCCCGGGACCCGCTGCCTGCTGCCACACGGGGACCTGCAGCATTTCTATTTCTGCAGCCACTTGGGGATCCCACAGCATTTTATTTTACCATTACAATTATGAGTCTGAAACAGAAAATATTGCAATATATTGATATAAAAATGATTATTTTCCCATGCCAGTATAAAACCAAATAACTATCCCCATAGTTCATATATGCAATATGATAGTTTTCCTAAGTTATTTAAAAACAATGACCAATAGGCACTTTGGTCATAGAAGACAAATTTGATACAGGTCTATTTTTCTTAAAATGCATCTTTTACCTCATCATTTAGTTATCTAAAGTTACACAAAGGAAAAGACATCACTCTGTTTTAGTGGTGTTTGTTTTGCTGATTGATTGATTAGTTGGTCAATTGGTCAGTTGGTTATATGAGATAGGTTGCTCTGTGTAGCTCTGGTTGTCCTGAACTCACTTTGCACACCAGGCTGGCTCCAAATTCACAGAGCTTCATCTGCCTTTGCTTCCTGAACAATGGGGTCAAAGGTGTGTGTCACCACTGCCCAGGAAAGTTATTCTATTTTATTAACCTTGACTTTAATTGAGTCAATTGTCCTTTTGATGAGAATAGGTGAGAGAATGCTGCCAGGCAGTACAGGGCTTGGAACATGAAAAGACCACATCTGTGTCTTGTCCTTGTTGTTTTGTTGTATATTGGACATAGGCTGTAATGCTGGGTGTGTTTAGGGGAACTGATTCATGGTCTCGTTTATTGTTTTATCTTTCTTCTCCTTTTGTTTAGCATCTGGATGTGTATATCTGCCAGGAAGCTAAGCATGATATTGTACTTTACCTTAAAGGCATGCTGTAAAGTTCACTCAAATAACTTCAATGTACAGGTGTAAAGACAGTTGAAGGTGAGTCAAATGGAACAAACAACTCAATTCCCCATCTTAGTTACTTTTTAATTGCTATGTGTAAGTCTCCATGACCAGGTAACTTATAGAAGAAAGGGTTTATTTGCGGGACTATGGGCTTTAGAGTGCAAATCTATGACAATGATGGCATGAAGCATGGCAGCAGACAGAAGGTCAGGACTGTTGGAGCCATAGCTGACAGCTTACATCTTGAGGCTTGAGCTGAAGGCAGAAAGACCAAATGAGAATGGTGTAGACTTTGGAATTCACAAAGCCCTTTCCACTGACACAACAAAACCACACCTACTAAACCTTCCCAATCAATTCTATCATCTGGGGAAAAATATTTAGAAAAAGGAGCCTACGTGGACCATTCTCATTCAAACTGTTATAACCCATATATCAACTCCAATAAAGAATTATTAACCCCTGCATAAAGACCTTCAACAGCAGAGCTTCCTCTCAACTCACCCCCTTGCCTTGTAGGGGCTCTGCTTGCTTGCTTCCTTTCTCTTATAGTCTGTTGTGTGTAATAAGACATTCTAAAAATACCCTTCTTTTGTATATCAAATCCATTCATTGGGTATTTGAGACTAATAATCAAGAAGCCACTAGCTTGATGATGGGGAGAGAGAAACTTTGAGACTAATAATTTGAAACTAATAATCAAGAAGCCATTAGTTTGATGATGGGGAGAGAGAAACTGGCTAGTCAGACAAAGTTAAGGGACCTCCAAAGTAGTAGTTCTGGGAGGAGGTTTGCTTCTCTATCCAGAGAGTCATAAGATAAGATAAGACTTCTTATCTTCTGAAAAAAACACCTTTCCTGGAGGAGTTTCTGAGGGTGTCACCAAAACTCCAGTCTGAAGACAAATCCCTTATGGGAAAGTGCCATTGATCTGGATCTCCAGACTTTTATGCTGAAATTGGCTCCCTGTCATTACCAGTATCAGTCCATTTCTTAAATATTAGAAATTCCTCTTTGGATGGAGAAATGTTACAGCAACATTGAAGGCCAGGTCTCTCCAGCTAATATCTCCCAGCTAAAATGATGGAATCAACTTCTGCATGAAGACAAACCATTGTTTCCCATCTTAAGGATTAAACTAGTTGGATATTCAGTTTCCTAACAAAGAGACTGCACTTCAGTAAATCTCAGCGTCCAGAAATAATGTTTTGTCAGCTCCATGCTTATGTTCAATTTCAACATTTAAAAAGTTTTTAGAACAGTTTCTTGTGCCTCATGCTTTTAGGTGATATAATATTAAGGGTATATTAATGTTTTAAAAACATTGTCACATCTCTTTCACCTTGAAAACATAATCTGTTTGCTTGAAGTTACATAAGAGAGTCTCCTGCCAGAGTCAAAGATACTGGAAACAGAAAGAAAACTTTTACAAGTTTCTTTCCCAACCAACTGCAGTACTTTTGAATCACAAACAAAAATAATCAACGTATCCCTGAGAAGAGGGACTTGATGAAGGCATCCCATTCAGGGAACCCTGCATAAAAGGACATAGAAAAATTGTAAGATCCAATGGGGATTGAAGGCATCAAGAAAAACAAATGCCTTCTAGACACAATAAGCCTGATGCATATATGAACTCACAGAGATTGTGGCAGCATGCACAGAGCCTGAAAATTTCTAAGCCTTATGGGGGTCTCAGCACTGAGAGTGTAACAAACACAGCCCCCTTCCCTAACCCACAAGCTATATCTAATTGATAGCTGCTCAGAAAGAAAGAAAATTAGACAAATTCAAGCAGGCATTTTAGGGCATGTTATTTAGTGTGTGTCCTCTGATAGACACTGAAACAAAATACCCAAACAACATTTCTCTGATAACAAATGCTTATTTGAACAAATTTTCCCACATCAAGCCAGCATTGACTACCCTTTCACTTGTATCCAACTGCCTTGTATTTTTTACTGAGTGATAAAACCTTCTCTGCCATTCTGCCATTCCGCTTGTAACTTTAATCATGCCACAGCTATGTTAGCAAATAATTTGTTAAAGTCTTCCCTTGAATGTCTAAGGTAGTGTCAAATTCCTGCTGCTTGTACAGGAAATGCAGAGATAACTGAATAAATATTCAGTGGGCAATAGCTAAGGGGAGAATATATTAGACAAAGTCATACTAGGTCACAGGCTGTGGTTATTGTTCATCTGTATGTCTCCCTAACAGCAAGATTGGGGTGAGTAAAGACACTGAACACAAGGGTGAGACAATCAGGTCATAGAAGAAAAAAACATGAGTCATCTCAATAATCTTTAATATTATTTTTACTAGATCCAAAATCCAGTGTATAATAATGTTGATCTTATTAGCTTAACTCGTATTTATCTAACTTATCATATGAATACTCTGTCTAATCAGAAATCTAAAAGTTGTGGTTTGTTGGTGAAGTTTGGTGTACTCCCTGGCATTAATAAATAAAGTAGAAAGGCAACAGCACTGTATTAGTTATTTGTCTTGTTGCTTTCATGAAATGCATTTTAAAGGTAATTTGAGGGAAGAAGTTATGTGCTCTGGCTTGTAGTTTGTGAATATACAGTCTGTTATGGTGGGTACAACATGGAGGCAGGAGTGGGAGACAGCTGCTCACATTCTGCTTTTACCCAGAAAGTAGAAAGAAAGACTTACTCTTGCTTAGCTCACTCTTTTCTTATTATTGATTTCAGGACCTGAGTCTACAGAAGGGCGCTACCCATAAATATAGATCGTCTCACTTGAATTTATCTAATCATGGTAATTTGCCAGAAGCATGCCCAGAGACTGGCCTCCTAGGTGGTTCTACATCTCGCCACATTGAATATATTGGCCGTCCTGGCTACTGACTTTTGATTTGTAAACTCTCTGTTGTGTTAGACGTGATAGACATAGCATGACTCAGAAAATCTAAAATGTTCATTACTTAGACTTTATAGATATCACAAATTTATTTAAATTGTAAGGAATTTTCAAATCTTTCTCGTTAGCAAAGACCTAGAATACAATATATGATGTCATAATTGTACATTCAACATATACTTACACTTTCTGCCTTTGTCCTTCTTGGTAAGCTACTGAGCACAAGCTTGTAATGAAGAAGGTGTTTCCCTGCCTTAGCTACATTGTAAGCCAACTGACATTTGTGAACAGATTATTTTCTTTCTCTGGCTTTTTACTCTAGGCAAATACTACTTCTTTTTGGACTATTTTATATTTTGACTGTCTTAATATTTTTTATTGTTTCTCTGGAATACACACTCTATAAACAGCACTTAACAGAACATACCCATCATGGCACAACACCCTAGTCTCTACATATGAAATGATTATAATCACTTTGCGTTTGCCACTCTGCCTTCCTTTGCTGGAGGTAGGAAAGGGCAGAGGCACAACACAGACGCTAAGTCTGCTTTGTATAAAGTTATCATTCACTTCCTATCTTTTTAAAGGCTACATGAGAGGGTAACTGGGTTTTTAGCACATTCTTAAAAAGGTTTGCCTGCTCTTGGGACTCTTTTCCTCCTGTTGGGTTGCCTCATTTAGCCTTTGAATGAGGACTTTAGGCTTGTCTTATTTTATCTTGTTTTGTTGTGTTTGGTTAATGTCTCTTGTAGGCCTGTACTTTTCTGAAGAAAGAATAAAAGAAGAATAAATTAGGGAAAGGGGAGGCTGGTGGAAACTGGGTAGAATTAAGGAAGGAGAAACTGTGGACAGTATATATTGTATGAGAGAAGAAACTATTTCAACTTCAAAAAGTTACTGCAGTTGAAGATCTGCATGCAAACATGCTTTCTGGTTATGGCCTGAGATAGACATACAATATTTTATAACAAATTTCTATTTCCCAAAGATGCACTCAATAGAAACCACGGGTTATTTGTCAATAAGTAAAGGCCTTGGAAGTCTCAGTGACTACTATAATGACTCACTCATAAATACAGTTACAGAAGAGGAAGATTACTCGTCAACTGCACCCATGAGAGAAACACAGTAAGTGGTTGTCTGTGGACTGACAATTTTGTCATCGCCAATGTCATTGTTTTTGGAAAACTCTAACTTTATTTAATCTAAAAATGTGGAAGCTGATTTTCCTTAAATACTACTAATATATTTAAAGACTGCAATACAATATTAAAGCTTCTGTAGACTTCAATAAAATAATTTCAATAATGTTCTGTTATAAAAACAATTTACACAGCCTTATTAACTGCATTCAAATAGAATAATATATATCATTGTATAAATCTGCCTTGGTTAAATATTTTAATAGACAAAGGAGAGTAATGCTTAAGAGACTTTCTTCTTCGGGTTACCGATCTGGTGAACACAAAGGTTCTAAAATTGCTAAATAAATCTTTTTAAAACAAGAAAGATAAATAACTTCTTCAGCCTCAAAATAACCTCTTGAATACTGTGGATTTGTGAGTACAGTTTTGTTTGTTTTTGTCTCCCCAAATAGTTCACGTTTCTCTGTAAAATTAACCAGTTATACAACTATAAACTCCAGAAGACACCAATGGGAATATTCCATAAAAAATATTTTAAATTTTTGTACCATTTACAGATTCAGACTGGTAAAAGTGATCAGAAAATGGTGAACAATAACAAAGAGAAAATATTTTTACAAAAATCCACTCTTTGTTGGTTATATTACTAAGTATTTTGTAAAGAAAATGGCAACATGATCTTTCTTGAGTATAATGACTCACAAAGGTAGCTACAAAAATGTATGCATAGAATCAGTACAATGGTGGATATACTCCATGATTGTCTATGAGTAAACCTTTCCAGAAGCTAGAGGCATTGGAGTTCCCACAACAGGAAAAAATAAAAAGCAAGCAAAGTCAGACATAAAAGTATCAGAATCTAAGTTTGATGCCTTTTTCCCCAAACTCAGAAATATAGTGTTGAATTTTCCTAACAGGCACAAAAGGCCCAGACCTTTAATCCCTAACCAAGAACCTGACAGCAAAAGGACACAGTATTTTCACCTTCATTTAAACATTTTGAGTTAACCTCAGTTTATAACTAATTTTAAATTATCATTATGCTATGTATTGAGTGATTATGTTTTGATTTAATGTGGTTTCTATTTTTATCTTCAATCTCCATCATATTAATATTTTGTAAACTAAATCAGGCTTTAATGAGCAAAGCAAACAAGAATTTTCATGAAACACTGAACAATGACTATCACTGTCCTTACAATTCTCACTTCCCGCTCATGAGGCATCCCTTTGTGGCTATCATAATTGGTATAATGAATTTCCTAAAATAAATGGAAGTCTAATTTGATCCACTGCCCATGAACAATTCGAGCATTCACATCTAAACCACTGACCTGATTTGAAGACGAATCATGCCAAAATGAAGTCATGCTTTTCTGTGAAGTGTGCTCTCTCAGTACAGGGCTTGAATGGTTTGTTGTGAGGGCTCTGAAGTGGGGATTTCCAGTAACAAAGAAACACAATCTGAGCTCACAATTCCAGACACCTAGACTTACTTTAAATAAAAGAAACTTGAGATGGAAAGAAAACCTGAGTCATCAACCAGTTCAGTGATTGCCAGTGAGTGGAAAACTTGCTGGTATCCTTGGCTCTGAGCAGTTGAGAGACTCACAGTTTTCTACAGGTGACAGCTTTAAGGATGTGAATATGGTTTCTAACTGGGCAAGGATCATTATATCAGAATGTCTAACATATAAATCTCAGACCCTCATGGCCAGCCTCTTCTGAGGAAACACATACCTGGATATACATGCTTCATTATATCCTTCACCACTCTTTCAAACTTGTAACAAGTGGCTTTACCATTTCTACAGCAGGTAATGATTTCAACATAATAAAAATGTGTTATGATTTATTTACTATAATACAAATACCTATATTCACAATGTTGATGTTTTCCTGTGTAGGTTGTCTAGTGTGATCAAACAATGGAACTCTGAATATGTGTGAATATACCAAAAGCAGTACATAGCATATAATTAAATGGTGAACTTAAGTACATTAATTCTAGATTAAGTATAATCTACATGGCTTAGAAAAAAGTATATGACAGCATAAAAATGCCTTTAACTGTAGATTTTATGTTTGTCCACAGAAACTTGGCACAGGCTTATATACAGTTTTTGAATGATAATGATTAAATGTGAGAAATAATGATTAAATGTGAGAATTTCTTACTGTATTATCTTGCAAAAAACTTTCACATGTCTTTAAGTAACCATAATTTTTGCAACAATTTCAAAACTTAGATTATGAAAATTGATATTGCTTATGACACTTGCCCATCAGGACAGTTAAGAGTAGAAAAGGTTCATTGAAAGTTGAAATGGAGTTAGCATAAAAATAATGGTGCAATACTTTTTTAAAAAAAATGTTAACTCCACATTTTACACTGTCTTTGCTTAGATTAAACTTTATTTTTAAGACAAAACTATGAATATGTATGCACCCTTAAATTAGATAATCTAGATAAAATAGATTTCTGATATATATGAACTCCACAGTGTGATTGAGACATTCACTTAAAAAAAACTTCATTTGTCCTATAACAAGACAATTATTTCAACCAGTAAAACAAACTCCTACATAAAGAAAACCCTAGAAACAGAACTCTTCACAGTAGAATTTTACTAAATATTCCAGAAAAGAATTTGCACTGTTCTTTCTTAATGTCTTCCAAAATTAGAAGAGCAATCCCCTAAGTAATACCATGATATGACCATTATTCTCATACCCAAACTAGGTAAAGACACAGAGAATAAAATTGTAAGCTCTTGGGGATTCTTTCAACTTTAATTCAAAAAAACCAAGTTTGTGTTTGTTTTGTAAAGTGTTTATCCTTCACAGTACTGTGAGTTAATTCAGTCTTTAGTCTGTTTGTTGATATTAATTTTGGAAGGTTCTTAGTTTTGCTTACATAAAATATTTCCTTTTCTCATTGTACTCATTTTTTCTTTTATTCCCAATATACTGTTAAGAAATGTTGTAATGCCCTGTATTTTCTCAAAATATGGTTTATTTTAATTTTGTTCTTTAAAAATTTACTATAAAACTTGTTGCATAACACATACATATGACAGTCATACATACATACTTTCTGGCCTTCAGACTTTATTGGCAAGTTAAATAAATTTTAAGGAATTATGGAAGACTTATGAGGAAATTACTCCTACAGCACACAAAAGCACTTCCTTTAAGCCTTCTTGGTCTTTTCCTATCTTCCCCAAGTGCACATATCTATGTTACTTCCCATCCACATGATGTCTCCCATAATTTATTATCTTCTTACTACTTCCTCACTCAGTCTGATCTTCTGGAGTTAATAATTCTTCCAAACATGTTGTTATTAAATTGTTCTCCTACTTCTTTTTTATCATATGTAATTTTATTTTTTTAATTTATTAGATTTTTTTTAAAAAAACACCAATCCAAATTCCCACTCCCTCCCCTCCTCCCATTCCCTCTACACACCCTCCCACTACACTCCCATCTAATCCTAAGAGAGGGTAAGGATTAGCAAGAAACTTGGCTCTAGAAAATTCCCCAGGAATCCACAAGAATGATGCCAACTACAACCCTAAGCAATAGAGGAGAGGGTACCTGAACTAGCCTTGCCCTGTAGTCAGACTCATGATTATCTTAAATATCACCATAGAACCTTCATCTAACAACAGATGGAGACATAGGCAGAGACCCATATCAGAGCACTGGACTGAGCTCCCAAGGTCAAGTTGAAGAGTGGAAGGAATGAGAATATGAGCATAGAGGTCAAGACTGTGAAGGGTTCATCCACTGAAACAGTTTACTTGAGCTAATGGGAGCTCACCAACTCCAGCTGGACTGAAAAGGAACAAGCATAGGACCAAACTAGTCCTTCTGAATGCGGGTGACAACTGTATGGCTTAAGCCTGTGTACATCTGCCTAACTTTCTATTCAGAAAAAACAAAATGTCTTGATAAGAATCATCTCCCATTAGTTGTAGCCAACAATATTTGTATTGTTGAAAAAATAAATTTATAAATGTATATAAACATTTTCCCCACAGTTTCCAGTTATGGAAGGTCATAACCTTGGCTTCTTGGAAGCAATGAGAAAACAAAAAGTCCTACAAAGCAGGAAGTTAATATAAATATCCTGAATATGTCTGAAGTACAACAATCTTGGCTCTGTATAAGTTAGGTATACAAACTTTCCTTTGAACTTATGAAATTTTCAATAAATTGAGATTATTTAGATACAAAAAGCATAACATAAGTTAAGGGCCAAATGTTAGAGACACTGATTAACATTTTTATCATTGGACTGACAGATGAGAGAGGAGTTACACAATGGTTGTACAATAACAGCAAATAAAATGGTATCCACCAGGATGATAGAAATGGATTTTACTCAAACCTCTAATAAATAAAGCAATAAGGAGAGATTTAAACCAAAAACACAGTTATTGAAAGAGAATAAGATATAAAAATTCAGAGTGAGTCAGAGGAAATGAACAGAGATAAAAGTTATTGAGATGGTAACATCCAATACAGAGAGAAACAGTTATGTGTAAAACCTAGAATTCACTAAGCAGTAATCAATTAAAAATGAAGAGGCAAATTCACATGCTGTGGAGAAATTTGCAATATATTTCATTTTTATCCAGATTATGTTTAGTTATTATTTCCAGAAATTATTCAAAGAAGCACATTCTAACTCTGTCCTTTCAGTGTGAGTGCAGTGCAGGTGCATAGCTCACCAAAAGTCTGTCTCAAAGCTAGAAATAGTGGATTTTATGAATTCTCAGCACCTGGTCCCATGAACGCATGGGCAAAGACAGAACTACTCTGAGGTAAGAGGGAAACTTCCCTCATTTTTTGAAATTTAATGCCTCAAAACTAGAAACTCAGGCTTGACTGTTGAAAAGATTTGTATCTCCATGTGCATGCTTGTAAGCACATATGCAATTCACATATGTATTGTGTTAAGGTATGCACATAGGTGCATGTAGTCAGAAACAACTCATTAATTTCCTGGCTGCTCAGACCCAAATAATCATACAGAAACTATATTAAGTATAACAATGTTTAGTCTATTAAGTTAGGCATATTTCTAGCTAACTCTGACATCTTAAAGTAACCCACTTCTATTAATCTGTGTATTGCCACTGGGCTGTGACTGACCATTGCCGGCTTGTTACCCCTTTGGCAGATACATGGCATCTCTCTGATTCAGCCTACTTTCTCTCCATATCTCTGTTTGGATTTCCTGCCTGTGTGGGAGGTCCTTCTGTCTATGTTTTGCTTTTATTAGTTAATAAATAAAGAACTGCTTTGAGCCTATGATAGGGAAGAACAGAACTAGGCAAGGAAAGCTAGGCTATATGCTGGGAGAAAGAAGAATGAAGTCAGAGAGATGCCATGAAGCCACCACCAGAGTCAGGCATGCTAAAACGTTGCCAGTCAGCCACTGTCACGTGGCAATACACAGATTAATGGAGATGGGTTAAATTAGCAATAAAAAGCTAGAGCTAATGGGCCACGCAGTGATTTAAATAATAGAGTTTCTGTGTGATTATTTCAGGTCTAAGCTAGCAGGGCAGCCAGGAACCAAAAAGTGGCACTTCCTATTCAACATGCCTGGCTTTTTTCTACTAAACCATTGGCTAAAACATCTTCTTTAATAACCAATGGTAATAAAACATATTCCTAGCATGTAAAGGGGAATCCATCATCATATCCCATTTTCTTTCTAAATAGAAAGAAAAGTTTTAACTTTAACATAGCAAAATTACATATACAAAATAAATATCAAGCCAGAATTTCAGTTATAATATTTTTATCTACTTTATTTTTTATCATAACTTAAAAAATGTAATTATCTATTCTTTAACTTCAACAAAGACCCCAGAGGATATAATATACTTAAGTAAACAGAAAGTGCTTTGTAAGCAACTTCCAAAACTCTAGAATTAGCAGAGACATCTCACTGCATGAATAGTGACCCAAAGTTCTTTTGTATCATTGGAGTATCTATCTTTCACCATGAGGCTATGGCCTATCAGTAAGTTTCTGGCTGATAGCTTGTGTCTTTCTCCTTTGTCATCTACATGGTTTCTCCTCAACTCTGCCTACTTTCTCTTTATATCTCTGCTTGGATTTTCCACCCAGCTTTACTCTGCCAAGCCATAGGCAAAAACAACTTCTTTAATAACCAATAGTAATAAAACATTCATACCATACAGAGGGAAATCCCACATCAACATGGTGTTCTCTGACTCTGCCTACTCTCTCTCTATATCTCTGTTAGGATTTCCCACCTGACTTTACTCTACTAAGTCATTGGCTGAAACAGCTGCTTTAATAGTCAATTGCAATAAAACATATTCCTAGCAAGTTTATGTCATATTCTTTCTTAATCTTGATTGCACAGTAATAAGATTAAAGCTATGAATGATAAAAAGTAAACTGAGTTTCTCTCTACACTGTTGCTCCAGGTTTATTTCTTTATACTTATTTTGTGCATAAGGTTCAAAAGGAGGCTTCATGGAGTAAAGAAAGGACCTTTTAAATATTAATGTATGTTGAAGTGAAAATTTTGAGAGACTTTGGAAACTGAATGGGAAGGAAAAAGACGCATCAAGTGCTTATGCCATTTTTACTTACTTGGCATTTTTCTAGAGAGGACACAGAAATTACTCATAGCTGTCTTAGTTTGCTTTCTACTGTTGTGATAAATACCATGGCCATAAGCAACTTGCTGAGAAAAGGTATTATTTGTCTTACATGTCTGATCATACTCCATTATTGAGGGAAACTAAGGCAGGAACTCAAAGTAAAAATCTTGAGACTGGCACTAGAATAAAGATAGTAGAGAGACACTGCTTATTGGCTTGATTTTCATAGCTTCCTCACCAGGCATTCTTATACAACCCAGGGCTACCAGTAAAGGGGTAACACTACTCACAGTAGACTATGCCATGACATATCATTCATAAATCAAAAAAAAATGTCCCATAGGCTTGCCTAGAGGTTGATCTGATTAAGGCATTTTGTCAGCTAAGATTCCCTCTTCCCATGTTACACTTGATTGTGTCAATTTAACAACAACAACAACAATATCACTGGTACAATTAACCCCTTATAAACTTGGCACATAAACATATCCTTATTGACCCATAAAATTTCCTTTCTGATTACCTTTCAGATTTTATGTTACTGTCACAATATAGAGCAGTATTCAGTGCCCTGATCCTAAATTCGAACACTTTAAATATCCAAGTTCCATTTAAGACATCCAACCCCTCCTTGAGCACCTGAAGTCTCAGTTGTGCTCTCTGGCAACATCAAAATTAAGTTATATATTTTATGTCTTATTCAAAGAAAAAATAAACAGGGGCCAGTCATAATAAAATCAAAGAAAAACAAATACCAGCAGTGTAAATAGCCTAAGTCTGACATCTGCCATTCATGGTCTTCTGGGCTCAAACTGAAAAAGGCAGTCAACCACTTCTCTGATTTTCCCATTCACAGGGCAAACAGATTGTCCTGTAATTTCAGAAAACTACACTCCAAACTTACTGTTGTCCTTGGTAATCAGCAAACGGACCTCATGTCTCTAATGTACTAGAATCTTTATTGCAACTGTGGATGTACTTTCAACTATGGCTTCCTCTAGCCTTTCATAACGTCAAGTCTCAGCTGTTCTCATTAAACACTTCAATCCAGCAGCTTCCATCTTTTCAAAACCACTACCATGTGAGGGACTTTCTCATATTACTAAACTGAACTACCAACTTTAGATGCATTATTGGCTCACTTGGACCACAACTCTGTATTCAGATTCTGAGGAAATATTTCCCAAAAGATTACGACATGATTGTGTTTGTCTCTTCTTAATCATGGGTGATTTTCAACCCTAGATAACTAGCACTGATTTTTCTAGAACAGCAAATGTTGCACTTCCACAGTTCAAGTCCATCATTAATCAGAGATGGTTATGTTAGCTCCAAATGACCAGATCACATATTTTTAAATTAAAAATATCACATAAATGGCCCTAAGGTATTTTTGATACCCTCTGAAGCTTCATATGCCAGGCTTCCATCACATATTCTCTCAGGATTCCTACCTCCCAACACAGAACAGACAATTTCTTTTTTTTAAAGATTTTTTTCCATTTATTTATTAAAGATTTCTGTTTCTTCCCTGCCACCGCCTCCCATTTCCCTTCCCCTCCCCCAACCAAGTCCCCTCCCTTGTCAGCCCAAAGAGCAATCAGGGTTCCCTGCCCTGTGGGAAGTCCAAGGACCACCCACCTCCTTCCAGGTCTAGTAAGGTGAGCATCCAAACTGCCTAGGCTCCCACAAAGCCAGTACGTGCAGTAGGATCAAAAACCCATTGCCATTGTTCTTGAGTTCTCAGTAGTCCTCATTGTCCGCTATTTTCAGCGAGTCCGGTTTTATCCTAGGCTTTTTCAGACCCAGGCCAGCTGGCCTTGGTGAGTTCCCGATAGAACATGGGGGTGCACCCACACACCGAGACAAAGAACAGACAATTTCTAATCAACTGTTTTTCAAGCTCAAATTCAAATGCTTTGGCAATCCACCTGAAATGGTCTGTCAAAACAAAGATTCTGGTACCACTTTCTGTTTCAGTTAACTTTGTGCTATGATAAACACCAAATCCATAAGCAACATGGAGAGGAAAGCATTTACATGTATCAACTATTATGCCTTAAAGACAGGAACCTGGAGGAATGGCTAAAATAGAGAGCATGGAACAATGCTGCTTGACAGCTTGCACCAATGGCTTACTTAATAAACTTTTTTGTACGATTTGAGACCAACTGTCCCGGGTTGACACTATCCACAACGGGATGGTACTAATAAATAAAATATGTCTTGACTGCAGGAAAATCTGATAAAGATATTTATCAATTGAGAATTCCTCTTCCCAGATGACCCTAGTTTGTCTCAAGTTGACAATAAAACTAACCAATACAATATCTTTATAACAAGAGTCATTTTGCAAATTTGAGTAAAGTATCCATCAAAGTTAAATTATTACAGATCCATAGAACTACAAGATAGGCAAACTTATCAATCACATGCTCCATACATCATATGATTCATTGGGTTCATAAGCTATAAATATGTGAAAAGTCAGACTCTCACTCTTTGCTGATGATATGATAGTTAACATAAGCACCTCCAAAAATTCTACCAAGGAACTTCTACAACTCGTAAACACTTTCAGTAATGTAGCATGATACAATATTAACTCAAAAAAATCAGTAGTGCTCCTGTACCCAGATGATACATAGGCCAAGAAAGAAAACAGAGAAACATCACCCTTCACAATCACCACAAATAGCATAAAATATCTCAGAGTAACTCTAACCAAACAAGTAGAAGAATTGTATGAAAAGAACTATAAATCTTTGAAGGAAGAAATTGAAGAAGATACCAGAAAGTGGAAAGATCTCCCATGCTCTTGGGTACACAGAATTAACATAGTAAAAATGGCAATCTTACCAAAAGCAACCTACAGACTCAATGCAATGCATATCAAAGTCCCAGCAAACTTCTTCACAGACCTCGAAAGAACGGTACTCAACTTCATATAGAAAAGCAAAAACTAAGGATAGCCAAAACAGTTCTGTACAATACAGGAACATCTGGAGACATCACAATCCCTGACTTCAAACTCTGCTACAGAGCTACAGTACTGAAAACAGCCTGGTATTGACATAAAATCAGACAGGAAGACCAACAGAACCAAATTGAAGACCTGAATATCAATCCATATACTTTTGAACACCTGATTTTTGACAAAGAAGCAAAAAATATCAAATGGAAAAAAGAAAACATATTTAACAAATGGTGCTGTTTTAACTGGATATCAACATGTAGAAGAATGAAAATAGATTCATATATATCACCATGAAAGAAAATCAAGTACAAATGGATCAAAGACCTCAACATACATCCAGCCACACTGAACCTCATAGAAGAGAAAGTGGGAAGTACACTTGAAGGCATTGGCACAGGAGACCACTTCCTAAATATGACCCCAGTAGCACAGACACTGAGAGAAACAATTAATAAATAGGACCTCCTGAAACTGAAAGCTTCTGTAAAGCAAAGAACACGATCAACAAGACAAAACAACAGTCTACAGAATGAAAAATGATCTTTACTAACCCCACATCAGACAGAGGTCTGATCTCCAAAATATACAATGAACTCAAGAAATTGGTCAACAAAAGAACAAACTAATCCAATAAAAAATATAGTATAGACCTAAGCAAAGAAGTCTCAGCAGAGGAATCTAAAATAGCTGACAGACGCTTAAGGGAACAGTCAACATCCTTAGTTATCAGAGAAATGCAAATCGAAACAACTCAGAATCTCCATCTTACACTTGTAAGAATGGCCAAGATCAAAAACACTGATGGCAATTTATACTGGAGAGGTTGTGGGGTAAAGGGATCACTTCTGTATTGCTGGTGGGAACACAAGCTGGTATGTCCTCTTTGGATGTCAGTGTGGTAATTAGGAAACAACCTTACTCAAGAACCAGCAATACCACTTTGGGGTGTATATCCAAGGGATGCTCAATCATGCTAGAAGGACACATGCTCAACTATGTTCATAGCAGCATTGTTTGTCATAGCCAGAACTTGGAAACAACCTAAATGGCCCTTGACTGAAGAATGGATAAGGAAAACATGGTATGTTTACACAATAGAGTATTACACAGCAGAAAAAATAATGATATCTTGAATTTTGCAGGAAATGATAGAGCTAGAAAACATCATTTTGAGTGAGGTAACCCAGACCCAGAAAGACAATTATCACGTGCACTCACTCATAAGTGTCTTTAAAACATAAAGCAAAGAAAACTAGTCCACAAATCACAATCCCAGAGAACCTAGACAACAATGAAGACCCATGGATCTAATCTACACAGGAAGTATAAAAAGACAAGATCTCCTGAGTAAATTAGAAGCATGCGGAACTTGGGAGAGGGTTGAAGGGGAGGGGAGAGGCAGGGAGGGGAGCAGAGAAAAATTTGGAGCTCAATAAAAATAAATTAAAAAATGACTAAAAAATGACTAACATATCAACCCATTTTCTCTGTCTCTCACCTACTAATAACACTTCCAGCTATGATGTGATGATCACATCTCAAAAGTACCACCATGATGGAGAAAGGTCATTGGTTAAATAAACTGCCTTGGCCCTGATAGGTTAAAATTTAGATAGGCGGAGTAAACAGAACAGAATGCTGGGAAGAAGAGAAAGTGAGCTCAGATGCCATGCAGCTCTCTCCAGGGCAGACGCGACGTGATGCAGCCAGTCACCAGGTCAGACATGCTGAATCTTTCCTGGTAAGCGCACCTCGTGGTGCTACATAGATTAATAGAAATGGGTTAAGAGGCTGAAACTAATGGGCCAGGCAGTGTTTAAAAGAATACAATTTCCGTGTAATTATTTCGGGGCATAAGCCATTGGGCGGCCGGGTGCCAGGGATGCAGCCCCACTGCTCACACTTCAACACCACCACTTGAAAAACAATTATTCCAGATACAAGATGTGTAAGTACCTCTAAATAACATTCAGATATTTTTCATGTTTCAAAGTTTGATTCCTTTAGTGTAGTGCTAAAAAGTCTTCCAATTTTGATTAGTAAAAATGGTTTAGTGTATATTTTAAAAATGAAACAACTCAATTTAGCCATAATATCCCTATTATATATTTTCCTATATGATGCTTTCCAGTATGTTCTACAGTATGTTCAATAAATTCTCTATATGATGCCATTTTCTTATAAATACAAGAAAAACCTAAAAACCGACTTACAGCATTTTTGCTTTCTTCATTTTGTGGTTGACTGTGACCTACATAATTTCCCTGAAATGAGTAAGGTTCCTTCCAAATAGTTTGGCAATCTCAGTACTCCATATAGGCTACTGAGGAGGACTTGCTCATGTCCCTGTCTACTGCCAATATACTTTGTTATAAAAATGAATCACAGATTTACTTTGGCCAGTAATAATATACTCAATATAATTTCATTACTGCAAATTTCACTATATTCAACTAAAAATCTTATCACATCTTCTCTCAAGAAACAAATAAATTAATTAGGGGCAAGACAGGGATTTGAATATTAATTGAAAATGCAGCTATCAAAAGTGATATTTATTAATATCTTGGACCGATATTTCAGTGTTATTCAACTAGTGAGTGTTCATAGCAGGTTTAAAAATCATAATAAAAGCAATTCCCCACAACACAAGAACAAATTCATTTTTCTTGTTCCTTCCTCCTGGAGGCTCCAAGTTGACACAGATGGTAATAATGAAGAGGAGAGTTCTAAATCTGGCCAGCTGCGTCATTCTGACCTCTTTCAACACACCTCATCTGAAACGATAACTGTAATTCCTGTCTTACATTATATTCTACAGCAGTACTGCACATCTTTAAAAAGTATTAAGGAAACTGTTCAGAGAGCATTATTGGAAAATCAAATAGGGCAACTATTCTGGTCAAACAAATAAGTTTTCATACTTCCCAGCAGCTGCCTAAAACCCCAGTTGAAGTCAAACGCTTTAAGAGGTAAAGGAGAAAAATTCTTGATGGCCATCTGGAATGGACTGGAGGAGAGCTTTTTGTAAGTGAATATGACCTATTCAATGTTAGTTCTTAATACATCTAAACACATTATAGAAGTTATGAAGGATCTCAATATCAGATGTTCATTTTTTTGTTTTCACAGAAATGTTTATATAAATCTCTGAATTTTTACTACAGAAAATTTGTACACAGAAAACGTCAAGAAAAAACTATTATATTATTATAAATCTACAAAACTTCGAGTAAAGTTTACTGTCAGTGAACACTGAAGCGACCATAGATTCGTATCAATGGGAAGGCATTACCACTCCTGTGTATGAAGGACAAAGGATGGTAAGCTCATGGAAGGTCCAAGATGTCATTAGAGCCATAAAATATATTTCCTTGACTGAGGAATAATCCTTCAGTATACCAACTATTGACATAAAATTCTGTGGAACTTGATAAGTACACAGCATCTTTAGCTTTCAAATGTCCCGATGTTTGCCTATCCATTTGTTAAAATCTGCTTTATGTGCAAATCATGAAATCACTTAAGGTAAAGAAGTTCAATGAGAAAGCTTCTCAGAGTAGACAAGGGAGCATTAAAAGACAGAATATGTTAAGGAACAAAAACAAAGAAAATGAATCATTCAATATTTAAAATAAAATGTTGACTTCAAAAACTTACGTGTGTGTGTGTTTGTGTGTATGTGTTTGTGTGTGTATGTGTGTGTGTGTGTAGCAACAATAAAGAAAGAAGTCATAAATTTGCAAGGGAATGAGGGTGGGTATGAAAGAGGTGGCAATTGGGAGATGGAAGGGAGAAATGATGTAATTGTGCTACAAAGTCTTGTTAAAAATGTACAAAATAAAAATAATTTAGAAGAGAAAAAAATAAAACATATAAATAAAATATTTTAAAATGAATACAATATACATGTTGAACATGTCAAACATGCTCAAAAGAAAGATCTCAGGCTATGAAAATTTTGTTTTCACATGTCAGGTGAAAGTTCAGGTTAAAGAGCTGAGAATGTTATATTGAGATTAGTATCCTTGGTGAACCAATACTGAGTGATGTAGTGAAAGGGGGTGGTGGGCTGCATTCTGGTGCCTGGCCACCCAGCTAGTTTACACCCGAAATAATTACACGGAAACTCTATTCATTTAAACACTGCTGGCCCGTTACCTGTAGCCTCTTATTGGCTAACTCTCACATCTTGACTAACCCATTTATAATAATCTGTATGTCACCATGAGGTCATGGCTTATCAGAATGAGTCTAGCCAGTGTCCGTCTTGGGAAGGGGAATCATGGTGTCTGCCTGACTCTGCTTTCTTTCTCCCATCATTCTATCCTGTCTACTCCACCCACCTATGTTCTGACCTATCAGGCCAAGCAGTTTCTTTATTAATTAACCAATGAAAGCAACACATAGAAAGAAGATCCACCTACATCATGGCAAACAAAAAATTTGAATAGCTTTATGGAGAGATGCCATGTAACAGCATACAAATGATGTATATTTAACAACATTCTTGTGGTTTCACTGATCTAAGTTAAATATGTAGATGATAGTAAATGAAATGTAAAATTCAGAGAAAGGTAAAAATGAAATACAATGCACTAACAAATTCCCCATCCATCAGTCTGTGCTCCAAACAGGTGAAATGTAAAGAATGTATAGCTATAGAAGAAAATTTGAGCCAGGCAGTGGTGGCGCCTGCCTTTAATCCCAGCACTCCAGAGGCAGAGGCAGGTGGATTGCTATGAGTTTGAGTAGCCTGGTCTATAAGAGCTAGTTCCAAGACAGGCTCCAAAACTACAGAGAAACCCTGTCTCAAAAGAAAGAAAGAAAGAAAGAAAGAAAGAAAGAAAGAAAGAAAGAAAGAAAGAAAATTTGGTCTTATGTCCATTTAGAAGTCTTCCAGCAAGTACCTGGGACAACCTTCATAAGAAATGTATTTTCCTGATATATTCAAAATGTTAATTTCCAATTGCCACATTTTATTTACTCTAGTTGTACTAATTTTATGTATCAATTCACAATATTACATTACATATTAGGAAAACATAATATGGAGGAAAAAAGAATTCTCAGTGACAACAAATTTATATGAATTTAAAAATGAGGTAATTTGGAAATTCAGTGAAAGAAGTTTTAAAAAGTATATATGTTTAGTATCCTATTTTAACTTGTAAAAACTCAGTGACACAAGGAATATGTTGAGCCTGTTTAGAATTCAGTAGCCAAGTAGGAGTCAAATTCAAAGTAGTAATTGCTCATTAGATTCTCATGATACTATGGCCAGGAGATTCAGCAAACAGAAATTATCAGTCTATTCTTCCTTAAGTTTCTCCCCAAAGAATGTCTTAATGAGGTGGGTTACCTTAGCACAGATACAGCTTTCTTCAAAGTATCTGTAAACCAATGTCTTTTCTACTTAGTACATCATGAAGAACTGTGGAAAAGGAGAGATGGACTCTCCTTAAGTAGAGGACTATCAGTCCCTGAAACAAAATCCCAAGCAAATTGTCTGCAAAGGTGTGTGTGTTTGTGTGTGTGTTTGTGTGTGTGTACATGCACACTCAAGCATGTACGCACACGTATAAGCACACTCACATAATATGCCTATCTTATGTATCTATATATGAGCACAAGAGTATGTATGTATTTGTTTCAACATGTATATGCCTGTGGGACAAACCTAACAAGATTGTGTGTTATTACAGTCTGCTCCTGGAAATATACTTTCAGAAATAAGACTGTGGGATATTCCTCGGTTAGAATTTTCCTTGCCCAGTTAATGGATGCTGAGTCAGCCAGCCAAAGGGCCCCAGTCTTTCCATGTCTAGGGAACAGCATCAGGTCAACAAGTTACTTGTTTGCGCTCTGTTTGTTTTTGCAGAACTGGGCATCCTTTGATCTTGAGTGAGTTCAAACTAATTTGGAATGAAATGGAAACAGCTTTCAGCCTCCCCATCTCTAATCAGCAGCGTCTCTACCGTAATTAGAAGCAAAAAGACAGGCCAGTGTCCCCTGGAGTCAGAGGACGTGCAGTCCTGCCATGGGAGGTGCAGTTGGAGACTCGCATGGAAAGCCAGGCCACGTGAAGAACACTTGGATCCTCTCTAGGAAAACAAAGTGAGTTTTCACTCCACGGTCCTCTACAGCATACCCTTTCCTCTTGTGTTTCTGTCACCTTCCCTCCGAACACTGGCAATTTTTCCACCAGGGCCTCTATTTCAAATTCATATTGCATACTGCTGACTCTTTATTCTAGAAATCATTTTTTGTAATCCTTTATTCAACATACCGAGTTAAGCATATGCATTTGTCAAAATACTATATCAAAATTTGGATGTCACATATAAGAGCTATTATATATGACATTTATATATTATATACTTTATTTTAAATATGGCATTTATTTATATTTTATATATTATATGTTTTATTTTAATCAAGTTACACATAGCTTCTGCATCATTTTTATTGCTTGTTTTCTGTACAAGTGCTGGAGATTAGAATTCGCAACTTTTCTTTTTAAATTGAAAGTGTATTGATGATACCACCTCTTCCCTATGCAAGATTTCATATGTAGGCTTGGTAGTTTCAAACTGATGAAGACTTTCATTTTTGTGCTCTGTTACATTTCCTTAGGAAAAAGTAAGGTCTTGAATGACTATTTTATTTTATAAACAAGAGTGGGACTTGTTTTCTGATAACTGACTAGTCATGCTGGGTGGATATGTGCTTCCCTCATTCATATTTCCTCTGAGCATTTATCTTTTTAATTCAACTATATATGGCTGCTTTACATTTATGTTTTTTTTCTTATCATGTTCAGTGTTTCTTCTATTTTCTAAGATATAGACCTAGCGAGGTAAGGTATCATGTTTTTTTTTTTCCACATGTGCAATACTTCTATTTCCCTGGATAGAAACCATGACTGGGAAGTGTTTTCATTGTAAAGTAAACCAAGGGCAGAGGAGAGGTGAGGGGAAAAGGCTGCACATCCATTTGCTATGTACCAGAGAAACTGAAGAGACAGATACTTCGTGACACTTCTGTTCCATTTTGGTCTTTCAGTACCTTGTTAAAGTACCTTCTCCTGTTTTAGAAACTGTGTAGGCATACACCTACATTTAGAACTAGTGTGTATCTAGTGGTCAAGTAATCACTCATCCAAGTTCTAATAATTTTTCTCCCTAACCTTCTGTACAAACAATTTTGGAGTTTAATTTTTTTTTCTCTTTGTGCTATAAAAACATTGAAACGGCTTTTAAAATTTAAAATAGTCAACTATATCTGTCTCAAGATGTAATGGCCAAGTGGTAGAATTTCTTATTCTGTTTTCTTCCTATATTCAGAACAGAGATTGTGGCATATCGATCCTTGTATCTACTTACCCTTAGTTTCATCATGCCCAGCCATTTGGAGAATGTGAACATAAAGAAACTCATAAAAAAAAAAACCATTATATTCACTTGCTGAGTTTTCAACTTAGCTGAGGACAGAGGATACATATTTTAAAACTCAGTATGATAACTATTAATAAATAATAAACAAGTGGATTTGTTGGACACTGAGAAGTTGTAACTGTAGAAGGATTTATGAACTATTATTACTCGTATTTATTCTTAACTTTCCTGTCACTGACCCTAACACATATTTTTAACAAATGTGTATTTATCCACTCTCTTGATTTTGATTTTGTGTTTTTCCCAATATTTTTTCACCTCTCGTTTTAAAAGTAAAATTGGACTTGGATTAGAAGTCGGTTATAAAATTATTATGAATTCACCACTGACCAAGAAAATAGCCTACTGTGTATTAATATTATGAAATGTTACAAACTCTTTTTATTTTTTAACCCTACATGAAACAAACAAAAAGAGCAGAGGTTTTTTTTTGTTTTTTTTTTTGTTTTTTTTTTTTTGTTTTTTATTTCAGCAGATGAATTCTCCAGCTAAGCAAGTAGGACAAGAGCTGTCAAAAAGTAGAGGGCACAGCAGGGAAAAAAAAATTATTTTTATGAAATCAGGTTTACTGGTCTGTCCCAGACCATAGGTAAAGACACATCTCATCTAATGTTTATTTCCTTGTGACAGCCATAAATTAGGATTTAAGAGACTGTGTATATCCCAAGGAAGGTGGTAATCACACTGAACTTCTGCATGCTACAATACTATTTCAGCCTGGTAGAGCTATTGACATTTTCTCACCTCGCCCTTGTAGCAACACAGAAAAAAAATGATAGAGATTTTCTACACCTCTTTCTGCTCCAGGGTGAGGTAGAAAAACTGTGAAAATGTTTCTAAAGAAACAAGATACACAGACTTTGTATGTTACCGGACAAGAAGGCAGTTGAAACGCATGGATTTAGAGCAAAACCTTTTGATTTTTCATGTTTACTTCAGACCTCAATAAGGTAATCAAGGTTCTGTTTACTATGCTTATTTTCAAGAGAGATAGTGCTTGTCACTAACAAAAGAAGCACAATTGACCCAAAGTAGAAGCTAATAAAGAACCCCCCAAAGGGTCAGAAATCCTTTATATTGCTCAGCAGGCACAAAACTTGACATCTGGAACTAGGTGGAAGAGTAGAAATAACCAACAGGTCAGATCCTTGTCATGCATCTCCCACACAGGACACTGCCTCCTCTGTAAATATACGTCAAACAAATTCTTTCAAAATGATTTATATAGTAACCAAATCATTTCTCAGCCTGGACTTCCGAATGCAAAATGATTAAGTTGAAAATTGATTTGGTATCATGTACAATTCATGTGAAATGATCAATTTAAATGTGTCAGAGACCTAAATATAAAAAACTCAACTGCAAAATTTGCAGAGGAAACCATAGAACAGGACTGTCAGAAGGCAGGACTCACTGGATTTGAGAATGCCTTCCTTCTTGATAATTCCAGATACACATACAATGAAAGGAAAAATTTGGTGGTGATGCTTAAAGAGAAAATTAAATTCCACGAAGGAATTAATAGTGAAGAAGTAACCTATAGAACAAAATGTTACCTGTAAATGATGCAGGTGATAAGAGATAGGTGCCCAGACTAAAGGGGAACTCTTGAAATTCAACAACAAAACATTCCTTAACATTGTGATGAAAAGAATGGGCAAGACACTTGATGACACATTTCTATAGAAAATGCACAATCTTTGATATTTTTATTACAGTTTTAATAGATGTATTATTATAATTAATTACACAATTAAGGTATTTATATCATTGGCTTCTTAATGCTTTGACTGCTAAGTAATATATCTGCTCCCAACACACTTCTCTTCTCTGAGGCCTACTTTGATATACCTTTAGCCACTTCAGTTTTCATTTCCTTGTCTATGACAAGAAGACAATGAAGAATGCTAGTAGCTAATCATCTTCTCAAAGAACATTTGTCTAGAAAGCAAAACCTATTTTCTCTCTGTTCAAATCACTTATATTCTAGCTTAATTTATAAATGCATATGACAATCCATACTTTTACCAGTCATTTATTTGTATGTGTATGCATGGGTGCCACTATGTATGTGTGAAGTCTGAACATAACTCGCAGGAGTTGGTTCTCTCCTTCCACCAAGTCGGTCCTCGGGAATAAGGTCAGATTGTTAAAGTTGATGTAAAGACCTTTATTTCCTGAGCCATCTCATTCGAATCAATAACCTAACATAATTTTATAATGTAAAAAAGTAATTCTTAAGACTGAGATATTTCTGCAGACTACCTAACAGTTAGACTTAAGAAACTCTCCAAGAATCAGTGTATGGCAAATATCAGGACTTCCTCTTCTATAGCCTTTAACAATACCATTTAGGAAATTATAGCAGCTTTCTGACCTCCACTCTTTTCTTGCAAGTTCACCCCTAACTTCAGTTCAGGCACAATGTTTTTATGGATAAAGAAACACTATTCTTTGTACATAAAACCAGCCTGCTTTTTCTAAATCCAGACTAAATTCTTCAAAAACCAAAAACAAGCAAGTCAAAAACCTGCTGAACTGATGTTTTTGCCTAAACTTATTTTGTTTTTGGTATTAAATGAATCAGAACACAGGATCTCTTAATGGTGACAGTGCTTATTCAAAGGATAAGGAAAGGAGAAGCAGTTCTTTTGGGTTTTATTAAACCACTTTTCTTACTGGGAAATGCATGAGAGTTATGATGTACTGGTGGCTGCTCCAGCTCTCTCAGTACAGAACAGTATGATGAGCTCACAGGAGCATAGAGAAGAATCTTCTTTCTCTGTGTTCTATGCCTCCACCCTGCTCTCTGACACCATATATGGTCTGTGCTTTCTCCTGAGTTACTCAATGGTTCATTGCAATATTGCACTAAATGCTCCTCTCCTACACGTTTAACTATGGAGGATATTTGCAGAAAAAGAGAGGAGAAATTAGAGTGTTCAGTGCCAAAGCAAACAGAAAAAACAAAAAAGTTATGTTTCCAAACAGGATTTTCTAATAGGTCACACTGGAATCTTTAAAGACATAAAATCTCTACTTGTCCAATCTTCACATAGAGAAGACATAGAAGCTTCTCTAGTTTACTTCAACTGTTTTCAGTTAATGCCTGGAAGCATTACTAGAGATGAGTAGCTTCCCAAAATTTCCTCACAGACTTCAATGTTTATCAATATCTCTGTCACTATAATTACCTGGCATAAGGCCTAGCTACTTACACACATAGCTTCCAATTCTCCCTTTTTGACAGAGCCCTTTGAAGTCAATGCCCATGAGATATAGCAGTTGTCCTCTTCAGCTACGCAGACATTGCTTCTTCCCCCTAGTGGTGTTGGTAAGACTGTTTTGACATGAGTGTGGGTAACCAGGAAAATGCGCACTGTGCTTCCAGAATAGGCACAATACCTGAGGTTGGACAAAGAAGACAGTATGACTGTGCTTGGACTTTTGAGTCACATAACCCAAGGTCTTCCTTTTTCTGTGGAAGATGATTTAAATGGTACTCTATTTCTTCATTAATATGAGTGACTTGGTAACAAACTTTGTCAATATCATTCTGATTCTTTGTTGTTTTGCTTTTCCTGACAGGGTTTCTCTCTGTAGCTTTGGAGCCTGTTCTGGCACTAGCTCTTTTAGACCAGGCTGGCCTCGAACTCATGGAGATCCACCTGCCTCTGCCTAATAAGTGCTGAGATTAAAGCCGTGCACCACCATTACCTGGCTATTCATTCTAATTCTTTTTTTTCTTCTCTTGACTATTTTATTTTTCATCCACAGTATCAAACTTGAGCCATTATCTTCACCATTTGGGTTCTCTTCTTATCAGTGACAAAAAAATCTAGTACATGACAAAAACAAAATGGACTCATTGGCCTCCTCTTTGTTCTGAATGCTGGTTCCCTGCTAGTGAAGACTGACTTGGAATGACTTAGTTGGCACTGTACCTTGTACGTGAATATGTGATCAAGTAAATTCGTAGTGCTTTTTGGTAGATGATGAGAAGTATGGATGAGGATAAAGTTTGAGAATTAAAGCCTTCCAGTGTCCTTTCCTGTGTTTAATTCATTTTGTAACATTTACTTCCTTAAATGTGTTTCTGCTTATTTTTCATAGAATGGAGAGATACAATGGAGTCATATATTCTGAAGATATACTCTTAAATTGCTAATATTACATTTATTAATTATTACATATTAATTTATGCTTTACAGGGTGGTAAATGAATATTGTTCACATATGATACTGACATTGTTGAATCACTCTTGAACATCAACCTTATGACCAATATGTAGTCAAAATCTTCATTTTTGTACAACCAACCTAAGCACAACTATCTTGTTTTGTTTATAAACATTTCTGTTTGCTTACACACTTATCCAATTCACTTAACATGGCACAATATAAAATTAAGAATCAATATTGAAAACTAACGTTGATTAGCTAGAAGGGTGCCCCTCAAAGGCCAGAAAGATAAAACAGAATCTAAATCAGATTTAATTATCCTACAAGCTGGCAATAAGAAGTGCATATATAGAGACAGACAAGGGAGGGATGATCAGGATGTTATGTATTTTAATTGAGTCATTTCAACCTGGGGACCCACTGTCTCAAGATGACTTATGTCAGAAAAAAGAAAAATTCTAAATGTACATTATTCCTAACTAATTCAAAAATTGCATGCATAAGTAGTCTCAGAGCTGATTGCTCTGCAGTTTTTCTGAGCCAAACAGATCCACCTAGTACAGCTCTCTGAAGCGGATGAATTTTCTCTTCACAAATCCCTGCCCCGCCAGTGCTCAGGGGGCAGAGTTGTGAAATGCAGATGATATATTCATTCTCAGCTGTTGGAGGAGGGCAGGACAACTCTCCCCAGCACAAGACACCTTGATTTCCATGTGACTGACATTGAGCCTTCAATCTAGAAGGCTTCAAAAATCTCTGCTCAGGATCTTTTAGACCACATCTTATTAAAAGCAGTTTTTATACTGTTAGCATTTAAGCAATTTAGGGAAAAAAGTCTCTGTTTAGAATTCTAAGGACCAACTGTGTGTCCTCAACTCAAGAACTACCCAGCCATAGAGAGCTCTGTTCTACAGTTTATTATCTGCAGTAATTTTCTGCATCTTATCTCTTTGGTGTTGCTGTGTTGTTCCTGTCCAGATACTTTGAGATCTCAGAAGAGTATAAGGATTTGGCACTAGTAGCTAGATATTTTAGCTCAATTGTTTGCTTCAGAGACTTGAGGGAATGATACTCTGTCTTTATTTACTGGCTACTTGCTAGTGATTCTCACAATAAAGAACTTTCTGTGTGTGTGTGTGTGTGTGTGTGTGTGTGTGTGTGTGTTGCTTTGTAGAAAACTTATTTAGCATGATTATATAGAATGCTTCTGTTTTGATTATAATGGCATTTTATCAGGTTTATTGTCAAATGCAGACATTTAATCACTAGGAAAGATTAATATGAAGTAAAATCATATACACATTACAGATTCTCATTCTGGGAAGCAACTTTAATGATTCCAGGAATTGTAAACTTGCTTTAACAAATAACTGACAAACAAAAATTATACTAAAAAGATTTTCAAAGAGGAATTGCTATTGAAATGATGAAGAGAATTTGGAAAAAGACAAGAACTTATAATTATTAAGTTTTTTTTTTCTTTTGGGGCCCACCAACCAGCTCCCAAGTAAATACACAGAAATTTATTCTTACTTATGAATGCCTGGTTGTAATTTGGCTTGTTTCTAAATATCGTTTCTAACTTAATATCCCCTTTCTCTTTAACAACACTTGTCTTTGGGATTTTAACCTTTCTTTACTCTGTATGTCCTTCTTTGCTTCTTACTCTGTGGCTGACTGTGTGTCTGGGTAACTGGCCTTCAGAGTCCCCTTCTCCTTCTCCTTTTCTTACTCTTCTCTCTTCCTTAGATTTCTGTTCCTTTTTAACTCTCTCTGCGTGCCAGTCCTGCTTATTTCTCTCTCCTGCCTTGCTATTGGCCATGCAACTTTTTTGACAGGCAAAATAACACAGCCTTACAGAGTTAAACAAAAGCAACATAAAATAATGCAACAAATCCTTGCATCATTAAACAAATATTCCACAGTATAAACAAATGTAACATATCTTATATTAATATTCCCCAAAAAGAACTGATCACATTAATGATATCCTTGCATTCAACAGGAAGTATTGTTAGGACCGTGAATGTATCATTAATGAGAATATAATGCAAACACACACACAGTGATTAGCTTTTTAGAATGTTATAGCTTTCAACAGTATAGTATTTTTTTCTAATATGTCTGTGTCATTGTAGCCTTGAGCCCTAACCCTAAGACCTGAGGTGAGTTTGACACAACTTTCCAAAACAATACTCATGCTTGCTAAAACAGTTAAATGCTCACTTAAGTAATTTATCCCAAGGCTTATGGTCATTGGACACAGGCTTTTTCATCTGTGATGAAGTCATTTATTTCTTTTTAACCATGGAGTGACAGTCAGATCACTCTGGAGAATTGTTTTCAGTGTGAGGAAAGAATTCAAACATTCATTTAAAGTCTTTAAAAAACATAAGATTTTAATTTTGTTTGGAGTACAGAGTATTCCAATCTACCACAAACTGCGTATAGTGACCTTGTTCAGAAGCTGACTAGAGTGTATATCAGTATATAGAAGTGTGTGTATAACACACACACATCTATACTTATAAATGTAGATAAACATCTTAAGATCCCAAGGGCTGAGCGTGAAGGAGTGTAATTATTAATTTAATTAGATGCTAACTAAAAACTTTAACTCTTAAAGCATTATAAGGAGTAATAAACACACAGAGATAATGTAGCATGATTAATAAAAACCCAGAGACAGATATTGGGGTTCAGCCTAAAAATAGAAAAGTAAAGCAGCCAGCCACTGGCTCTTACCTCTGTCTCAGACTGAAATGGCATTCCAGCCTCCACAAGTCCTCAGAATGAGACTGAGACCTGTCTCCTCCCATTTTATATTCCTCTCTAGTGCTGGGATTAAAGGAGTGCACCATCACCACCAGGTTTCAATAGCTAACAAGTGTGGTTACTGGGAATAAAGGTTTATGACACCACTACCTGCTTTGTATAGCTGACCAGTGTGGCTGTTTTACTCTCTGATATAGAGGCAAGCATTATTTATTAAAATACAAATAAAATATCACAACAATATAAAATTTAGAAAAGATGCCTTGTTAAAACCAAAAACTAACCCCTAAGTTAAAAAAAAGATAAGTTTAACATGTATAAAAAACAAAGTAGGGCAATATGTTAAAAGCATTAAAAAACTCACACACATGACTACTTGATCAACACCTTAAGATGCTGGTGGAACGGAGTTAGACATAAAGCCATTTTAAAGAAACATTATGACTGACCCTGTCAATTTGAGAATATACACGTCTCTAATACAGCAAGTTTGCTGCTGGGTATGCTTTCAGCAGTGTTCCTGTTCACAATGTACTAAGAATGTTTTGGTGATGACTGTTACATAACAAGACACCTGTGAGCTTAGTGATTTGAAACAACATTCACTTCATCAGACACATACTTCTCCAGGTCAGGAATTCGGACAAAGCTGACAGGAGATTCTAGTGTGGCTAACAGCATCACTGGAATGATGCTCTGGTGTTTCACAGGTGTTTGGCCTCATCCATGCTTTACTTACATCCTGTTAACCTAATGGGTACACCTGAAGGCTGGTTCTGATTTTCAGCATCCCCTGTCTTCATTTAATCTCAGAGCCTCATGAAGAGGATCTTTACACAAAAGACTCTATACTTTATGTATCCTTGGGCCCAAGTCAGAGCCTACAAATAGTCTTTTGAGCATTATATGCAACTGGCATATCATTTTCCTGCCTTGTTGTGTTGGTTACCACAATCACAGCCAACAGTCAGATTCAAATTGAGAAGGTACAGTTCAAATCCTCCCACAAGAAGATTGTGAAAGTATCTACTTGAATGTCTCAGGCACAGAACATTCATTGTTTATAATGTCGGCTGACATTTGAGTTCATCTACTAACATCGCCCAAAATCCATCTATCACTTGTCCGTTGTGACTAGTCTTCTATTTACTGCATCTGTGAGTTAAATCCTTTTTGAATTTCATATAAAGTTGAGATCATTCAGTACCTATTTCTTGCTTATTTCACTAGCAATGGTCTTGGTTCATCATATATGAAGTGATGGAGGAAGGTCATTGGTTAAATAAGAAACTGCTTGGCCTTGATAGGTTAAAACATAGGTGGGTGGAGTAAACAGAACAGAATGCTGGGAGGAAGAGGAAGTGAGCTCATACGCCTTAGGGCTTCTCTCCAGGGCAGACGCGATGAAGCAAGCCACCAGGTCAGATATGCTGAATCTTTCCCGGTAAGTGCACTTAGCAGTGCTACACAGATTATTAGAAATGGGCTAAATTAATACGTGAGAATTAGCCTAGAAGAGGCTAGATATAATGGGCCAGGCAGTGTTTAAAAGAATACAGTTTGTGTGGTGTTATTTCGGGTAAAGCTAGCCAGTGGCTGGGAGCTGGGTGGCAAGAACACAGCCCGCAGCTCCTACAACAATGGAGTTGTCTTATTCTTATAAGACAGAAACAAACATTTCATTTTATATAAATATATCCCATTTTATTTGTCTCTGTTGTAGTAAATTTTGACTCTCAGCAGAATCTAAAAATACCTAAGAGACCAACCTCTGGGCATAGATAGTGGTTATCTTAATTGTATTGAAGTAGTCAAATCTACCTTCCAAGGGAGGTTCCATGTCCAATCTGGGATAATGGAACATATAAGCAGAGAAGAGCAGCTGAAAGCAACATGATGCCATGCTCCCTTTTCCTGATTATGAATGTGTTATGATCAGCTACTTCAAGCTCCTGCCACCTTAACACACTCACTACAATGGACGTAACTGTATAACTTTTACTTTAAACTCCTTTTTTCAAGATATGTTATCACAGCTATAGGATAAAAAAACTCAGACATCCATCCATGCTAACTGTTACCAGGAAGTAGAGACCACAGTTTGGCTAGTGTGAATAGTCCTGCAGTAAATATGATCCTCATTCCATTTCCTGTGGACATATTCCAAATAATAGAATTGCTGGATCATATGACAGTTCTGGTTTTAAATTATGAAGAATCTCCATAATAAATGTTTTGTAAAAAATATAAAGGTCTCTCTTCACTTTCAATATGACTGGATATATAATTACCTAGGAGATCAAGGGGCATCTGTACTGGCTGCATGTGAGAGCCTTTCTAGCAGTGATCAACTCATGTAAAAGATCCATCCCTGAAAGCAGGTTGTGTAATCACATGGACCAAGGGGTAAGGAGAATGAGAAAACACGTGGGTACTGATATTCACTGGTCTCTACTGTCCACTCAGTACAAACCTCACTCCTCCGCCATCCTTTCCTTGCCATGATAAACTGTGTTCTCTGAAACTGAGGATCAGAATATATCTATCTGCTTTCTCAGAGGTTCTCCTAATAGTAGTTCTGAAAAACATAATAAAGAGAGCCCCTTATTCCCCAGTCCTCATCAGTAGCTTCTAACCATACTAGAAATAAAGATTTTAAGAAAAGGGACATCATGTCCCACTAATATTCTGTAGCATCTCATGAATTTTATAATTTAAGTGTTAGGAACATGGTCTTTGTATTGTCCACAGTCATTTTATGTCTTCTTTGGAGAAATATCAATTCTGATCCCTTGATCATTTCTAATGTCTTTGTTTTTACGTTAATGAGTTGTTTCATTTTCTTTTGGATTTTGGGGTATTAACATCAGATCAGACACGTGCTTTGAAAGAGTCTTCCTAGAAGATGGGCCCAGCTGCTCTTTTGGTTTCATCCTATTTTTCTGACTCCTTAGCTATCGCTGTTCAGATCTCTTTTATTCTGTGTCATTGACATCTGCCATTAGAACGTTTCTCTCAAATAACAGTGGTGATTTTCCAATGTTATTTGGTGTGTCCATGTTATATGGCTGTTTCACAGATAACTATCTGGTACAACATGTCTTATGAATTAATTTTAGTAAGTAAAACAATGAGTTCATCAGAGTCAAGGTGATGAGAACATTGACTTGAGTTCGTCAGAAATAAAGGACTCAAGAAATGCTAGTTGGTTGCACTTATTAATTATTTAAAATTAGTGTTAATTATGAACTATAGAATATTCTAGTCAAAGACAGAAACATGTTTTTGTTCAAATAAAGTTTTGAAACAGATAAATAAACCTTCTAATAATAAAATATTTCACCCCAACAGGCTGTGTTTTGGAACTCTAGAGGTCTATAATGTGTCTTGGCAATCTACAAGGTCTTGCATAACCATGTTCTGATGAGTTAAAGTGTAAATGTAAATAAATGAAAAACATAAGGATTACATTTTCTTTGACACACATGTGAAAATTTTGAGAAGAAACACATTTGGCACATATGCTGTGGACTCAGCAGATGGGGAAGTATGAGCAAAATATCCCGCAGCAGTTCCTGAAACCCACAAAATTCACAAGAAAAGGGTTTCCAGACAAAGAGAAAGAGAAAACAAACCTAAAAAGAAAAATAACAAGTAAAATATGTCCATAATTATCAACATTTAATCATGCAACTTATTTTCTTGAGAATGAAATGAATTTGTTTAGGAAATAAATCATGTTAAATCAGCCATAACCTTACCAGCTTAATTAAATAATTGCATGTATCTTGTTCCTAAAATGTATTAAACTCCAATACAGGGTGATCCAATCAACAAGGATCAATGTCAGCAAATGTTTCTGAATATACACACAAACAGACAAGGGGAAGTTTTATTTAGTCATCCTCTAATTGCCATAATAACAACTTCTATACAGGACATTAGCCATTTGTGTATATTTTTATAATGTCTTCATATTCTTGAACCATAGCTGTAGTCTATACCATGACATCTCTTTAGCAGACACAGAGACAGTAAAGATCACATCAGTCCCCAAAACTGTACAGCAGTAAGAAAGACATGAAATATTTTATATCAAATAAGAACTTGAATGTAATTGATTACATGAATGCTAACTTATAACCAGAAAATATATTTCATTTCCCTATTTCCTGATACAAAATAAGAGACAGATGGGTATTGTCACATGAGAACAAGCTCCACCAAAATGGTCTTCACTATCGCATTAGCAATAACAAATTAATTTGAATGTAAACATCTAAGTGAAACTGAATGTTCTGCCAGCAGCTGAAAAAACACATTTCCAGAGCAATAAACTAGAAAGCCTGAAGGAAAGTCTTAGGAAAATAACAACCTTGATGTTCAGAGATGTCTATAAGAAAAGGATTTTCTTAGTGTGAAGCACATGGTTAGTATGTGTAATGACAAGGTCCTTTGTGTAGGCTATATCCAGTTAATTAATTGTTACTGTTGATATTTTAGAAAGATAGCTTGGGGGAGAGAAATTAGAAAATGGATGTTTATGATAAACCACACCGTAAATCTAGGTCACTTCAAGAACACAAAACAGACTCAGAACTCTTTCCAAATGAAAATAAATTCTTGGAATCACTCCTAGCCTTTCTAAGCAAGGGCAGTACATCTTTGGAAACATGGAGTGAGACTTGAGACTGAATAGTCATGGGGCAGTGATAACTTAACATTGTTTGTTAGAAAGACATGAAAACCTTTTCAGAGCATGACTTCCTAAGCCCCAGATGGCAAACACTGAATCAGAATTGCATGTGAGCTTGGGCATCTTAGAATCTTAAGGACAAGTTGAAAACTACTTCCTATAAAACCACAAATAGGAAGTGCCACTCACTCAGTCAGCTGTTTTCTGTGGTTATCCCCATCATGGTCTTGAACCTTTTGCTCATATTATAACTCCCAAGTCTCTTTAACTGGACTCTTGGAGCTCAGTCCAGTGCTAGCTGTGGATCTCTGCATTTACTTCCATTGTATTCTAGATGAAGTTTCTATGATGACAATCAAGGTATTTGTCAATCTGATTTCAGGGGAAGACCAATTCAGGCACCCTCTCCAATATTTCTTAGGATCTTAGCTGGGGTCATCCTTGTGGATTCCTAATAATTTTCCTGGTACCAGGTTTCATGCTAGCCCCATAATGGCTTCCACAATCAAGTTATCTCTTTTCTTCCCCCCCCCCCACATCCTTTCCCCATCTCTACCATCTGGTTTCCTCATGTTCTCTTCATTCCTCCCCTTCTTTACTTCCCCTCCCCTACTGCTGTTCCTTCTCCCCCTCCACATTCCCAATTTTCTCAGAAGATATTGTCTACTTTTCATTCTCAAGAGGATCCATGTATGTTTCTCTTAGGATTCTTCTTGTTACCTTGCTTCTCTGGGGTCAGTGAGTATAGGGTGGCTATCCTTTGCTTTAAATTGGAAAATCTAAAAGAAATGGACAATTTTCTCAGTAAATACCACATACCAAAATTAAATCAAGGCCAGATAAATAATTTAAATAGACCTATAACCCCTAAGGAAGTAGATAGAATAAGTCATTAAACTTTTCTAACCAAAAAAGGCCAGTTGGTTTTAGTGCAGAAATTGACCAGAACTTCAAAGAAGACCTAATATCTATACTCCTCAAATTGTTTCACACAATAGATACAGAGTCCTGCAAAACTCTTTTTATGAGGTTACAGTTACCCTGATACAAAAACCACACAAAGACTCAACAAAGAAAGAGAATTACAGACAAATCTCTCTCATAACCATTGAGGCAAAATACCCAATATAAAAGTAACAAACCTAATCCAAGAACCCATCAAAGAAATCATCCACCATGATCAAGTCACCTTTATGCCAGAGATACAGGGATGGTTCAACATATAAAAATTTGTCAATGTAGTTCACCATATCAATAAACTGAAAGAAAGAAAACCATATGATCATCTCATTAGTAGATGAAAAAGCCTTTGACAAAATCCAACACCCCTTCATGATAAAGGTCTTGGAGAGATCAGGGATATAACGAATGTATCTAAACACAATAAAAGAAATATACAAGCCAACATTCAACATCAAATTGAATGGAAAGAAACGCAAATCGATTCCATTAAAATCGGGAGAAAGGCAAGACTGTTCACTGTCTCCATATATATTCAACATAGTACTCAAAGTTCTACCTAAAGCAATAAGACAACAAAAGGAGATTTTAAAAAGTATATACACGTGATCCCCAAAATTGTATCTCTAAAAACCTGTTGCTCCCTCTACTGAGATGACTGCTGAACTTTGGGAAAAAAGGGTATGCTAAAGATGGTCCATCTGGGGATGAGAGCCCATGTTCTATAGACAGCCTATCAAAAGACAAGTGTCCATGCTCCTGTAGATGACTGCCTATCTACGCACGTACAGGACTCAGTGAGTTATTTTTTTGTTTGGATTATTTTTTATTATGTGGAAGCACATGAAGTTAGGAAACACTATGGAGAATATGTTAGGGAGTGAATTATAGGGGAAAGAAGTGGGATAAATTTGATAATTTACTTCTAAACAGCATTTAAAATTAAATATTAAAAAGAATTGCTATAAAAAAATGGGAACAAGTGAAGTTGAAGAAAATCAGAAGAAAGGGCCCAAAATGTAGACATCATTGAAGCTACCAGATGGGAAGAAATTTTAAAGAATCCATGTGGGGAAATGTAAGCTGAAGATCATGCTTGATTGAGAATTGCACTACAGCAGTGAGGAGGGAACGCAATGGTGACAACACCCTCCCAGTGAGCACTTGAGACCTTAGGGAAGGCAAGAATACCACCAGGTACCTAGACACTGGAAAGCGTTTCTTTGTTTTTCTGTAATTTCCTATTTAAAAGTGCAGTTTTTATTTTTTGCTTCTTGCATTAATCACGTCACTGTAGACTTTTCAAAGAACACTAAGTCAATTCCAGTAGAAACCAGGAATTTCCAATGTTGTAGAATCTTCTTTTGCAGACTCACAGGAAACAGATTCTCAGAGCAGAGTCTTGCTGTGTGTGGAAAACTAATAATGAGAATTCACAAGAAATCCAACAAATGGCAAGTTGCCTAATGCGGGAGAAACTTCATAGCACAGAATTTTTACTCAGAAAATTAGTGTAAATGAACACAATTTGACTGAACTATAAGAATAGATACATTCTTTTTTTAGATTTTATCAGTATTGTGGTTATCCTGGCAACTTGCAAGTGATTATTCCATATCCATATTTGACTTTCTCTAGTGTATATTGCCTGCATGGATATGGGTATTTCTATAAGTAACAGATACCACATTTCTGTGTATTTAATATATACTTCAAAAGAAAACTCCATTACTGTGTGACACATGTTTCAGCTTCTTGTCTGGGAGAAATTCTGCATGCCAGAGGTCTATTGGGAATAATGGAATGGGCTTCTATTCAGACACAGGGAATAAAAGTCACAATGAAATCACTTCCTGACATCTTCTATTTACAACCTTCACTCAAGGAAAGAAAGCTATGCGTTCTCTTTTGGACACATTTTTCTCCCCACTTAAAATTTAAACCTGGCAACTAGAGACCTGACAAAATCCTGAATCAATACTCCCTCTGTTCTGAAGCTAATTTTCTTACAAAACTACTCACTAATGGTCCCACTAAAGTTGTCTTGGAAAAATCTTGGTGAATTCTTCAAAAATATATCATTGAAGCTCTCATGCACAAGAAGATACAAGATACATATCTGATCTACACACACTAGAACCCGTGGTGATATTTTCTATGTGCTTTAACAAATAAAGCTTGCCTGAAGATCAGAGTAAGGAGGAGCTGCCACATTATTTACTCATAGAGGCCAGACAGTAGTGACGCACACCTCTGATTCCAACACTTAGGGCAGAGGTGAATGGATGTCTGTGAGTTCAAGGTCACACTAAGCTACAGGAGACTGAATCAGTCTAAAAGAGAAATAGGGCCAAGCACTGATGGCCAAATCTCTAATCCCAGTACTAGGAAGGTGGAGACAGGCAAAGATATCGTTAAGTGGAGAGAGAAAATATGGTAGGAAATAATGCTCATGGCATTCACTCTGAGGATTCGTAGAGATGGGATCTTGCCACTTTGGTTTGAAGATTCAGTAAAGGTCAGAGCTAGTTACTGTCTGCTCTGCTTCTCTGATGGTTTAGCATTAACCCCTATATTAGAAACCAGGTTTTTATTATTAAGACCAATTAGAATTCAAGCAAAAAGAACATAAGATATCTCACTGATGAGTGAGATAGATGATAATAACAGATGTAGTAAAAATTTGCAAACTTTCTATGAGTCCTTCGCCTTTATCATTGTAGGAGATTAAGTATTTATTTTATATGAATTCCAGAGGATTCCATTGTATTTTAGTATATGTAAATAAAGATTTGCAGATATATACTTACAATATACAACTTTGACCTGAGGCTTCATAATTATTTAAATACAAATGTCATGTGCAAAATGTACACTATGCTATCTACTTCCTTCGCCAATTGACATGTAATTGTTCATTTTAAGGGTGTAATGTGATAATCTTTATATACATATACAAGGGATAGTGATCAAATCATTACCATTTTAATTCTCTTTGTTTTAACTGTGTACTTTCTTCATTCTGGGACCCAAACACCCCCCTTTGTCTAATGCCTGAAGGATTATAAATATTAAAATACAGTCACTCTACCATGTGTTAGAATAGTATAACTTCTTTCAACAAAGTAACTATATTTTGGCACCAATCACCCAAATAATTCATAAGACTAAGCAATGATTTTTTTTAAATAAAATTATAAAGCACAGACAAAAGGAAAGCAGATTAAACCAGCTTGTTGCCAATTATGAATCCTCCCTACAGAAAAGGCATTACAGCAAAGGAACATAACAGTATGCAAGATGAGAAAAAAAATGGTTTCAAGACAATCAGGAAAGTACCAATAGACAGTTATAGAAATATCACAAATTCAACACAAAGGTGACCAATAGAATAAGCATTTCTCAAAATTTTACACACAAAATGGGCAAGAAAATCATGAAATGTGCTCAGCACCACTAGTCACCAGAAAAAATGCAAGTCAAAAATCATAAGGTAGTATGTGTATTAACTCACCATATTCAGCAGAATCCTAACCAAAAGACAAAAATAGTAAACATAAAAAGATGCAGAGGAAAAAATTCACACACAAGACTAAAGGGAATATAACTTAGCAAAGCCACTGTAGAAACAAATGTAGAGGTTCTTCAAAGAACAAAAACAGTGTTCTCATATGATCCCTCTATATCACTAATTGGCATATACATAAAGAAAACTACATTAACACAGTACAGAGATATCTAAACATCATGTTTATTGGAGCAATAGTCACAAAATGCAAGCTAAAGAATGAACTAAGGCATACACTAACACAAAAATCGAAATACACAGAAAGTGTGGGTTAGAATAACAATGAAATATTATCTAGCAATAGTAATGAAATCCTGTCTCTTTACAAGGACACATATAGAACCGAAGGCTATCTTTCTAAATAAGACACACAAAGGCACATGGTAAGTATTCTCACGCCTAGAAACTAAAATAGATGGAAAGTTTAGAATAGAGTATTATCCAGATAAAAAGATTACAACAGAATCCCCAGGACGGTAAAGGGATAGAAACCAAACTGTGCAGCACTGCTTGGTAAGCATTTCAATGCTGTTTAATACATTCCAAATCTCTGTGTTATAGAAGGGCATGAAAAATATTCAGTATTCCTAAAATGAAAGAGTTTCCATGAAAACTTCCACACATGCAAAAGTGAAACAGCACTTGCCCACTATTTTAATAAATGTGACATATACAATTTAGTCTTTATAACCTGTGGGTGCACATTACCACATTTAAAATGCTTCTAAATAGTTACTATGTTTCTGTCTTATCTTGCATTGGAAGCAACTTTCTTCCTTATGTTGACATATGTCATTTCGAAGATGATTCTTTCATATAATTAACATTTTAAGGGTTCTTAAGATATCAGGCTTCCAGTATTGTTTATAACATAAAGCAACATAACTCAGTTTCTATTCATTTATGAGAATATACAGACCTGAGAGGAAAGGTATTTCTTTAGTTCTGGCCAAATATTTCATTATATTTTTCCCTGTGTATATGTGCAACTGAAGTTTGACTTTCTACGTGTTTTATAAACAAATCATATTAATGTCCAATGCAGAACCTGTTAACTTCTCCACAATGCCTTGAATAACATTAAGATACTCAACTATAAGGATACCATTTTTATTCAAATCCTTTAATTTCACTATGATTTAAAAGAAAGTATGTGGGGAGCCAAGGAACCCTTGAGCAAATGTGTATAGATTAGATGAAGTCCTGAATGAATGTATATTGCTGACAAAGGCACTGCCATGTCAAAAACCAATGACTCTGACCCATGGGAAACTGTCACAACTTCTCCACAGGGGTCAGAAAACCATTACCATTGTTTGGGTATGAATGTTGGTAGTGTGTTTAAAAATAATTAGCCAGTAGATATAAAACCCAGAAACTGAAGCTTCCTTTTTTGGTTGATTTTATTGAGTCATACATTTTTCTCTGCTCCCCTCCTTGCCTCTCTCCTCCCCTTCAACCCACTTCCATGGTCCACATGCTGCCAATTTTACTCAGGATATCTTGTCTTTTTCTACTTCCCAAATATATTATATCCATGTATGTCTCTCTTAGGATCCTCATTGTTGCCTAGGCTTTCTGGGATTGTAATTTGAAGGCTGGTTTTCTTTGAATTATGTCTAAAGGCTGCTTATGAGTAAAAACATGATATTTGCCTATTTGGTCTGAGTTACTCAATATGATATTATTTTATATCCAACCATTTGTCCGCAAATTTCAAGATGTCATTTTTTAGCTGTATAGATATTCCATTGTGTAAATGTACCACATTTTCCTGATCCATTTTTCAGTTGAGGGGCAGTTAGGCTGTTTCCACATTCTGACTATGACAAACAATGCTGCTATGAACATAATTGAACATATGTCCTTGTGGTACAATTGAGCATCCTTTGGGTATATACCCAAAAGTGGTGTTACTGGGTCTTGAGGAATGTTGTTTCCTAATTTTCTGAGAAATTGCCATACTGATATCCAAAGGGGCTGTACCAGTTTACACTCCCACCAGGAATCTAGGACTGTTCCTTTTACCCCACATTCTCTCCAGCATAAGTTTTCAATATTTTTTTTTATTTTGGCCACTCTTATATACGTAAGATAAAAATCTCAGAGTTGTTTCGATTTGCATCCCTCTGATGGCTAAGGATATTTAGCATTTACTTAAAGTGTCTTTCAGCCATTTTACATTAATCTGTTGAGAGTTCTCTGTTTAGGTGTGCATTCCATTTTTTTATTGGATCATTTGTTTTTTTGGTACCCAATTTCTTGAGTTTGTATATTTGGAGATCAGCCCTCTGTCTGATGTGGGGTTGGTGAGGACCCTTTCCCACTCTCTAGGCTGCTGTATTGTCTGTTGACTGTGTCCTTTGTTTTAAAGAAGTTTTTTCAGTTTCAGGAGGTCTCATTTATTAACTGTTTCAGTGTCTGTGCTGCTGGGTTTATATTTAGGAAATGGTTTCCTGTGCCAATGCACTAAAGTGTACTTCCCACTTTCTCTTCTATGAGGTTCAGTGTGACTGGCTTTAAGTTGAGACGTTTGATCCATTTGTACTTGAGTTTCTTTCATGGTGATAGATATGGATCTATTTTCATTCGTCTACATGTTGATATCCAATTATGCCAGACTATTTTTTAAATGTTCTCTTATTTTCATTTCATATTTTTTGCTTCTTTGTAAAAATCAGGTGTTCCAAGGTGTGTGGATTAATATCCAGGTCTTTGATACAGTTCCATTGGTCCTCCTGTCTGTTTTTATGCCAATTCCAAGCTATTTTCAGTAGTAGCTCTGTAGTAGAGTTTGAAGTCAGGGATTGTGATGCCTCTAGAGGTTTCTTTATTTACAGGATTTCTTTGTCTACTCTCTGTATTTTGCTTTTCCATATGAAGTTTAGTACCATTCTTTTGAGGTCTGTGAAGAATTTCACTGGGACTTTGATGGACATTGCATTGAATCTGTAGGTTGCTTTTTGTAAGAGTGCCATTTTTGCTATGCTAATTCTACCTACCCAAGAGCATGGGAGAGCTTTCCACTATCTGGTATTTTCTACAATTTCTTTCTTCAAAGATTTAAAGTTCTTGTCATTCAATTATTCCACTTGTTTGTTTAGAGTTACTCCGAGATATTTTATGCTATCTGTGGCTATTGTGAAGGGTGATATTTCTCTGATTTCTTTCTTGGCCTATGTATCATCTGTGTACAGGAAGGCTACTGATTTATTTAATTAATATTGTATCATGCTACATTACTAAAAGTGTTCATGAGTGGTAGAAGTTCCTTGGTAGAATTTTTCAGGTTGCTTCTGTAAACTATCACATGACCAGAAAATAGTGAGTTTTAACTTCTTTTCTGATTTGATCCCCTTATCTCCTTTTGTTGTCTTATTGTTCTAGCTAAGACCTCAAGAACTGTATTAAATAGATATAGAGAGAGTCCACAACATTGTCCTGTTCCTAATTTCAGTGAGCTTGCTGTGAATTTCTTTTCATTTAGTTTGATGTTGGCTGTTTTCTTGCTGTATATTGCATTTATTATGTTTTGGTATGTTCCTTGTATCCCTGCTCTCTCCAAGACCTTTATCATTAAGGAATATTGTATTTTGTCAAAGGATTTTTCAGCATTGAATGTGATGATCATGTGGTTTTTATTTATCAGTTTATTTATATGGTGGATTACATTGACAGATTTTCATATGTTGAACCATCTCTGCATCCCTGAATGAAGTCGACTAGATCATGATGAATGATTTTTCTGGTGTGTTCTTGGATTTGATTCACCAGTATTTCATTGAGTATTTTTGCATCAATGTTCAAGAATGAGATTTGTCTGTAATTCTCTTTCTTAGTAATATCTTTATGTGGTTTGGGTTTCAGGGTACTTGTAGCATCATGAAAAGGGTTTAACAATATTCTTTCCACTTCTATTGTGTGGAACAATTTGAGGAGTATTGGTATTCGTTCTTATTTGAAAATCTTGTAGAATTCTGAGCTGAAAATATCTGGTCTTGGGCTCTTTTTTGGTTGGGAGACTTTTGATGGTTGTTTTATCACTTTCGCAGTTATAGGTCTATTTAATTTGCTTATCTGGTCTACATTTAATTTTGGTAAGAGATATTTTTCCAGAAAGTTGTCCATGTCCTTCAAGTTTTCCAGTTTTGTGGAGTACAGGTTATTGTAGTGTGACCTAATGATTCTCTGGATTTCCTCCATGTCTGTTATGTTTCTCTCTTCATTTCTTATTTTCTTAATTTGTATGTTCTCTCTCTACCTTTTGGTTAGTTTGTATATTTTGTTGAGTTTCTCAAAGAACCAACTCTTTGTCTCATTGATTCTTTGTTTCTATTTTGTTGATTTTAGCTCTCAATTTGAGTATTACCTGCCATCTAATTCCCCTGGGTGAGTTTGCTTCTTTTAGTTCTAGAGTTGTCAAATGTTCTGTTAATTCATAAGTGTGGGATTTTCCAACTTCTTATTGTGCTATGAACTTTCCTCTTACAACTGTTTTTATTGTATTCCAATAATTTGGATATGTCATTTTCATTGAATTTTAGGAATTGATGCTACAGGTGAGAATTGTTTAATTTATATGTGTTTGTGTGCTTTCTGGAATTACTGTTGCTATTGAATTCTAATTTAAGCCATGGTAAGATACATGAATTATTCCAGTTGTCGTATCTGTTGAAGTCTGTTTTGCTACCTAGCATGTGGTCAGTTTTTGAGAAGATTCCATGAGGTGCAGAGAAGAAGGTATATTCTTTTATGTGTAGATGGAATGTTTTATAGATGCCTGTTAAGAGGAAACGATGGGTAGACAAGGTAAGAACACCTGCAACACCACAAAGAGAAACTGAAGCTTCTTTCTCCCAGATGTTTGCATTCTAAGACTGTCCTATAACAGAGTCATCCTACAAAGACAGCTTAGCTCCTTCCCTTGGTGCTGTACATATCAAATGCAGTGAGGTTCCAGATTCTTACAGTTGTGGGTACCAATCCATCAGGGTGTGCCTTGTCCATCTGGCCCCAAGCTTTCTCTATATGTGTTGGTTTCTTCTTTATTCCTTCTCCTCCCCATAGTCAGTATTCTGGGGCCAAGCCATAGTGGATAGGTAAAGGTGTTTAAACTCTCTGCTTTTGTTTTCTTAGCATAAGATGGGTTTAACTTTAGAGATCTAAAAACAATAAGAGGGATTAATACAAAGAGGGATCTTAATAAAACACTTCACATACAACATGTAAGATGTCAGGAATCCTCAAAGATGATCCTAAGACCCTAAGCAATAGTGAAGAGGGTGCCTGAACTGATCTTCCCATATAATCAGATTGATAACTATCTTAATTGTCAACATAGAACATTCATTCAGCAACTAATGGAAGCAGATGCAGAGATACACTACTAAACACTGGGTCAAGTTCCTAAAGTCCAGTTGTAAAGAGGGAGGAGTGATTATATGAGCAAAGGGGTCAAGACAATGATGGATGTTCCCACAGAAATAGCTGATATGACCTAGTAGGAACTCACTGACTTATGACTGACAGCTGGGGACCCTGCATAAAAATACTAGGCCCCACAACCTCTCCAGCAAAGGCTATCATTGGAGTTTTTGATTTTAGCCATTCTGACAGGTATAAGATGGTATCTCAAAGTTGTTTTAATTTGCATTTCCCTGATTGCTAAGGAGGTTGAGCATGACCTTAAGTGTCTTTTGGCCATTTGAATTTCATCTGTTGAGAATTCTCTGTTCAGTTCAGTGTCCCATTTTTAATTGGGTTAATTAGCATTTTAAAGTTTAGTTTCTTGAGTTCTTTATATATTTTGGAGATCAGACCTTTGTCTGTCGCACTAGCCATAAATAAAGAACATTGAGCCTATAATTTGTGATCCTAGAGAAGCTCAATAAGAAGGTGAACCCCCAAAAATCATATAGTCTTCTGCCTGGATATGGGAAGTAGACAAGATTGCTGGGAAAAACTGGGAACTTGGGGTAGGTGGGATGGGGGCAAGGGGAAATGGGGTGAGAAAAGTGAGAAGGGGAGGATGGGGGAGCTTGGGGGAATGGGATGATTGGGATAAAGGAAGGGTGGATATGGGAGCGGGGAAGTATATATCCTAATTAAGGGAACCATCTTAGGATTGGCAAGAGACTAGACTCTAGAGGGGCTCGCAGGTGTCCAGGGAGATGTCCCCAGTTAGTTCCTTAGGAAACTGAGGAGAGGGAACCTGAAATGGCCCTATCCTATAGCAATACTGATGAATATCTTGAATATCACCATAGAACCTTTATCTGGTGATGGAAGGAGATAGAGACAGAGACCCACTCTGGAGCACCAGACTGAGCTCCCAAGGTCCAAAGGAGGAGCAGAAGGAGGGAGAACATGAGCAAGGAAGTCAGGATCGCGAGGGGTGCACCCACCCACTGTGACAGTGGGGCTGATCTATCGGGAGCTCACCAAGGCCAACTTGACTGGGACTGAATAAGTATGGGATAAAACTGGACTCTCTGAACATGGCGGACAACGAGGGCTGATAAGAAGCCAAGGACAATGGCACTGTTTTTTGATCCGACTGCATGAACTGGCTTTGTGAGAGCCTAGCCTGTTTGGATGCTCACCTTCCTGGACCTGGATGGAGGGGGGAGGACCTTGGACTTCCCACAGGGCAGGGAATCTGGACTGCTCTTCAGACTCAAGAGGGAGGGGAATGGAGTGGGGGAGGGGGGGAGAGGCGTGGGGAGAGAGGGAGAGGAGTAAGAGGAGGGGGAGGGAACTGGAAGGCGGGGAGGAGGCAGAAATTTTTTCAATAAAAAATAAATAAATAAAATGAAGGAAAAAAATCCTAGGCCCTCTGAATGTGGGACAGTTGTATGGCTGGGGCAGTCTGTGAAACCACTGGCAGTGAGACCAGTATTTATCACTGAGGCTTCAGCTATATTTATGGAGGCCATTCTCTTTGGATGGATACCTTGCTCAGACTTGATACAGGGTAGAGGGCCTTCCCACTGCCTTGAAGTGATATGCCAAACTTTGTTGACTCTCCATGGGAAGCCTTATTCCCTGAGAAGTGGATAGGGGATGGGGTGTGTGGAAAGTAGGGGAAGCAGGAGGAGGGGAGGATTAGGAACTTGGATTGTTAAAATCTCATGTAACATGAGAAAAGATTGTCTTAAAATATAAATAAATAAATATTATTTAGCTAAAATAAAAAATTTACTCCTAAAATGCCTAAATGGAAGAGCATTACCACCACAATTTCCTTCACTCACAATTCCCAAGAGTTTAGGAGTCCTTGATGCTGTCTGTGCTATTCGACCAAGTTCTCTGCTAATACATGTCAGAACCATAGTGTCATTTTGGCCAATCTCATTGTCCTAGTTTAGCCTATCTTCAGTACTCTAATGACATCTCAATCTGCATCATACTTAAAATTGCTTACCTCTAAACTAACATTTATACAACTGTAACTGTTAGTTATGGTTTTCTGAAACCATTTTGGAGATACAATGTCCAGAACATTGGTTTCTTATTTCTACTGAATTAGGATCACTGTGTAAATTGGCATGCTAGCTACCTTATTATTTGGTACAAACTCCTAATTTTATTATCTATTACTATTGGTGAACTGGATTCTTTTGTTTTAAGCATGATGTAACCATAAGGTGTGTGTGTGTGGGGGGGGTATTTCAGGTTTAAGATAACCTTCCTGTAAGTCACATAATTCACATTCAAGAACACTGTAGTTACTATAACATTCTTCCACAAACTACCTATTTGTCAGCTCTTGTGTGTATATATAATTCTGTGTATCAAATGTATTTTATCTCATCTGATATGTTACTAGAACTAATGGAAGAATGCAAAATACAATATTAAGCTTGAAGAATAACTCTACAATCAGGCATATTTTTGCTTTTGATGCTACCAAAATAGTGAAAGGGGATACAAATAATTATATTTATCTTTTGTGTATATAATAAAATATTTAAAAGTAAGAGCATATTTTTATCAAGTAGGCAAAAATTAAACCTTAACTTGAATGAGACTTTGCTCTATGTTCTTTAAATAGTAACCTTGATATAAAGTATTAATTATCTGAAGAAAAAGCACATTAAGCTACGAAGCTATTTCCCCTATTACAGCGAGAGACAAGAAAGAAACTTGATTCAGTTCTTGTGAAAGACTTAACGAGGGAAAAAACAGAGAACGGAAAGCCTTAATCAGACCTTCAAACAAAAAAGTCCTTTGAACATAATGAAATAAGCAATTTCCTTTTCTCTTGGGGCAACACCATTTCAATCTTCAAGAATTTCCGATTTAGTCCTTGACCTTTTCAATGAGGTCATCACCAAAGGAAATGTCTTGTTTCAAAAGAAACTGTAGACATTAGAAATTCTAGAGAGCTTGAGTATAGACCACGTTAGATCCTATTGGTCTGAAGAATGTGAGTAAGTAATGGTTGTTTGATGAAGAAATCACTTTCCATAGACATTAACAATTATCATATACATTATATGAATTTATAGTCATACCTAAGCCAAAGTCCTCAACTCAGGAATAACATTCCAATTACTTTTGTAATTGATTATTATCAATATCAGAAATAATACTTTATTGACTGAGAATTATCAGACTAAAAGCGCTTTCTATACCTTTGAAATTTAAGCTGGCAAAAGAGATAGAGTTGTTGAGGCAAAAAACATGTTAAAATATTTCAATTCACTATGTATCTTTACCAAATTAAAATCAGGCACTTTTGTAAACCATTGTATCAGTGAAATAATTTACTCATATTTCCTTTTAATGGTGAGCATATATAAGTAGCTTCAATGCCATAATTTTTAGCATCACTTTGCTACTTTAATGACTGGAATCAATGTCTGTTTCTAAATAATGGTAATTAACTTATATATGTGCATAATGAAGAATAGCGAATCAAGTAAGTATGAAAACATGATAAGACATAATCTACACCAGTCAGGAATATAATGCTTATAAAGGTTTTAAATCACAAATAAACTTGAGACCAGAGAATTATATTTTAAATGTTTTTCAACTTCTTTATTCTAACATTAAATAGCAACTTCTATAAATAGTAAAATTAATTGGTGGTTGGTTACTCTTTATACATGATGAATAATATTTCTGGATAGAAATTGAGTGGTGTACTGCAGAAATTTGTCACAGAGAAGCCAGTCTGTGATGGTATAAAGTACCAGATTAGGTCAAGCAAAGCAATGCTTTCAGTTAAGTACCACGCTAGTGCGCACCCAGTGGTGAACTGTGGCAGATGCAAATGATGAACTAGACTTGCAAGATGCTCTACTCTGTTGTGCACCTCATAAGTTGTTCATGACTCACGGGTCTTGTGTCTGACCCATACTGTCCATAGACACTTTATCTCAGTTCTAATATTCATCATTTCTACCTTTTAGCCACAAACAAGTTCCAAGGAATAAACATTTTTACAGGAAGAGGATCCTGGATTTTAGACAGTGTTATGCACTCTTGGAATTAAATTAAATTTTAAATACAAAATACAAAAACTTTCCAATAATATTATGGCTGACATTCACAACTATCTGCCTCAAACCCAATACCACATCACCCTGATCATTATCACTTCTGGCTGTCCTGCTTTCACTGACAAAGCAACACATTGTCAAAGTTATTTTTCGTATCTATTAACTTTCAAACTCCACAAATCCCGCTAGTGAAATCATAGTTTTAGCCAATCAAATAAACAGCATTTTCATTGATAATGGTTAGCTTAAACCTTGGCAAGGAACCTAATCTTTTTTATTATATTTTGGTTAAAAAAATAAAAGCTCAGATCAGATATTCCACCCTAATAAAGCAACACAAAGGAAACATTCTTTGCTGTTGAAAGCCATTTTGTCTGCATGCAATGACAGGAAACGCTAAGGCAATCTTACCATTTCGAGTGGCAAGAAAATACACAGCCTGAGGACAACGGAAGGAAAAATGAAAATTTGTTAAGTTTCATATGGCATTGCTGAGTCTTGATTTCTAAACAAGCAGATCAGGAAAATAGCGTAAATATGAGCTGAGATTTCTCCTGGCGTCAGCATACACATTTTAACTAAGAAGTTAGCTATTAAGTTGGTAACGTTTGTTTTTTGTTTTTTGTTTTTTTTTTACTTTATTATTACTAGGAATCAAAATTTTCATTCCCCCCCTCCTCCCACTTCACTCCCGTTCCCCCACTTACCCTTTCCCTCACCCCCTCCTGGCCTAAGAGAGGGCAGTGTACCCTGACCTGTGGGAAGTCCAAGGCCCTCCCCCCTCTATCCAGGCTTAAGAAGTTATGCATCCAAATAGACTAGGATCCCAAAAAGCCAGTACATGCAATAGAAACAAACCCCAGTGCCATTATCATTGGCTTCTCAGTCTGCCCCAATTGTCAACCACATTCAGAGGGTCCAGTTTGATCCCATGCTTTTTCAGTCCATTGCAGCTGGCTTTGGTTGAGTTCCCATTAGTTCAGGCACACTGTTTCAGTGGGTGGATCAACCCCTTGTGGTCCTGACTTCCTCGCTCATATTCTCCCTCCTTCTGTTCTTCAACTGGACCTTGGGAGCTCAGTCCAGTACTCTGATGTGGGTCTCTGTCTCTATCTCCATCTGTCTCTAGTCGAAGGTTCTATGGTGATATTCATGATAGTCATCAGTCTGAGTACGGGCCACTTCAGGTACCCTCTCCTCCACTGCCCAGGGTCCTAGCTGGGGACATCCCTGTGGACATCTGGGACCCCCTCTAGAGCCAAGTCTCTTGCCAACCCCACAATGCCTCCCTTAATTAAGATATGTTCTTCCCTGCTCCCATATCTGTCCTTCCTCCATCTTAACCATCCCATTCCCCCAAGCTCTCCCTAACCCTCCCCTTCTCCTTTTTCTCTCCCCCTCTCCCCGTCCCCACCCCACCTCACCCCCATACTCCCCACTTTTGCCTGGCAATGTTGTCTGCTTCCATTTTCCAGGAGGTTCTATATATGTTTTTGTTTGGGTTCACCTTATTACTTAGGTTCTCTAGGATCGCAAACTACAGACTCAAAGTCCAAGGTAACCATTAAAAAGAAGTTGTCAAAGCTGTATTTCTGAATACTATACAAACATATCAGTTCATTTAGCATTGCAACTATTGGTGGGGGAAATGCACCTAATGACAATTAAAGAATCTATACTATTTAAAATACATCAATGTCCTTAGAATTGATGGGAAAGAATTAAATTAAATGGCATTGATTACTAAAATTGCTATATGTGATAAAACTGCTTTCAGGAAAAATTACTATGTAAAACCTATTAACTTTTTCTTGCTTTTCATTTAAGAATTGTAAAAAGCTATCAATCAAGATGATCAAGCAGTATATCCTAGTGGATTGCTATAGGTAATTATAGTCTTTTCCAAGGAATCAAATAAATGTGTAATTAGTTGGAATACTAAATTAACTCAAGAATATTTGTAAGCTGTTTTTTTTTCATTTTCTTTGCTTTTCCAAGACAATATAAAAGCATACTGGCATTTCTTTTGTACTTTAATAAATAAAGCCCCCTGGATATCAGAGAGTAAAGCAGCCTTGCAGACCAGGCAGTGGTAACACACACCTTTAATTCCAGTAACCTAGTTGCTATAGAAGCCAGGCAACATATGCTTTAATCCCAGTGGTGAATGTCTTTAATCCCAGCCCTAGAGAGGATTATAAAATGGGAGGAGACAGCTCTAAAACACAATCTCATTCTGAGATTCTTGGAGGCAGGATTGCCATGTCAGACTGAGGTAGAGGTAAGACCAGTCACTGGATGATTTGCTTTTCAAATATTCAGATTGAACCCCAATTTCTCTCTCTGAGTTTTTATTGTGTTTTACTCCTATCAAATTCATCCCAATATGTATAAAATAAAAAAGTTTAATTTTTTTCTTATATTGGTAAGTGGATGGAATTTGCAATTTTCTAGTTTCTAAATGGTAGTGTTTCTCTGTGGTCAAAATCACATTGAAATATTTAACATTGGTAGTTTATTGAAAAAAATCAGTGACAGCTAAAGTTTGAAATAACTTTTATGGGTAAATGAAAGCTTTTGAATTAAAAAAACAAATAATAAATGTTGGCATAAGCCTACAGCAAGGCAAAATTTAGCTAGGCAGGGAAAACTAAACTGAATGCTGCGAGAAGGAAGGTGGAGTCAGAGAGGAGCCATGGAGCTACCACTGGAGACAGACACACTGAAATTTTGCTGTTAGGCTACGACCTTGTGGTGATGCACAGATTAATGGAGATGGATTAAATTAAGATGCAGGAGTTAGCAAATAAGAAGTTAGAGATAATGGGCCAAGCAGTGATTGAAATAATATGGTTTCTGTGTGATTATTTCAGGAGTCTGGGAAGCCAGGAAACAAATAAGTGGCCTCCTTACAACAAATTGGTGCCAAACATGGGGCCAACTAAAATCTACTTAAAACCTGAGAGGCTTGCAAAGGAATTCTAGACCCTAAAAAACAAACTTTAACTGCATTTATTTTCTCGAATGGGTTTTGCTTGCTGACAGTATGCTGTGGCTCCTTTAAGAGAGGTTTTTCTGATTCAGCAGTAGCAGGAAAAAGCCACTATTTTAAAATGCTGGCTTGCTGGGCCATGCTGCCAGCATGAACTCTATCTGTTTCTGGAGGTCTGACTATGGAGAATTTAAATGGGGTTTGTGAACAGATGCTACAACCTGCTTAATGGCAAAATAGACTGACTCTGTGCCTAGAAATGGGGCTGTGGGCATGGCTCTCAGAGGCAGCAAACAGCTCTGTCAGACTGGACTGGGCAGGGTAAGCAGCAAGTGCTGTATTTCCCCTATCAATGGTGACACTTAATTTCATAATAAGGGTTTAACATTTTAAGAAGCACTTTTGGTCAGAAAAAGATTACAGATAGGCAATAAAGACAAATTCATATTTTTTTTAAAAAAGACCTCTGAATGGGTCACAGTGTTGGATAAATGTATTTATGCTTGGGACAGAGAAGAAAAGGAGTATAGAGAGTTAAAATAAAGTAAATGGTTTATAAAAAACAAAGACACAGAGTACAGACAGTCATAGATTAGATTAAAGGAGTAAAGATAATAAAATAAATATTAAATTTGTAGAAAAAGTAATAGAGTAAAAACAAGCCACAGAAAGATGAAAAATTCACAGAGTCTGGATTATGTATATTACTGAGTTACCTTTGAATGTTTTGACTGCAGAGAGACATTTGATTCTGGGGACTGCTAAGCTAAGCCAACATATATATTTCAAAGGTATCTTCAATTCAAAATTTGAGTCTAAGGATATGTTGCTTTGGAAAAGATGTTCATTTGTTTCCATAGAAGGTGAGGACCCGTGGATTTCATCTAGACTAAGGTGGTTTGATGCACCAAGAGCCCTGAAAGGTTGCCTCAAAAAATTATTTCACCCAATAAGCAGCAGGAAGCAGTTTGAAGATAAACTACGCCCATATTCTCAAATATTGTTTGTTAATGTGTCTTTATATTTAAAGAGTGATATGCTATAGAGATTTGCATTGGTATGAATCTTGGTTTATTGATACAAACTTGAGGTCAATTTTGTTTATATGTATATTTTTGCTCTTGATATTATGTTTGTTTAGCTCATTTAAAAAAATGTAATATATAATTAAGAAATACAGGTTAATAGATAATCACCTATAATAGTTAAGCTTGTAGTCATGTCAGTTAGGTTTTCTAGATATATAGGGATATATTCCTGTTAGATAAGTATTCTTCAAATCTTTCAGAGACCTTCAGAATATGGCATTTGAAATGTTTTAAGACATTGGAACTTTTCATGGACAATGAGACACATCTGCTCCTGGCAGCCCAATTACTTCAAGAGGATGATGGGCACTGAAGAGGCTCCTCATGGAGTTTGTTAGCTATTTGGGCAAGAAACTGCTCTTGCCTGGACTGCTTGATGAACTGGACATGCAGGGCTCACAGAAAAATGACTGCTAAACTTGCCTAAAGGTGAGACAATCCGTCAGGGTTCCTGATTCATGAAAAAGTCTACCAGATATTCTACAGGACAGAGAAAAATGTGATAGACAAACTGCCAATATAGGTGGAACTGTCTTTGAAATTTCCTGCTCTATGGAAAAGTCTGCTAAATACTATGGGCCTGTGGCCTAAAAATTGGATGCCCTGATGATAAAGAAGAACATTTTGGTGACTGTACAGGCAGTGAGATTTCAGTGTCAGTTCTAGAGTTTTGGAAGTTGCTTACAACTGACTTCCTGTTTACTTAGGTAATAATATATCCTTCTGGAGTCTCTGATGGAGCTGAAGAATTTATAGTTATGGTTATAGCTTTCCTTAGTTATAATAAAAGATAAAGTAGATATAAATATTTTAACTGTAATTCTTGCTTGATACCTGTTTTGTTATATATTATTTACTATGTTAAAGTTAAAACCTTCCTTTTTATTTAAACAGAAAAAGGGAGATGATATGTGATTCCCTTCTGTATGCTGTGAATACCATCAATGAATAAAGATAGCTGGTTTGAGCCTATAACAAGGTAGAACTTAGGTGGGGAAAACTAAACTGAATGCTGGGAAAAGGAACATGGAGTCAGAGAGGAGCCATGGAGCCACTCCTGGAGACAGACACACTGAAACTTTGCTGGTGGGCATGATCTGGTAGTGATGCACAGATTGTTGGAGATGGGTTAAATTAAGATGTGTTAGCAAATAAGAAACTAGAGCTAATGAGCCAAGCAGTGATTTAAATAATATGGTTTCTGTGTGAATATTTCGGGAGTCTGGGCATCCTGGAAATGAATAAGCAGCCTCCTTACAACATATGTGGGCCTATGTGGGCTACACTAGGTCTTCTGCTTATGTATTATAGCTATTAGCTTAGAATATTTATGGGGCTCCTGAGTGTGAGAATGAGTGGGTCTTTGATCCTTTTGCCTGCTCTTGGGACTCTTTTCCTCTTGTTGAGTTGACATGAAAAGTTTTGCTTCATCTTAATATATTTTTCCATGTTTAGTTATATGTCTTAAAAGCCTGTTCTTTTCTAATGAGAAACAGAAGGGGACTGGATCAGAAGGGGAAAGGAGGTGGGAAGGAATTGGGAGGAGCAGAGGGAAGGGAAACTATAATCAAGATACTTTATATGAGAAAAGAGTTTATTTTCAATAATAAATAAAAACTTTAAAAAGAAAAGAAATATTCGACTCCCAGGAAAATCCTCTCTATAAATGAATAATCTCACTATGTCACTAATGTACTATTTCACACTGTAAACAAAAAGAACAGGTTTCAGATGTTAATGCAGTATAGAAAAAATAGAATGAGGAAGCTAACCTTGGGACATCCAAAATTTTTCTATATTTTAATTTGTATTCCTTTAGACATATGACCTTGAAAAAGAATGAGTTAATTCTGAAATTTAATGTCACTACTTGAGTTTTTGTTGAAAATATTTATCTACTTACCTTAAAAAAATAATTAAAAAGCTGAGTGCAAATGAGCAGGAGTACTTCAAGATGGGATTTTGTACGGTAAAGTCATTTCCCACTCACAAAAGTGGTACTTGTTATTTCTTAAGGCTTTGCATTTTGTTTTACTTTATGACACAGAAAACACATTAGAAAAGGAATCATACTTCATGAGCATGTGTTGTTCAGTAAACTGTGCATTTCAGCTTCATATAAAAACTAGGATTTTGTTTTACCATGAGAAGTTTTTTTATCAGACAACTTTTTAAAAAAAAAAATGCTTGCAAGCATGGATGTCTGATTAAGATATTTGAGAGTCTCATATGAAGTTCCCAAGACTTTCCCCAGGTAGTAGAAGGACAGCTCCCCACGTCAAATGTACCTTGTGTTATCAACTAAAGGATGCAGAGTGTCAAAACAAGTCAGTGTCAGGCACAGGGGAAACATAAACAGTAAAAGAGACTTCATGTAAGGTGAGCAACATGAGAGTTTAAATGTTTGTGCCAAACACTAATCAGTCAGATTTCAGACATAAAAGACCTATAAATGGATCACAGTGTTGGATGAATGTATGTAGGCCTGAGAGAGAAAAGAAAAAGAATATAGAGAATAAAGTTAATGGTTTAAAAAAAGGGTAAAGTTTTTAAAGACACAGAGAGTTATAGATTAAAAGAAATAAAAAAATAATAAGCCACATAAAAATGGCAAATTCACAGGGAGTCTGGATTATGTACATTATGTTTTCTTTAAAATTTTTGACTGTGAAGGAGCTAAATACAGAGAAACATTTCATTGTGTGGTCTGCCAAACTACATGTATGTTCTAAAGATATTATGATTTCAGAATTTGGGTCTAAGGATATGATGCTTTGGAGAGGGTCTTCTTTTGTTTTCACAGAGGATGAGACCCTATGGATTGCGTCTATTCCAATATGGTATGATAGACCACGCCCTCCTGAAAGGTTGCTGTGAACACCCTCAAAAAATTACTTCACTCAACTGCCAACTGAGATGACCCTGGCACACAGGTTATACCATAAAACACCTAATTAATGACACCCCCATTCAGCAGAAAACAATTTGGAGAGAAAAAACTGTGCCCATGTTCCCAAATATTGTTTATAAATGCTCTTTTACATTTAAAGGGGGAAATGATATAGGTATGAATAATTTGCATTGGTATGGATTTTAAGGTCAATTTTGTTATATGTATATGTATTTATGATCTTGATTAAGGTATTATGATTGTGTAGTTTATTTTAAAAGTATAATGTATAATTAGAAAATATAGATTGCTAATGGATAATCATCGATAATAGTAAAGCTTGTAGTCATGTTATTTAGATTTTCTAGATATATAGAGATATATTTCAGTTAGATAGGCATTCTTCATATCTTTCAAAGGCTACAGAATATGGCATTTAAATGTTTTAATAATTTAGGGCTTTTCATGACAATGAGACACTCTGCTCCTGGCAGCACCAATCTACTTCAAGAGGAAGATGGGCATTGAAGAGGCTCCTTATGAAGTTTGATAGCCATTTGGGCAAGAAACTGTTCTTGCCTGGACTGTTGCATAAACTGGACACAAAGAGCCTGCAGAGAGAGGACTGTTAAACTTGCCTAAAGGTGAGATGGTCTTTTGGCGTTCCTGATCTATGAAAGAGTCTACAAGACATTCTGCAGGACACAACAGAAAGTGACTAAACTGTCTTTGGAATTTCCTGCTTCTTGGAAATGTCTGCTGGATACTATGGGCCTGTAGGCTGAAGATGGATGCCCCAATGGTACAGAGGAACTTTGGGTGACTGTCCAGGCAGCGAGATGTCTCTGTCATTTCTAGAATTTTGGATTTCTTGTTTGCTTAGGTAATATTATATCCTTCTGGAGTCTTTAATCGAGTTGAAGAATGGTTAGTTATAGTTATAGTTTTCCTTAGTTATGATAAAAGATAAAATAGATATAAATATTGTGACTGTAATTCTTGCTTTATAACTGTTTTGCTATATGTAATTTTACTATGTTAAAGTTAAAGCCTTTCTTTTTTGTTTAAACAGAAAAAGGGGAAATGATGTGGGAGTCTTCTGTTATGTGTTGATTTCATTGGTTAAATAAAAAACTACCTTGGCCCTTTAATAGGACAGAAAATTAGGTAGGAGGAGTAAACAGAACAGAATGCTGGGAGAAAAAAGCCGAGTCAGGCAGTTGCCATGATTCTCCCACCCGACACAGTCACAGGTTAAGATATTTCTTGGTAAGCCACCTCATGGGCTACACAGATTATTAAAAATGGGTTAGATAAATATGTAAGAGCTAGCCAATAAGAGGCTGAAATTAATGGGCCAAGCAGTGTTTAAAAGAAACAGTTTCTGTGTAATTATTTCGGTTAAAACTAGCTAGGATCCGAGGTGGTGGAAGCGGCCTGCAGCTCCTACAACAGCGAACTAAGTGGTAATAATAATGGCTGAAATAGATTACTTACAATGGCACAAATGAGTGTTATTTCCTAGTGTCCCATTATTAGTTTAGCATTAGGAAAGAAAATGCACCATATTCCTGAAGAAAGGAGCATTCATGGGATGGAAATTTAGATTTAAAGTAAGGCAAGATTTCAGATATTTGTAGCAGAATGCTAAGTTTATCAATGTCTAGTTGATAAAAAAGTAATTATTTCGGGGATAGTTTCTGATTCATTCAGAAACCACGAGGTTTCTGAATTTCTTTACCAGATTTTCTGAGCATGTTACTATCTGATGGATTAACAAAACCATGATTAAATGTAAGCAAACCATCAACCCCCCATGCATAACAAATGAAAAATGATACTAAATAAGGCACAGATGTTCAAAAGAATTTCACGAGGATTGCAGAATGGAAACTTCACAGAATGGCTCAGACTTCAATTTTTTTCCCACAATGCTATACTGTTCTCAGAAAATGAATTAGTAAATAAGAGTTACAAGCAATTTGAATGTTGACACACACATGTGCAGAGTGGTAGACAGAGTAGGAGGAAATTCTAAGGAGTAAATGTCTAGACAGATCCCATTTCTGTGAAATGAAATGGATCTTGAAAGTAGCACTTTAAAAATATGAATTGTGATTATTAAATACATGAACAAATCACATGATCATATCAAAATGAATCACAATGCAAGAGAAAAGATATGGAGAGACAAAATCTCCACATTCGTAAACTTTAACACATTTTTAAACATACAGAGCAACTAATTTATTTTGATGTAATCAGTGGTGAAAGTAATGCCATTAACCATCAGCAATGCTATTAATAAGAGTCATGTGCTGTGTAAAGCTGTTGGACGGAGTTAAAAGGATCAAAATGTTCGAGGATATTAAAAAAGTGGCGTGGTCCCAGTTGCTTTTGTAAGGGATTTTAAATTAAAACAGCAAAGCCTCCAAAGCATCATACAATGGGTGGAAGGAACTCCAAGCTAATTAACTCGAATTCTTGTTTTGTTGTACAGCTTAGCAGTAATCTTTCATGGAGTTCATGAAGAGATTACCTGGCCTTGAGATACATTTGAAGAAGGGGGTAAGTGGAGGCTAAGACAACCATCTGAAACAGTGGCCTGTTCAGGCATGTCTGAGCCTTGTGCCTACTTCTAGACTAGAGTTTTTATCTTGGTATAAAATGCACCCCTCCATGTAAATAACTTTATTAAATTCATGCCTATGAATGAATTCATATGGGTATATATCATAAGAAGATGGAGTAATATTTCTTAGCCAGGATAAAGTGTAAATGTATTTATAACATTTAACTTGGAATTTCCAGTAACTATTTAAAGACCCATATGTCTATATATCTGTAAGGCTATATCTCTGTGCAGAGGGCTTGTACAGTGTGAAGGAAGCATTGGGTTCTGCTCTCAGCCTTGCAAAAATTCAAGAAGTACTGCTGTGCATTGCTAACTGTAATTTCAGTTACAGTTTTTCAACAATCTTAATTTAAAGAGTATGGCAGTACATATTAATGTAAAAATAATGATTGACAGCATGCCATTATTTTAATTTTCCCCTTTGAAATAGTATCTTATCATGACGTATTGACGGATCTGCCCTCACTACCATAGTACAGGCTAGCATCAAATTTGCAGTAGTCCTTCATTGCTCTGGTTTACTCATTATGGTTACATGTTTAGATCTTGCTATTGAAGACACAACACATTTTGGTTGCAGTACATAGAGAAATCAATCTTGAATTGTTCAATAAATTCTCTGCTGAGTTGCTTTCTTTATATAAGAAGTTATGCAGAGGAAGAAACAGTATCAACGTTCTTAGCCATTAACTGGACCACATGTTATAGTGTCAACCTGGGAGGCAAGATGTACCTGCTGGTACTATAGTGACATGACTAAATTGCTGTAAGTAAACACATTATGATTGTACAGGAAGGGATGCATATCTAGTACTATACTGTAAGTGTAGCCACAACTCATGGTTAGAAAGGTCATTGACCCTACAAGGAAATTTACCATAGTTTTTTTTTTTTTTAAATGATCATGGGAAATATGTATCTACCACCTTTCCCTACAAGATTCAGGAAACATTGCAGAAGAGGGAAAGGAGGAATGTAAGAGCTGAAACTTGGGGAGGAGTACAGTAAAGTGTTTTCCTCTAGACATACCATGACTTTTAAACCCATGAACTCACAGCAGTGATTACAGGCATATGAGCTTCACAAGATCAAGCCAGTCCAATTTCTAGCATAAATGGAATAGGTGACCACCAGGTACCACCACTGCTGAGGAGTATTTGGCAGTAGAAAGCTATTTGGGCTGTGCGGGATAGTTTCATGTCAACTTCACACAGGCTAATATTGTCTGAGACGGGGGATCCTCATTTAAGAAAATGCCTCTAAGCACAGTAGAGATGACCCTTTGGGGGAGACTTGGGGAACTCAGTCCTGATGTTGTGAGCATGGGAGAACTGTCCCCATTACTCTTCCGCCATATGGTAACATGGGTGGGGCATAGATGCCCTCCCTTCCCCCCATCAATGCTGACAGCAGGTGGAAGATCTAGCCCTGATGTCATATGAGTGGGAAAACTGTCCCTGTCCCTATGTATCTCCTGGGCAGCACAGAACTGGTCCCAAAGGTGCAGATGCGGGAGAAATGACTCTGAGGATGTGAAAACCAGAGAAGTTTCATTACCATAGATTGTGAAGGCCATACACTTGAGTATGCAAAGTAAGTCTACTGAGCACTTAAACAACTCAGCTCTGTGACAGTACCATGAACCAAAGAACTTTCTTAGCTTCTTTAGCCTGCTGCAAGAGATCTGGCGACTTATAAAAGATGTACTTTAACAAGACTGAAGTATTATTCATGAACTACAAGTTAAATTATGCAGACATTGATTCTTATCCCTAACATAGTTCAGGACAAAAATTTGAATGCAGATTTTTAGAACATATGTTGAAGTAGTGAGGAGTTAAGATTTGTGTAAAGCATTGCACCTGAAAAATGGACATATGTAACAATGTTTAAATATGTCACTTTTAGTCTAAGAACATCTGCAAAATATCAAATACAACCAAGTTCTATTATTGTCACACATACTGAGCATTCAAATTAGTAAGCTTTTCTGATTAAAATGTAAATGCCTCATTGCCATCTAGAGAGGTTCTATTGTAGCTTATGGAAACACAGTGTTTTAACATTTATCCAAACTATCATTTTCAAACTTCTAAAATTACTAGAAAATGTACCAGCTGGAAGTCGAAGTGGTTGATGTTAGTTCTTTCCTTGTTTATTTTTACTTGAGTTTAAATCTTCACAAAAGTAAGAGGAAAGATAATGTCAAAGAGACCAAACACAACCTGAGCAGGGAAAGTATGTCCAGAGACTGAATGTGCTGTTTCCATAACTACATAGAAAAGTCTTGGTTACATGGAAGATTCTTCAGCTTAATTTATTTTCCTTGTGCATGTTTTTTTTATCATCATTACAATGTAAGCAGTATAAATAAATGAGCTAAAAGACTGACTTACACCTATTGAAAACCATCTTTCACCAAGACATGAAGCATCTGCCGAACATCTTTCAATGGTAAATTGTAGACAGTGGTGTATTTAAAATGATAATTCTTAAATTGACTTCCTTAGAAAGAAAGACAATTAATAAAAGGGAAAACATTTTTAAATCAAATGATGTCTAAGTCTTCAAAACCTGGCAGTGGGCACTTTTATTTGTATTATACCAAATAGTAAAACAAAGGCTTATAAAGAATCTTTTATTTCTCTTTCTAGATAATCAAATTCTTTTCTACCTTTCCAAAAGTTTTGTCATCTTGAGACCCAATACTTCATATCAAAAGCGTAAAATATTAAAGCTAGAGACATGTAAAGTTAGACAAAAACTACTGAATCTGATACAGCTGGGGATAATTAGAAAAAAAAAAAAGCTTTTGCCAGAAAGAAAAGGAAGTTATGTAGACAGTTTTCTCTAGCCAGGCTTTGGAAGACCTACAGAGTAAGAAAATATTTCAGGTTCCGCCCCTTTCTCTGTAGTTCCACATAGACTCTAAGAGGAAACTTCAACGAATTGAACATCTTAAAATACAGTAGAAATACTCAGTGTTCCATGAGGACTTTGTTAACAAAACATAATTAACTCTAATATTGGGAAAACTAATCATTTTGAAGGTTTTAGTTGTATTTTAAAGTCAGTCTTCAAGCTTAAACATGACAAGTTAAGTCCCAGGGTCATCAACCAAAATGACTAAATGTTTACATCTCTTTCTATCTATGGTCTCTGCTGACATACTGACATCACCAAAGATGGCTGCTCTCTGCATAGTACTTTACTCAGTTTACTCGCATGAAAATATTTACATAGGGTATGATATATCCAATTATGATGTTTCAATGAAAGTGTATCACGGCTTCACCCAGAACAAAGAGTGATGTGAGAAATGGTAGACGGATTTCTAATGATTTGTATTAGCAAGGGCAAAGTCTTTAATTTGCCTTTTTACAACAGCCAAGGCTGTGCTGTTCTTCCTTCCTTCTTTCCTTTCCATATATTGTATGTCCCTGTTTGTGTCTGTGCTGATATATGTGATCATACCAGGACCTAGGCAGGCCAGAGAGCTACAGCAATTTCTTTCACTATCACTATCCACCTTGCTTTTGGAGATGGGATTTCTCACGAAATTGTGGCTCAGCATCTGGTAATGGAGGCTGGCTAGTCAGCAAGCACCTGTGTCCCTCCAGTCTATGCTAGCCCAGTGTTGTGATTATGAATGTATGCCTTAAGTGTCACATTTTCTCTGGGTGTTGGGGACTTAATCTTGCATGCCACTTTCCTTTCCTAGCATCCGAGGGATTATTTTGTTTGTTTTCATTTGGTTTTTCTTTTCTTTACTTTCTTTCTTTCTTCCTTCCTTCCTTTTTTTTTTTGATAATTGAAATTTTATGTGGATTGGAAGCACTGTGCATTAGATGTCATCTGTACTTCTGTCATCCAACAGAATAAAACAACCTCTGTGTCCTTTTCGTTACTATCTAAATATTGTATAACCATGAGAAACTCATTCTAGTAAGGAAAAGTGCCTGAAAATAACTGTTCACATAAAAATCTGAAAGACTATTTTTGAAGATTTGGGGGAAGTTAACTGGATTTCTGAAATCAACTCATGTTTATGTTGAATAAACATAAGAATATGCTTGCTGTCTACACATTACATTGTTGATGTATTGTAACAAATAAGCAAGATCACATTTATTGGTAGTGTGTAGGTGAAGAGTTTGATTTCCCCACAGGATACAAGGGGTTGATGAATATTTCCATGTCTGTGACAATGAGTAAGAAAAACGAAAGAAGGATTTCCTGATGTTTCCATTTTGAATGCTGCTGTTCTCATGTTCACCTTTGCCTCTTGTTTCTACAAACCTTTTCCTTTTCTTATGTTGACGTTAAGCTGAGGCCAATGCATGTGTTGTGTTATGAAAAGTGAACAATGATTTGTAAATTGTTGATACAGTGAACTAACTGTTCACATATGATTTCAAGACACTGGACTAATCACCTATTTAAATGCTTCACCATGGTAGATGAAACAACTACTTAAGTCTGTCCCTTTAAATTGTCAAGTTATTTGAAAGAGATTATTTATACATTTTTAATTAAAATGCAGTGAAATCACATTTCTCCTTCCCTTTTCTTCCTCCAGCCCCTCCCAAGTCCTCCCATTCAAATTTTCAATGCTTTCTGATGCTCAGATTGATAGCCTATTTTTCTTTGATTATTATATATGATCATTATTTAAAATTAAAATTGTTTTTAGAAGTCAAATGCTATATTACATTTCAATTTATTAAAAATATTAAGAATCAAAATACTTACTATATTCCTATTGGAGTGACACTTTTAAGTTTTCAAAGCCATGCACAGGTAAGTTTGGAGCAACTGCATTTCTCTCCAAAACTTATTGTAAAAATATCTGCATTGCCTAGTTTTGAAAACAAGATGATAAAATCTAATCTGCCTTTATTTCTTTAAATAAGTATTGTTATTTAAGAATATTTGTCTGTATGAGACTGTATAAGGCTCTCAATACACGGGACAAACTGGTGAAGCTTGAACTATCTGAGAATCCCCTGGCAATAGGACCATGATATATCCTTGGTGCATGAGTTAGTTTGTTGGAGGCCATTCTCTATGGTGAGACGCTTTGCTCAGCTTTAATGAAAGGGGGAGGGGGCTTGGTCCTGCCCCAACCTAGTGTGCCAGACTTCGTTGACTTCCCACAGGAACCTTTACCCCTTAGAACAGTGAATAGGGGGACAACAAGTGGGGGAGTGAGGGGGGCAGGAGGAGAGGAGGGAGGGAAACTGTGATTAGAATGTAAACTGAAAAAATAAATAAATAAAAATTTAAGAAGAATATTCACTCCAAATGGGTCTGTTAAATTCTGTATCCAAATCCTAGATTAAAACATAGTATCCTCCAATCTAGTTTCCAGAGAAGGCAATAACTGAAAACTGACCTTATTCTATTTAAAGTTTTTCATGTGACATTGCAACTCTGAGCCCTGCTTACTGTCGGGGAAAGTTTCTCCCTGCCCAGAGTAGGAAGTGTTCAGCTCTGACACATACATGGCAAAGGCTCCAGGTTGCACAACAGCAGAAGCCGCTGCCAGTCCCTGGGGCTAGGACTCCTGAGGAGTCTGTTTTCCGTGGAACTTGGCTTTCTCTGTGGTCTGTAAAACCACATAGTTCTGAGTAACTGCATCCATCACTAAAGAGCAATTCAGACTTCAGGTAATCACTAGTCACCCAGGATATTCCCTCGTTATGACCATTTGCTCAAACAAGGAAGCTTATATCCTTTTGGAGAAACATCATTATTACCGTTACTTTTAAAGCATCATTCCCTTATATGCTTACATTTTCTAAATTTAGTCTTCCATTTTAAACCTCTATCCATGCCAATCCAACTCAAGCAACTCAAACAATTCTCTCATGTCGGGCAGTGGTGGCGCACGCCTTTGATCCCAGCACTCGGGAGACGGAGGCAGGCGAATCTCTGTGAGTTCGAGGCCAGCCTGGTCTACAAGAGCTAGTTCCAGAACAGGCTCCAAAACCACGGAGAGACACTTCCTGGCCATCCTACAGGGGCTATACTGCCCAAACCGCCTCTCTCTTCCTATCCCATTCAGCTTACATCCAGATCCCCACACCCCCTGTCTCCCTCCCTCCCTCCCTTCTTTGGGGCATAGCACCTCCCTGCTCAGCCTGCTAGGGTGCTGGGACCGAACCCGAACCGGGAGGACAAAGGGGTGGCCGGTAGCTCATTTGTTCCCATAGACTGCCCGCAGCGAGCGGGGTGGGCCCTTTTTTCACGAGCTAACCAAGCAGCGCGGAGTTTCGATCTGGGCACCGAGTGAAACATCATTGTGGAGAAACATAACTGGGGAGTGACATCACTGGGAAGGTACATCAGTGGGCAAGAAGACCTGATCCTGTAAAAGAAGATCCAAAGGGGAGTATTGGGAGGAAGAGATGGGCAGACGCCAATGCAGGAATTCCCCCAACAATCTGAAAAACAACACGAAACCACCAGAAGCCAGTGACCCCCACAACAGGAGGACATGAACACCTTAATCAAGAAGAAGTAGAAAAAACTGACTTCATGAAAGTGATTGACACCCTTAAACAGCATATAAAAAACGCCCTTATAGAAATGGATGAGAAGTATAATAGAAAGTTCGAGGAATTGAGTAAATCAGTGAATGATACCCTAGGAAACCAAGGAAAAACAATCAAGCAGATAAAGGAAACAGTTCATGACTTGAAAACTGAAATGGAGGCAAAGAAGAAAACACAAACAGAGGGCCGGCTGGACATGGAAAATTTAGGTAAACGAATAGAGACTACAGAATCAAGTATAACCAGCAGAATACAAGAGATAGAAGAAAGAATCTCAGATTCTGAGGATAACATAGAGAAAATAAACGCTCTCATCAAAGAAAACAGCAAGTCCAACAAACTCTCATCACAAAACATTCAGGAAATATGGGACACAATAAAAAGACCAAACCTAAGAATAATTGGAGTAGAAGAAGGAGAAGAAGTGCAGCTCAACGGTACAGAAAATATACTTAATAAAATTATAGAAGAAAACTTTCCCAACCTGAAGACAGATGTACCTATGAAGGTTCAAGAAGCATACAGAACACCAAATAGGCTGGATCAAAAGAAAACATCCCCTCGCCATATGATAATCAAAACACAAAATATACAGAATAAAGAAAGAATATTAAGAGCCGCAAAGGAAAAAGACCAAGTTACTTATAAAGGTAAACCTATCAGACTTACACCTGACTTCTCTATGGAAACCATGAAAGCCAGAAGGTCCTGGATAGATGTTCTCCAAAAACTAAGAGACCACGGATGCAAGCCCAGACTACTATATCCAGCCAAACTTTCATTCACTATAAATGGAGAAAACAAAATTTTCCAGGATAAAAACAAATTTAAACAACACGTAGCCACAAATCCAGCCTTACAGAAAATAATAGAAGGAAAATCACTAACCAAGGAGTCCAACAATGACCATAATAACTCAGACATCTAGAGACTCTTCACCAGCGCAAATCAAAGAAGGAAAACACACAAACCCTACTATTAAAAAAGTGACCGGAGTTAACAACCACTGGTCATTAATATCACTTAATGTCAATGGGCTCAACTCACCTATAAAAAGGCACAGGCTAAGAGATTGGATAAGAAAACAGGATCCAACATTCTGCTGTCTACAAGAAACACACCTCAACTACAAAGAGAGGCACCTACTCAGAGTAAAGGGCTGGGAAAAGGCTTATCAAGCAAATGGACCTAAGAAACAAGCAGGAGTGGCCATACTAATTTCTAACAAAGTTGACTTCAAACTTAAATCAATCAGAAGAGATGGAGAGGGACATTTTATACTCATAACAGGAACAATTCATCAGGAAGAAGTCTCAATCCTGAATATCTATGCCCCTAATATAAAAGCACCCACGTACGTAAAAGAAACATTACTAAAACTCAAGGCAGCCATCAAATCGCACACACTAATAGTAGGAGACTTCAACACTCCTCTCTCACCAATGGACAGGTCAATCAGACAGAAACCTAACAAAGAAATTAGAGAATTAATGGAGGTAATGAAGCAAATGGACTTAACAGACATCTATAGATTATTCCACCCAAAGAGGAAAGAATATACCTTCTTCTCTGCAGCTCATGGAACCTTCTCGAAAATTGACCACATACTTGGTAACAAAGCTAACTTACACAGTTACAAAAAAATATTAGTAACCAACTGTGTCTTATCAGATCACCATGGATTAAAGTTAGAATTCAACAACAATGCTACCCCCAGAAAGCCTACAAACTCATGGAAACTGAACAGTCAACTACTGAACCATACCTGGATTAAGGAAGAAATAAAAAAAGAAATTAAAGTCTTCCTTGAATTCAATGAAAATAAAGAAACAACATACTCGAACTTATGGGACACTATGAAAGCAGTCCTGAGAGGAAAGTTCATAGCACTAAGTGCCCACCTAAAGAAAACAGAGAAAGCACATATTGGAGACTTAACAGCCCACTTGAAAGCTCTAGAAAAAAAAGAAGCAGACTCACCTAGGAGGAGTAGAAGACTGGAAATAATCAAATTGAGGTCTGAAATCAACAAAATAGAAAAACAGAAAACAATCCAAAGAAACAATGAAACAAAAAGCTGGTTCCTGGAGAAAATCAACAAGATTGATAAACCCCTATCAAAACTAATCAAATGACAAAGAGAGAACACACAAATTAATAAGATCAGAAATGAAAAGGGGGACATAACCACAGACACAGAGGAAATTCAAAGAGTCATTAGATCTTACTACAAAAGCCTGTATGCCACAAAACTGGAAAATGTAAAAGAAATGGACGCTTTTTTAGATAAATACCATTTACCAAAACTAAACCAGGACCAGGTGAACAATCTAAACAGACCTGTAAGTCGCGAAGAATTAGAAGCTGTTATCAAAAACCTCCCTACCAAAACAAGCCCAGGACCAGATGGTTTCAATGCAGAATTCTACCAGAACTTCCAAGAAGACCTAATACCTATACTCCTTAATGTATTCCACAATATAGAAACAGAAGGGTCATTACAAAATTCCTTTTATGAAGCCACAATTACTCTGATACCAAAACCACTCAAAGACTCAACCAGGAAAGAGAACTACAGGCCAATCTCACTCATAAATATCTACGCAAAAATCCTCAACAAAATACTGGCAAATCGAATCCAAGAACACATCCGAAAAATTATACATTATGATCAAGTAGGCTTCATTCCTGAGATGCAGGGCTGGTTCAACATACGAAAATCTATCAATGTATTCCAGCATATAAATAAACTGAAAGAAAAAAACCATATGATCATTTCATTAGATGCTGAAAAAGCATTTGACAAAATTCAACATCCATTGATGTTAAAAGTCTTGGAGAGATTAGGGATACAAGGGTCATACCTAAATATAATAAAAGCTATATACAGCAAGCCGACAGCTAACATCAAATTAAACGGAGAGAAACTCAAAGCCATCCCACTTAACTCAGGAAGACGGCAAGGCTGTCCACTCTCACCATACCTCTTCAATATAGTGCTTGAAGTTCTAGCAATAGCAATAAGACAACATAATGGGATCAAGGGGATTCGAATTGGAAAGGAAGAAGTTAAACTTTCGTTATTTGCAGATGATATGATAGTGTACATAAGCGACCCCCAAAACTCCACCAAAGAACTTACACAGCTGATAAACAGCTTTAGTAATGTGGCAGGATACAAGATCAACTCCAAAAAATCAGTCGCCCTCTTATACACAAAGGATATGGAAGCAGAGAGGGAAATCAGAGAAGCTTCACCATTCACGATAGCCACAAACAGCATAAAATATCTTGGGGTAAATCTAACCAAGGATGTGAAAGATCTATTTGACAAGAACTTTAAGGCATTGAAGAAAGAAATTGAAGAGGATACCAAAAAATGGATGGACCTCCCTTGCTCTTGGATTGGGAGGATCAACATAGTAAAAATGGCAATTCTACCAAAGGCAATTTATAGATTCAATGCAATCCCCATCAAGATCCCATCAAAATTCTTCACAGATCTGGAGAGGACAATAATCAACTTTATATGGAAAAACAAAAAACCCAGGATAGCCAAAACAATCCTATACAATAAAGGATCTTCTGGAGGCATTACCATCCCTGACTTCAAACTCTATTACAGAGCTACAGTAATGAAAACAGTGTGGTACTGGCATAAAAACAGAGAAGTCGACAAATGGAATCGTATAGAAGACCCGGATTTTATCCCACAAACCTATGAACACCTCATTTTCGATAAAGGAGCTAAAAGTATACAATGGAAGAAAGAAAGCATCTTCAACAAATGGTGCTGGCACAACTGGATGTCAATCTGTAGAAGAATGAAAATAGACCCATATCTCTCACCGTGCACAAAACTCAAGTCCAAATGGATTAAAGACCTCAATATCAGCCCGAACACACTGAACCTGATAGAAGAGAAAGTGGGAAATACCCTACAACAGATGGGCACAGGAGATCGCTTCCTATGTATAACCCCAGAAGCACAGACATTAAGGGCAACATTGAATAAATGGGACCTACTTAAACTGAGAAGCTTCTGTAAAGCAAAGGACATGGTCACTAAGACACAAAGGCAACCTACTGACTGGGAGAAGATCTTCACCAACCCCGCAACAGACAAAGGTTTGATCTCCAAAATATATAGAGAACTCAAGAAACTAGACTTTAAAATGCTAATTAACCCAATTAAAAAATGGGGCACTGAACTGAACAGAGAATTCTCAACAGAAGAAGTTCAAATGGCCAAAAGACACTTAAGGTCGTGCTCAACTTCCTTAGCAATCAGGGAAATGCAAATCAAAACAACTTTGAGATATCATCTTACACCTGTCAGAATGGCTAAAGTCAAAATCACCAAGGATAACCTTTGCTGGAGAGGCTGTGGAGGAACGGGTACCCTCATCCATTGCTGGTGGGAATGCAATCTTGTGCAACCACTGTGGAAGTCAGTGTTTCGGTTTCTCAGGAAATTTGGGATCAACTTACCCCTGGACCCAGCAATACCACTCTTGGGAATATACCCAAGAGATGCTCTATCAAATGACAAAAGCATTTGTTCAACTATGTTCATAGCAGTATTATTTGTAATAGCCAGAACCTGGAAACCACCTAGATGCCCTTCAGTGGAAGAATGGATGAAGAAAGTATGGAATATATACACGCTAGAGTACTACGCTGCGGTAAAAAACAATGACTTCTCGAATTTTGCATGCAAAATGGATGGAAATAGAAAACACTATCCTGAGTGAGGTGTCCCAGACCCAAAAAGATGAATATGGGATGTACTCACTCATAATTGGTTTCTAGCCATAAATAAGGATCACGGAGTCTATAATAGGTGAACCTAAAGAAGCTAAATAAGAAGGTGAACCCAAGGAAAAACATATAGTTATCCTCTTGGCTAAGGGAACTAGACCAAATTTCCGGGGAGAAAATGGGATGTTGGGGGTGGGGTGGGGTGGGGGTAAGGGGAGATGGGGAGAGAAAAGGTAGAAGGGAAGGAGGGGGGACCTGGGGAAACAGGAGAATTGGGATAAAGGAAAGGTGGATAGGTGAGCACGGAACCACAATTCTTAGTTAAGGGAGCCACTTTAGGGTGGGCAAGAGACTTGACCCTAGAGGGGCTCCCTAGTGCCCAAGATGAGGTTCCCAGTTAGTTCCTTGGGCAGCTGAGGATTGGGAACCTGAAATGACCCTATCCTAGAGCAATACTGACGAATATCTCGCATATCATCATAGAATCTTCATCTGGTGATGGATAGAGATAGAGACAGAGACCCACACAGGAGCACTGGACTGAGCTCCCAAGGTCCCAAGGAGGAGCAGAAGGAGGGAGAACATGAGCAAAGAATTCGGGACCACGAGGCGTGCATCCACCCACTGAGACAGAGGAGCTGATCTACGGGGAGCTCACCAAGGCCAGCTGGACTGTGACCGAAAAAGCATGGGATAAAACCGGACTCTCTGAACACGGTGAACAATGAGGGCTGATGAGACACCAAGGACAATGGCAGGGGGTTTTGATCCTACTTAATGTGCTGGCTTTGTGGGAGCCTAGCCAGTTTGGATGTTCACCTTCCTAGATATGGACGGAGGGGGGAGGACCTAGGACTTAACACAGGGCAGGGAACCCGGACTGCTCTGGGGACTGGAGAAGGATGGGGAGAGGAGTGGTGGGAGGGGGAGAAGGGTGGGAGGAGGGGGAGAAGGGTGGGAGGAGGGGGAGAAGGGTGGGAGGAGGGGAAGGAGAATGGGAGGCTGGGAGGAGGTGGAAACTTGTTTTTTGTTTATGTTTTTTTTTCTTCTTTTTGCAATAAAAAAATAGAAAAAAAAAACCACAGAGAAAGAAGCCTGTCTCGAAAAACAAACAAACAAACAAAAAAACAAACAAACAAAAAAAGAATGCTCTCATTTCTTTCAACAAGTATCTGCTTCCCTGTACTATTTTTATTAAAATTTTATTATAGAGAATTTGCAAATAATAATAACCATTCAGAGAAAGTCACAATGCTATGCCTAAATATCTACTTAAACTTCTATAATGATACAATAACCAAATACAATAGCACCTGACCACAGAAAAATTCATTGTAATTTGAATATTCATGAGTTACAGTCACAGGTACAACAACTTCATAATTTTAGATAAAAACAACTGTATCCATTGGTTTATTTCTAAAAATAGTAATGTTTTATATGTCTAAATATTATTTTTATTCTGAAATTAAATTTTTCTCTCATAGTCTATTACATAATTCATATATAAAAACTATATTTATAAAAAAATTAAGCTATAAGACACCACTTACCAGACGAAGATGGAGACATAAAGTGGCAGTGGTAATATCTGAAAGTCTTACTCTTTATATATTTAAAAATATTCTGTAAAACTTCATACATGTAAACAATTTTATCTTGGCCCTATCCAATTTCCCAGTCCCTCCCTCCAATTTTATCTAGGCTCCTCCACATATCTTTCTCCCAATATTTTTTCCCTAATAACCCACTGAATCTAATTAGTGATATTCGCATTTGCATTAGTGGGGAATCATCTAATGTGACTACTTGTCTAAAGGCCAACTCCCAAAGAAAAGTGATTCTCTCTTCCTCAACAGATACCAAATGCTACCAGCTCTTCAGTTAGGTGTAGCACATCCTGAGATAATCCCCTGTCTGTACTAGAATAATTAATTGGCTTGACCAAGTGTAGGTCTTGTAGAGGAACAGGTGTTCCAAGTTCATGTTCACCAGAAGGCACATTCCTCCACATCCTCTGGCTCCTACACTTTTTTCACCATTCTCCATATTTCTTGAGCCTTCAGGGAGGATATTAATATAGGTATTCCATCAATGGGTGATCAAACAGCCTTTTTTTTCTCTGCATTTTAATTAGAAGTTTCTGCATTGACCACTGCCCAATGCTATAGGATGATCCTTTGACAGAGAGTAATAAAAACCTATGGATGGTTTGACAACTTAAACAAGCAAAGCAACAAATATCAGCTCTCCTACTGGACATATGACTTCTTCAGCCTTGGATATGGTTTACAGTTCCAGGTCTGAATTTGTCTCATATTGAGTAGGACTCATGCTTAACAAGGGAATAGGTCATTTACCCAATAAACTCTCTTGCCACTATTAGATCAGTGGGCAGATCTTGCCTGACAGGTTTATATTGTATTATACCAGCACCTGCAGGGCATCTCTCAGCCTCAGCACTATGAATTCTATCCAGCAGAGACGAAAATTCCTGGACAGATCAAATTCAATTTCTTGATATTCTACAACCAAAGTGTGTGATGTCTTCCATAATGGGATCAGACTCTCTAATTATGGTGGGCAACTGAGAGCAATGACAACAGCATGTCTTGTTTTTGGTACTTTTGGTACCTCTCTGATCAATACATAGGTAACACATGCATGACACAGAGTTTCACTTAGTAACTCATGTTTTCTTGGAGTGCCACTGTTCAGGCATCTGGTCTATCATCCCTCAAATTCCTTCTTTGTTAAATGTCATTTAAACTATCATAGAATTATTATAATTTAATAACACATTCTTATTTTTGGTTATACCTGTCCTTATACATCCTTTTGTCTGGTGTCATATCCCTGTCTGTGCTGCTTTGAATATAATGGCTACCATAGACTCATAAATTTGAATGCTTAGTCACCAATGACCTGAACTGCTTGAAAGGATTAATATTAGGGGTTGCAGCCTTGTTGGAGAACATGTGTCAATGGAGAAAGAGCTTTGAGTTTTTAAAAAGCCCACACCAGGCCCAGTACTGTGTTCTCTGCCTAGGGATCAGCATTTAACACCCAGTTATTGCTCCAGCATCCTACATGGAGCCATGCTCCCCATCTTGATGATAACGGACTAAAGTCTGAAACTGTAGCAAACCTGGTGATGGTGTCTCGTCCTAGCAATAGAAGAGCGATTAAAATACCATCCCCTCTTAAACTTTCCACTTTCCAGAATACCACTACCTATCCTTTCATATTCTATGTTCTACATACTTCTTTTGTTAACCCTTTTTTTTGCCTCATTATTTCCCCATCACCATCCCTTTACTAATTGATGTGGGAGTGTCATTTATCAATCTGTTGATTTCATTGGTTAAGCAATAAAGAAACTGCTTGGCCCTCATAGGTTAAAACATAGGTGGGAGGAGTAAACAGAACAGAATGCTGGGAGAAAGAAGCTGAGTGAGGAGTCGCCATGATTCTTCCACTCCAGGCAGACGCAGGTTAAGATCATTCCTGGTAAGCCAGCTCGTGGGCTACAGTAGATTATTAGAAATGGGCTAGTCCAGGTGCGAGAGCTAGCTTAGAAGAGGCTAGATAGAAATGGGCCAAGCGGTGTTTAAAAGAATACAGTTTCGGTGTAATTATTTCAGGGCATAAGCTAGAGCTAGCCATGTGGGCGGCCGGGTGCCAGGGATGCAGCCCTGCAGCTCCTATTTCAACAACTAATTGTTTAGTAATTTGAGTCTCTTTACTTCTAGAAATACCCTCTTTCTCTTCATACATATTCTACTATGCTCCTTTGCTGGTGGAGGCGGATCGTTTGTTTCCCAGCCACTCAGAACCAAAATGATTACACAGAAACTATATTAATTACATCACTGGTTGGCCAATAGCTTAGGTTTCTTATTAAGTGACTCTTACATTTTAAAATAACCCATTCCTATTATTTTATATTTTACCAAAAGGCTCATTGTTTACCAGTAAGGTTCGAGGCATCTGTCTCCTTCCATTGCTACATGTTGTCTCCCTGACTTTCCCTACTCTCTATGTATATCATATTTTCTGCCTGGCTATATTGTGCCCTGCTATAGGCCCAAAGAAGCTTCTTTATTAACCAATGGTAATAAAACATATTCATAACATACAGAAGGGAATCCCAAATCATCTCCCCTTTTCTGTCTAAATAATAAGGAAGGCTGTAACTTTAACATAGCAAGATTACATACAACAATACAGTTATCAATCAAGAATTATGGTTAAAATATTTAGTTCATTTACATTTGGCAAATTAAGGAAAATATCATCTATTCTATATTTGTGAGTCTAAAGTTTTATATTTATCTTTTAGAATTATAACTTTCTTCAACTCTATCAAATACTTCAGAAGGATATAATATTACCTAAGTAAACAGAAAGCACATCGTAAACAACTTCCAAAACTCTCGAGTTGGCAGGGACATCGTGCTGCCTGGACAGTCAGCCAAAGTTTTTCTGTAATGTTGGAACATACATTGTCAGCCTACAGGCTCATTGTATCTGGCAGACTTTCCCATGAAGAAGGAGATTTGAAGATCTGTTTTACCTTGCAATGACAAAGTTCATCAGATGCTTTCTTCTGTGTCCTGCAAAATGTCTGGCAGTTCTTTCATGAAGTAGGAACTCCAAAGAGCAAAAGAGCCAAAAGACAACCAACTACAATATACTTTCTTTGTTTAAACATAAAATATTGATAACATAGCAGGCTAAAATAAGGATAATAAAGAACAAGCCAAATCCTGGAAAGACTAATGAGCATTTAATCACTTGCTACCTTTGTCGAATCAGATTTCCATAGCACTTATTTCATTTAATCTGCATAAAGTGTGTACCATGGTAATAAATTAACCTCTTTATTATGCAAAGAAAGGGAAGCATTTGAATATCCTACCAAGTCACAAAACTAACAGTAAATCATGGAACTAGGCATGTGGGGAAATAGCTCGGTGGTTGAAAGTATTTGCAGTCTTGGATAAAACCTGGGTTCCATTCTCAGTTCCCACATGGTGACTCACAGCCATCTGTAGTACAGTTCTAGGATGTCTGATGTCTTCGTCTTTCCTCCACGGGTACCTGTGCACACATAATGCATATGTGTGTGTATACACACTCAGGTGCAGACATATACAAATGAAATAAATAAATGTTTTTAAAAAGGTAAACTGGTCACTTGATTTCAGCAATCTAATTCCAAGTCTGCCCTTATTTCTCAAGACAAATATTAGGAGACTCTTCAATATTTTCATTTTAATGATGTCAAACAGCGAAAGTTTACAAAGAAACTATACTAAGTAGATTCCCACAAGGAAAACCAAAATGTAGAAAATAATTCAATTATGTTCTGTCCCACAGCCTAAAGGTAGAAAGTGACCAGAAATAAGAGCCTGTCCCCAATTGTTATTTCAAAGGAAATTGAAAACGTCATGATACTTCTGAAGATTTATCTTAATGAACAAAAGGAAAAAAAAAAACAAGAAATGAAAAAATAGGTAAGATCGCCTTGCCCTAAAATCTTTTCCCATCATTTAAGAACAAAAGAACAAAAGTAACAGTCCTACACTATTCCTTCCTGTTCTCTGAAATACAAAACATTATTGTATTTTTAGTAGTATTTATCATATGATCTAGACAAGAAGGTTTGATTAGAAGAATAAGAAGACACATCATCAGATATAGAAACCTGTATGCTTGTATTTTTTTCCCCGTGGTTACCAACGTGAAGTGCAAATAAACATAGCCACACAGTTACTTAAATTTACTGAGAAGGAAAGATGAGAAAGGAATGTAACTCATTTTTTTACCAGTTTGACACAACAATTCATGGATCTGAATCCTACCCTTATTTCATTACGGAGCAGGAAATGTGATTTGAAAAACAATGTGTTTCCTATTGATTTATAAGTAATTGTGTTAGAATGGAAATCATTGAGACTGTTGCAGTTTGTAATTATTTTCTCTCATCTATAGCTGTGATGTTTACCCTGAGAATCTATATGTTGTATTGATCTAGATTACATTAATGTTAGAAATACTTTAGAAGCTGGTAATTTACCATATAGGTAATTCACTCAAATGGTCTTTACTTTCTAATTTGATTTTGGTTTTGGCTGTTATTCTTTATCATAGCAATAGAAATCTAAGATAACAGGAGAGAAGAATATTGAGTTCATTTTCCTCAGTAATATAAAAAAGCTGTGCTGACTTATGATTTTATGTTTATGGATTCTAATGTTAAGAAATGGAATTTTAGCTCTCCTGTTAAAATGTTGGATTCTTTCCAGTCCTGAATAACAGGGGAATTGTAAGACAGTTAAGGGTGTTTATGAAGCCATCAAATGAAAGGTGGCACTGGCATTTCAAAACAGTTTAAAAGGTGATTTTTTTTCATACTTTAATACAACTCCTAAATTCTACATGGGATGTATACATTTTGCAAAATAAAATAAAAAAAGCTTACATTCCCACAATAAGGTAAAAATACTACCTTCCTTGAGAAAAAAAATTAGAGAAACAGTCTAGTTTAAGTTTTATGGAAAAAAATCCTGTACAATAATATTTCTGTTCAGATTTGTCATATTGTTTTTGTGGGTGTTTTGAAGTAAATGATCAAGTTAATGTAAACATTATGATTTGGGTGTGTCTGGAAGGTGGAAAAAAGCAGTGACGTAAGTAGTCTCTATGTACATAGGTTTTACCATTTTTCAAGCCAGATATAACTTTGAATCAACACTAGGAACAAAAATCTACAGTCTAAACTTTGGAAAGATGAAACTTACAACATGTAAATGAAATTGTTGTATTATAGGTTTGTTAATCAGACTATTCTATGTTTCCAATCCTACTGAAATGTTAATGTTATTTTTTATTCAATTGGGTTAAATATGTGAAATTTATTTATAGTTACCCTAGGAAACAGAATCATTCTATAGAGGCAATGCTGGGAGACATGAGTTTAAATGAAAGAGGAGATGAACATCAGAGCGAAGTATTCTTCTTACTGTGAAACACAGGTCATTCTAAGTTGAAGACTGATTTTCACTTGCAACTTAGAAAATAAAGTACAATCATGGAACTGTTTCAATATTTCTTTTTTTTTTTTTGAAGTTAAACACTTTTTTCAGCCAAAGGTGTGAATTACGTTTTCCAGGTGGCTTCCACTCACCTATCTTGTTTAAGCTTTCTACATGATTTCCTTGATCTTTCAATATATGACCTTAGATGATATTCATCTGCCCCTTCAATTTACTAGAACAATAGAATGACTTCAGTTACCTTCAAGGCATTTCATGAACTATTCATAAACCATTTATCAATCCATAATTGGTTTCACTAGTTAATTATTTTGAATCAGGTCTTCTGGTAAAAGCCATGTGAGTCTTTATGTAGAGTAGACTTTTAATTCACTCACACCTAGACTCTAATAGTCCTTACATAGAGTAGACTTTTAATGCACTTACATCTAGACTCTCAAGCAAAAATGACAGTTATTATTCAAAGAAAGAGAGAGAGACAGAGAGACAGAGACAGTGAGAGAGACAGAGAGAGGAAGGAAAGAAGGGCATGAAGAAATCTCTCAGACAGTGATAGTCCTTGGAATTTCTAGGTATTATTAAAACAAAAAACTAAAACACTACCTAATGGAGCAATCAGCAAAATGGAATGCTAAAGTCTATCTCCTAACATTCCACATAACAATTTCAATACAGGTCTTAGCAAAAACTGGACTGAAACACATCAAAAACACTTAAGCTAAGCAATAGAAATAAGTATGCATTGCCAAGAAATAAGAAGACACGTCTGACTCCCTATAAGTAAGATTGGATGTCTGCTTCTGATTGCTCTTCTGGCTCTATCTGTTGGAACACTGCTGACATCATTGCTTGAGGGTAGTCCTAAAGTGTAAATGAGAATAGCCATTTCACACCACTATCTCCCATAGGTCTGTCATCTGGCAAACAGCTAGGAATGCCAAATGACAGCTAGCGTCAGTGTAATTGTCACCTGCTACTGGATATTGCCAGCAGTCCAAAGCCAATTGCTTTGTGATGCTCTCTGGCTCTTCTGTTCTTTCTGCCTCCCTCAGCTCTGGAGAGGCGATGGTTGGTGGACATATCTTGTCTAGGGTTGAGTATTTCAAAGTTTTTAAAACATTTTTTGCCTATTTTCTGTCTGTGGGTCTCTATATTTGTTCCCATCTGCTGCACAAGGACACTTCTTTGATGATGACTAAGCATGACACTCATTTACAGCAGCAAACCCATAGACAACGTCAACTTACATGGAGAGAAAATCAATTTCCTTAAAATCAGGTACAAGACAAGGCTGTCTACTTTCTCCATATATATTCAATATAGTATTAGAAATCTTAGCTAGATTAATAAAACAACTGAAGGAGATCAAGAGAATACAAGTTAGAAAGGAAGAAATCAAAGTATCTTCATTTGCAGATGGCATGATACTATACATAAGTGACCCTAAAAATTTCACCAGGAAACACCTAAAGCTGATCAAATCTACCAGCAAAATAACATAATACAAAATTAATTCACAAAACTCAGGAACCTTCCTATACATAGATGACAAAAGGACAAAGAAAGAAATTAGGTAAGCAACACTCTTCACAATAACCTCACAAATATATCTACAATATCTTGGGACAACTCTAATCAAGCAAATGAAAGATTTGTATGATAAAACTCTCAGACACTAAAGAAGGTTTCTGAAGATGGAAAGATCTCCCCTGCTCATGACCTTGTAGAATTAACCGGGTAAAATGCCATCCTGACAAAAGCAGTCTGCAGATTCAGTGTAATCCCCAGCAAAGTCCTAGCTCACTTCTTCACAGACCTTGAAAGGACAATTTCCAGCTATACATGGAAACATATAAAACTCACTTTTTTCAGTGTCTTGTCATGCTGTTTCACTGGCCTGTGCCTCCATGACTGATAAAATACAGGTGATGTCTAAAAATAATCAAGTTTTTGACTTTGACAAACAAAGCTAAGAGCAGTAAGAAGGTTCAAAGGATACAGTTAGAATTCAGCAAAATGTCTTGTTACCTGAGGAGGGGGGGAGACATATGTGAGAATCAGATTCATACTGTTCTTTCTCATGAACAGGAATAATTAGAGAATAATTGAATTTCAAATCAACAACATACTGAACAATGAAGAAAATATAACCCAGAGTTTTGGGGATTAGTGTAAACATACATGGTTTTTTTCTCATGTTGAAATTGAATTTTTTCTCTTAATTTACTGATCAGCCATCTGGGAATGAAGTCTGCACCATAGAAACACTATAAATGTAGATTTTAAAGATGATTTTATTTTTTTGACATTAGTCATAACAATTACCAAATTTGATCTGAAATTCATATCCTCTTGGCTCATTCAGTTCAAAGAAATATGATTACAAAATTAGTAAGAAGTTATAATCAAATCATGACTATTTTAAACATCATATTTGAAAATAAAAATATGTTTATTAGCTAGGCAATATCTCATTTTTTATTTTTTATCTAATTTTTTATTAATTCTATAAACCAATCAATATTTCCCCTCCTTCTTCTCCTCCTGCTGCTGCTACTTCCCTCCCACCCTACCCCTCACCTACTCCCCAGGAAAGGTAAGGCCTCCCATGGGGAAATCAACAAAGCCTAGCACAGCAAGTTGATCAAGGCATCTCACCATAGGGAATGGGCTCCAAAGAGACAGCTCTGGCATCTGGTATCAGGGATAGAACCTGGTCCCACGGCGATGAGCCACAGGGGCAGATCAAGTCACCCAACTGTTATGGCATGCAGAAGGCTTAGGTTGGCCCCATGCAGCTCCCTAGCTGTCAGTGCAGAGTCCATGAGGTTCTACATGCTTTGGTCAGCTGTCTCTCTGGGTTTCCCATCATGATCATGGTCCCCCTAGCTCAGTTAATCCCTCCTCCCTCTCTTTGACTTGACTTCCTGAACTCAGCCCAGTCTGCTTCCTTCAGTTACTGTTTGGAGGTTCTATGCTGCCATTTATGGTAGTCAGCCACCAATCTGATTAGAGGAGGACAGTTCAGGTAACCTCTTCACTATTGGGAATTTCCCTTAGCGAGAGAATATTTTAAACAAAATTAGACACAGCATAGATAGAAAATTTGTTAAAATTTATCATTTGTCATAAATGTAAACAGTAAAGCTGCAAAATTTCTTTCAGACTCAGTTTTTTTCTTTATAGCAGAATAAGGAGATCTGAAATTCTAACTAATTTCAAGTGTGGTTATTTCCAGATAATTGTTTATTGTAAATTTTAGCATATAAAGGCTGATGAGTGTGAGAAAACATTTCTTCTAATTCACTCTGGGAACACAAGTGAACTGTGACCTCCAGATGAATTGTTTGCAAGCAAAACAGTGTCTATTATTGTAACAATCAAAATAGTGTATCATTGTAGAAATTGAAAATGTTCCCTGAATGTTCTCAAATGACATTTAAGTTCACTGATATCAAACATCAAAGTTATTTTCAGTTAATGTTTTTAGTATAGGAAAAAGTCAGAAAGTTGATCCCACAGCATAACTTAATAAAAGAGTTTTAATAAACTGTGTTATAGGGAGCCTATTATTTAATTAATATGCCCAAGTAGAAAAGTTCAGTATTGGCATTTTAGGTCAGTATTGCTCACTCTCACTTCATTAAACTTGAAACTCTTCCCTTGCTTTTTTGTATACGTTTTTCATCAACAGGACGCTGCCTCTGGCTGCCAGGCTGCAGAAACATCTTCGTGGTAAGAATGTCACTGTTCCTGGCTTTCAGAGCTTTTTTTTTTTTATAATTTTTTTTATTAAGAAAAGAAGAAAAAAAACATAAACAAAAAACAAGTTTCCACCTCCTCCCAGCCTCCCATTTCCCTCCCCCTCCTCCCACCCTTCTCCCCCTCCTCCCACCCTTCTCCCCCTCCCCCCACTCCTCTCTCCCTCCCTCTCCAGTCCACAGAGCAGTCCGGGTTCCCTGCCCTGTGGTAAGTCCTAGGTCCTCCCCCCTCCGTCCATATCTAGGAAGGTGAACATCCAAACTGGCTAGGCTTCCACTGACCACAATAACTCAGACATCCAGAGACCTTTCAGAGCTTTTGATCCAGTTTCCTGCCTCAAGATTTAGATCAAAGTTAAATTTAAATGAAACATCATTTCCAATGACTACAAATGTGCACATACACACACACAAATGCACACAACTCTCACCAACTAAATAAAGCATGCAATTCTACAGTGGCCAAGAATGTGTTCGTGTGTGTGTGTGTGTGTGTGTGTGTGTGTGTGCGCATGTGCGGTTTTCCTATGTGCATGTATGTGAAGTGTTTTCAGGTAAATGTATATGTTTGTATATGGAATATTATAATGTTTCTACATGCATGTTTATAAGTTTGTGTCTGCATGTATGTCTTTCACTGTGTGTGTAGTTTGCATATATAAATATAACACATATATTATATATAAACACATATATGCATATATATGAGGGTGTCTTTGTATGTATATGTATATATGTGTATGTGCATGGAATATTGCTCTATATCCCTTTGCGGGATATTGTGACATATTTGTGTTACTGCTCAATTTTATCTTTGATATTCTGCTCCTTGTCTGCTAATTTTGCTTCAAGAGAGGTGGGTTGAGAGAGAAATTAGCAAAATAAACTTACTGGTTTCCCTTTTCTTTTGGAAATTCTTGCTAAAACTAACTGTTCTTTGGAAGAATTTTTGGAAGATGCCTTGGAAATTGTATTACTAAGTGTCATTGTCATCCGGTTTCGACTGTATATCATCATATACTTGTCAAATGCATCTTGCTCACCTCTGCTGGAAGACCCTTTCAACTGGATCCATAGCAAACATTCTCCAATAGCTGTTTCTACACATCTATAGCCTATGTCCAACATAAGCTGAAAATCCTATTTAGATGTTAGTAAATAGGAGGCACTGCAACCCTTTTCCTGGACTTTGGGAATGGGTAGTCATGCATTTTAAAATTTCACAGAATCTCTCAATCCACTTCTTATAAGTCACACCACCATCTTCAAGAGCAGAGTAGTTGAGGCTGGGAAGATGGCTTAGTGGTTAAGAGCACTTGCTCTTGCGAACGACCCAAGTCAAGTTCTCAGCACCCTTATGGTTGTAAATAACTCTCCATAACTACAGTTCAGAAGTTCTGACACCATTTCTTCCCCCTGCAGACTCTAGGCACATACATAGTACACACAAATGTATATACGTACACACATACATACATGTAGGAAAAACACTAATACATATAAATCTAAATAAAAGTGAAAAAAAGTGTAGTTACATACAGCAAATCTAGTAAAGATTATTCCATCAGTAATTGTGTCTAAATCTCATTAAACTACTGTTTAGATAATTAGAAAAATATTAAGTCATAGTTATTTATATATACATATATGAACTCATATTCTGCAAACATTTTCAAACATAAATTTTTTCCTTGATTTGTATAATGTCTTCCTTGATATTATACAAATATGGCACTAACAGATATTTATTTTAAAAACTAGGTAGTTTTAATATTTTTGTGGAAATATTTCATGCACTATAAAAATAATGGAAATTTAACTGAAATGTTTAGATTGCAGGTTCTTTTCTAGCCTTTTCATCTCTACTATCACCAAGTACATAAATAAAGAATAAAGCAAGATAAAACAAATGAACTGGGAGTCAGGAGAGAAGGGACACATTGTTTATGGCCAAGTCTGCAGTCATTCTACCTTATATAATTGTAAGTTATGACTAAAGAAGGAGAAGAAATATTTAGTTCTTAAAATATTAATTTTAATATTTATATATTGAACTGCCAATGCTTGTTTCTTCAACCATAGAAAAGTTCAGTTTGTCAAATTATATGCATGTGTGCAAAATTATTCCATAATTGCTTCTGAGTGAGAAACACCCGTACTCTCTAGAAGGTTCCCATGGGCACAGTTGGTCTTGTGTGAAGTACACACAGGCCCACAGTGTCTTTTCACTCTTGTTTTCCAATCTGTGACAAACAACAAGTATTAAAGCCTTGTTGGATGCTTTTTTCCAGCCATGGCTTCCAAATATTTAGTTAAAATAGTATGTCAAGCTGAGCCATCAACCCTTTGGCCTTTTTGGTCTGTTGTGCATGGAGCTGACTTTAGCCCCCTCCTTCACTTCATTCCCCTAGAGGGGATTTGGTTGCCTGTTGACAACCACTTCACTGGTTGTCACACATCCAGTGTCCTTGGAATCTGGAATTTCACCTTGGTTATGTAGTACTAAATATTTCTTTTCAAAACTCCAAACATTTCTCTTTTCTGTCATTTTCCTTTTCCTTTTTCCCTTTATGTTTTCTTATTCATACATAAGATTGGCACTGCTGAATATATCTGAATGACAGTTTACATTTCCAGATAACACATTAATAGGAACATTAGCAGAAATAGCTTTCAGTGTGCTCAATTCATCTCCTCGCTCAGCCAATGACTTGACTACTTTGGATGATTCGCTTAAATACCTCGGCATGTACACATTCATCTATGAACTATATTGTTGACTGCTCCTGCAGAAACAGTATCTTCAAATGGAAGAACTTTAGAAATTGTGCATTTTTTTCACATGTGATTTGTCCCCCTTACTAGCCAGTCAGATGGTCCCTCCTATTTCATATTCCACTGGCCAAAATGTTTATCAGTCACGTCTTTGCCACAGTGACAAATTCCCTGAGAGAAACAGTTTAAAGGAATGACCGTTTGCCTTTACTGATGGTTTAAGAGCTTTCAGTACAGAGTCTATTAGATTTTTTTGGTTCTGGACTGGAGTGAGGCAGAAAACCTTTGTAGGAGAGCATAAGGGAGCCAGACTGGTCACCTCATAGCAGCCAAGATGCAGAGAGTGAAAAGTAGGAAGCAAAGACCTGGCATATCTTTACATAACATCTCTTTAGTGACCAACTTTCTCCCACTAGGCCCACTTTCCAATAATAGCTTATTAGTAAGCCATCGAGGAAGTCATTTTTTGATTAAGGCAAAGTCCATGAAATCTAATTGATTCTCTAAAGCATCACCAAATGGAGATACAACATTTCTCACAGGAGTCTGTCTGAGAAATACTTCACATCCAAAAGAAGCACACAGTATGTGACCAAACAGACTTCAACTTACTATGCCAAGGCTATAATACAATCAGTCTATTAAAAGCCAAGTCAAACCATGGTGCTTTTTAAGCCTCCACCCCCATATTAAATTGAAGTCCAAAAATGATTATATCTGTAACTATGCCCTGGTTAACATTTTTATCCTGTCAATCATTTCAGAACCTTTGACCCTTTGAGATGGAAATCCAATAAGGTTTCCCTTCCAGGCTGAGAATTTAATAATTTCTAATCTACATTTCCAACCTAGGCAAAGGTATTATACCAACAGACCACATGGAAGGCTACTTTTAGAGCATGCTAGTGACAGTTTATACACAAAAGTCAGTCTCTTTTCCAAATGTCATGTCCATTAGTATCTTATATCAGAATCACAAGTGAAATAAACCACTGTAACCTAGTATTTTAAAAGGCTATGTTGAAGGAGTAGAGAGGCTTAAATTAATTTTCCTTCTTCCCATCCAGTAGGCTTTTACTCAATAGGATTTCCTATAATTCTATCTTAATCCATGTCTCTGTGGATGAACCAAACAGACCACAACATGGGGGAGCCAGCCAAAGTGGCTCTAAGCCAGCAAGCCTCTCTGCCCTTTGAGAAGGATGCCTGCTTAATGATGGTACAGTGATCCAAATCTGAGAAGAAAGGGCTGGGGAAGGCAAGCCCTCATTATGTGCTGCAACGGTCTGTTTGTTTAGCCATGTGCAAATATTGCCCTAAAATGGTAACTTAGTTAGCACATGTTACACATTGGCTGGATCTATTCATTTTGCAAAATTACTCTTGAGGATAAATCATGTCAGGAAGATGTCTTTCTGTGTAAACAATATTAATCAACTGTGAGCTGTATTAATTTCCATAGAAGTTTATATTAATATATTAGAGGAGTTTCTTTGCTATTCCTTTTGCTAATGATTAGATATAAGCAGAGATCATAAAAGATATAAATGCTAGAAAAACTCAATAAATACATTTCTGCCTTTATGACGTGGGTAGATAGCACTGTGATTTTGGGGAAGTTAATAGACTCTGTAGAACCATCTAGAACCAACTGCTTTTTACTTCACAATTTCTGTAGCACATGTGCTCTACAGAGAACTCAGCCAAGCCTTTCTAAGGAAATAGAGCCATCTCACTTTGTCATTTTTTTTTAAAGGCAAATGTCCTCTGCAGATTTACTCTAATGGAAAATAAAAGCCAGGTAATGATTTGGAGTCAAGACAGTGAAGTAAGGATCAGGGTGTTTGTCTTAATATCCCCTGAAGAACTGCTTTACTTCCTCTTCCGGCAATATTGTCTACCACTCTCCTGCAGACTGCTGGGAGGATCAACAGCCATGTAATTTCCAGTATTAGACTGATTTCTGAAAATACCTAGATGGAAAGATATGTATTAGGTGAATATTAGCCCTAATAAATATTACTCATAACCTATATAATGGATGATATAATATCCACGGTGAATTTTTATCTTAATAGGATTCATAAATACAAACTTTGCAGGGTTTGGTAGTTGAAATTTATACAGCTATAAATACCATGGCTACTCAAAGTCACTTGAGCTTTTATTTCCTAGTGAATAAATAAATTGATACTGGTATCAGATTGTCTAGACAGAATTGAAGAAAATTGGCATACTAGATTCACTTTGATCCTTTCTACATGGGACTTAGTTGAGATGGAAATGAATACAATGAATGGAGAATATTTACTTCTACGTCTTGTCTAGGAATTGTCATTCACTCAAAAAATGTTTCATCTGTTCTAAATAAATTCTCAAAACTCTGTTTACAAGCAACACAAGCAATCATTTATTTACCAAGAAAACTAAAATTTTTACACTATGTCAATAAGACATTTTCATATCATAAAGTACATTATAGAAATATATTATTAAAGAAAAACAATCAACATTCCTGAGCATGATGGGTTATAACTTCAATACCAACAAGTTGGGATTTGAATCAGGAAGAATGTCACAAGTTCAAGAATAGCCCATGGAAAAGAGTAAGACTATTTCTCAAAAGACAAAAAACAAAATAAAACAACACTAAAGGAAAAAATTGACCAACTCTGTGGTGTCATTTAGCCTGTACTGCCTCCCTATTCACCATCTCTGATGGGTGTGATCTTTTGATCCCTCAGGAAAGAAATTAAATGATATCACTTTGTCCCGATTGCATGCATTACAAATATAGTCTTCAGTTATGCTTTTAACACCTCCCTACTGATATCAGAAGGAAATTTTATTTAAGCCCAAAACTTTTTTGAGATGACATAAATACAATTGTACACAGAAATTCTAATAAATATGTTAAAATCCAATTTAGCAAATGCCAAGTTTAATGCAGGCATCAAAATAGGTTGTATAACATGTGATACTACCAGTAAAATCCTGTGTGAGTTTCTCGAAACCCACTTCCTAAATCACTCCCTTATACATCTTCCTGGACAAGTTTACAGAATTACATTGTTTTGTTCCCACCCCTCACCACTTCCCTGGGTCCTTTAATCATTGGGTCTTTTATTCGCTCACCTCTGCTGAACACACCCATCTTTCTAATCACTTAAGCTAACTAAGCCATTCCTCCTGGCCAATGTCTTGAACCAAAGTGTTATGACAAACTGATTCACACTAAGCCATTAATGAGTATAAAGGAATTAGAATATCCTTCTCTCCCACAATGTATAAAGCTGTGTACGGTAATGAGAAATGGTCTAACACAGAAACAGAGGGATGATTTTGGTTTCAAGCACCACTAAGTATCCCCAATATTTATAAGATTGATAATGCTGAATAGTATGTTACTTTAAGGTACTGTTTATAAAAACCATAAATATATATGAGATTAACAAATTGTGTATGTATATGTGTGTGTGTGTGAAAAAGAGAGGGAAGTAGATAAAGTGTGTTTGTATATGTTTGTGATTGTGTGTGTGAGTGTGTGTGTGTGGGGGGTGTTAGTTGAGAATTGGTTCACATACAATTAGGGAAAAGTAAGAAAAAAGCCTAGAGGGCACTCCTCTAGGGCCTGGGAACACAAAAGTCAGTGCTGTAGTTTGAGAATGAAAGCAAGCTGCTGGAAAATTATCTTCTGCATAAGCAAAGCTATTATTTTTCTTTTAAGACTGCCAATAAGCTGCATGGGATTCACCCACATGATTTGAAGTGGCAGTCATCTGCTTAACTCAAAGTCTTTTGATTTAAATCTAATCTTATCCAGTACTCAACTTTTTGCCATATCTAAATTTTTGAGCAAAAACATGGCTATCATAGCTTTGCCAAGTGGGTGTCTAAAATTAACCAGTACACCTGGTAGCACATAAGGACATTCTATTTTACAAAATAATTTCAGCAGATTACTGATATATCTATGAATATTATTATATCTCACCATGCAACTGGGCAGAGAATGAGCCTTTCCTAGGACACAGTTCCATAGAGAGTCAGAGTATGAAGAAGTATGCTTATTTTGGACACAACGGGGAACTATCTATTTCCTTACACAATTTGATAAATGGTACAACAGGGTCTGATTGGATCAGCAATTTAAGAATAAAATTACAAACTATAATTTTTCGGATTTGGAAGGTAGTATTATATTTTACTACTAGGCAATCATAAGTTTGAATTTCAGAGACAAATGCCTAGGATTAGGAAATAGAGGAATGTTTTCTAAATGACAGACCAGATTGCAATCTCAGGTAAAGTCTAATAAATTCCTAATGTCCAATTTTCCTAAGAACATTATCATGCTTCCACTGTTCTCTGCAAGAAAAACAAAACAAAATATTGAAGTCGTCTTTTCTTCAATGAGCACAGTTGGAGAGTGAGCTCTTTTATGTGGCTCTGTTGCTGTCTATTCATCTGCTGACCTGAATTTGATCTCCTAAAATTATGTAATTGTAGAGGAGAACTGACTTTTCCGGTCCTCTGACCTTCACATGTATGCCCTCAGGCATACATAACATACATGTATATGTATACACACAAACAACAAATAAAATAAAATTTAAAACTCTCCAGGAAAAAATATATCTTCTAACAAAAATGAACATTAGTATTCTTGAATCTTTGAAAAACAAATCCTGGTGTACTTGACCACAGAAATAATAGTCACAGTAACAATACTACTGATGAGTACAGGCCCTTGCTACATTCATCTGAACATTTTATGGGAAGAAGAATAAGAATAAGAATAAGAATGAGAATGAGAATGAGAATGAGAATGAGAATGAGGAGGATGAGGAGGAGGAGGAGGAGGAGAAGAAGAAATGAAATTAATTTCTAATAAACACTGACCCTTTAGGGTCCTGGGACAGTGTCTGACTGGATATGTCATTTTACAATTATGTAAAACTAAAACCTGATAGGAAAATTATGTTAAATATTATTAAAATTGTAAAAATAAAAATAACTCATTTCTAGAGTATGTTTTTATGCATCATGTGTTTGGGGCATAAAAATAAACAAAGAAGACACCACTCTAATACAACAAGCATTTGCTCTTAACTCCTTTTAAAGCTAGGTAAACCGATACCTGCTTACCCTGTTTTATCATATTCCAGACTGAGGAAAGCCTCAAAATTTTTCACATACTCAATTATCAGTTTTCTACAAATTACTCAATATTTAATTCCATCAACAAATCAACATGGCTCATTTTTATTTCTAAAATTATTTTCAACTAGACCATCTCACTAACATCACAGAGCAGAAATAACCTAAACAACACAGTCATTACAGTGGAATAACCAGAAAGGTATATGTCATAGCTAAGTCCGTAGTAATGGTAAAGAACGATTAGCACGCCCCAGTAGAAAGAGGTAGTGCCATCAGACGTCTACTTAGAATTTCATCTCCCCTCAGCTGCACATAGTCTTAAAGGGCAGTTTGTAGGAGTTAAAATGTTGACAAAAATTTGGACCCAGTGAAGTAGCTTCCACTAAATTGTCACCCATTACAACATTTGACTTTGTGGTGATACAGCTCCTGAAATTTTTCTGTTCTATAAATAAAACCTCATCCATTGTTGTATAAGCTAAAAAAAACTCACTAACTCACCAAGCTGTAGATGAGTGGAATCATTTCTTTCATCTGTCACTGGTGCTCTGCAAGATACAAAACTATGTTCAGCCTATCTAGGAAAACAAAAACAGAACTTTGGAAGCCACACAGCATTCAATGTGCCCCACCAAGAGTGCCATCTAGAGTAGTGTTTTCTTGGATTCAGCCATTCAGCAAATTATAAGTCACTAAAGTTCTGGTCCAAAGGACTTTGATGCAGTTCAAGCTGCCAGAAGAACATAGCAGCAACCCCATGGTACTGATTTTGAAGACATGAACATTTTTAGTGTGTGAGATCAAGGAGGTTTCTCTCATGGTTTGAGAAAATGGTTTAAGAAGGCAGGAAATGGACTCGAGTTCAGATTCTGTATACAGGGTCCCTGAAATAACAATCTGTGAGGCTGGGAGACTAAATGCAAAGCTATAATGAGATCATAATAGCAGAGATCCCCAAATACATGAGCATGAATCATAGTCCAAGGGAGGCTACAAGCACTGAGAATACACTCATGGAGGAAGTCACATGAGATGCAGACATGGACAATCACAGGCATGAAGCTGTTGGAGTTCATTCACACCACATCATAACACCCGAGTCCACAGATGACAGACAGAGGGGTATACAACTTAATGTTTGACACATATGGGTTTTCTTGTCGTTTAATCTGATATTTCTTTGTTCTTCTCCTATCCCATTCCTTTGGAACAAGCATGTTTTCTCTGTGCCATTTTTTGTTTTTATTCTACATGAGGTCATAGTTGAGATTTTGCCTGGAGTCTAAGTGGGACTTTGAACTTAGACTAATGGACAGTGTTGAAAATGCTGACATCTAAGGAGCTATTGGAGTGGGACTAAATGCGTCTTGGATTTTAAGATGTCCAGAAGCCTTTGGGTCTAAATATAGAATGTAATAGATGCGATCAGGTGTCATGTTGACAAAGATTGAAATTTCTCATTAGTGTCTTCCTTACCCTCTCTTATTTCTGTCCAACCTCCATCACTCACTCGCTTACTCACTCCATATAATCTCTTTCCCTCATGCATGACTTTTGTTTTCTTTGATGAGTTTAACCAGCCAATTCTTTTTTAATTACTGCTTTATCTTATTTGTATTTATGTATACATGTATATATTTGTATTGCCAATGGACACATAAGTGTGTATGTCTTCAAAGAATAAGAGATAGCAAGAGGTACCCTGAACTGATTATATAGATGGTTGTCACCCACACAATGCAGGTGTCAGGAACAGAACTCTGGTTCTCTGTGAGAGCAACAAGAACTCCAAACCTCTGAACTATCCCTGTGGTCCTAAATAGGGTGTTCTGTGTGACTAGCTCATTAGTGAATACACAACTGAAGACAATGTCCCTGTTCAGCAGATGGGTGAGACAATGTGGGCCCTTTCTGAATGACTATTAACAGGTCCCGTCAAAGCAATCTGTTTTCATTCAAAACTTTTAAATAGTCAGTATAAAGTAACTTCGAAGGTCTAATTGTATATATTTCTACAAATAATTATTTCATAATGACTCTGACATAATTCAGGGTTTAAGGATATGAAAGATTTATTATATGACATCTCTGTTGGAAGACAGTAAAATGTAGGATGTAGAGATTAGTTGGAAAAGTTGTTATTAAAACATGACCTTGGGTGTTATATCTTGTCTTGGCTTCTTCCTGCTTAGCCATCTCTTTTTTTTTTTTACATCCTGTCCATCATGATGGAAACTGTTTGGTTCTGCTCTTTCTTCCCTTGTTTAATGGACTGATCCCAAAGAAGATTAGATTTTAAAAAAAAAAGCCCACATTTCTTAAGTCATGTATGCCTGGTATTATGACTTAGCAATAAAAAAAGTAACTAGTACTAGTAGCAAGACTACTGCAAGGAAGGACTTGGAAGGACCACTCAATCTTAAGACAATGTACTTTACTCTTTATTGTGGTTCTAAAATTAACACATTGGAGTCGCATTTCCTTACGCTTTAAATAAGAGGTATTTTTTCTTGATACTTCCTATAGCCCTTTCAGCGTGACTGGTTTTTAGGGACTATATGAATGTGAATTGACTTATAGGCTTTCTCTAAAAATGTTTTCAAGTTTTCCATAAACCTGATGAGAGTGAGTTTAGGAAGGCTAAAAGCTGGTGTATGTGCTCATATGCATGATTTGTTTAGACAAGGGTCAAATGGAAAAGATAGAATAAAGCCAAGCATTACACCACGTTCATGGTAAAGATAAAATTGCAGACTCATATTATCAGGTAAAGTAACACAGAAAAACTGAAGAATTTCTTCCCTCAGGAGAAAAACTGAGATAATTCTGTCAGTAGTCCACATTCTTGCCTCACACACTGAATTGTAATTAGTATCTAAAAGAATTAGACACATTTCAACCATGCTAGAAGAAACAGTAACTCCAAGCCACCAAAAATAAATAAATAAAATGAAATCACTTTCCATTTTTCTTCACATTGTATGCTGATCAAAGGTCCCTTAACTGAAAAATGTATCTCAATAGAAATAATCTTTAAGTTACCTCTTACTTAGTAACCAAATGATATTATATTATTAACTTACCAAAAGATTAACCCATTTTGTTAGTTCTGAGCCCTCTGAATATGATTTTCTCTAATTGCCTTTGCAGATACCAAAGAGTTATGTTTTACTAGTGCACAGGTATTTCTTAATTCTATCATGTTGTAGATTAATATTAATAATTAACCCATAAAATAATGTGCAACCATTGGTAGACTTGAAGAGCAGAAATGAGGGACTGTTATAGAGTATTACACCTTTGAGGATTTCAGTGAAGAATCCTAACCCTCTCTCTGACTTAGAAAATCCAAAGTATAAACTTAGTTTTAATCAAGAAATTGACACTAAACACAAAAATAATAAAAAGTAACCCAAGCACACACAAACAAAAACAACTATTATTTTGCCAATCACAAAGCATTACATATGAGTCCACTCTCATCATGTAATTTTACGTTGCTAATTCATCCCTTCAAAAGGCACAGGTCAGGAAAAAGTCACTTGAAGGGTAAGAGGAAGTCTGTGTTCTGTCCAAGTCTTTCTTTCAGTAATCCTGCTACCTGAACCTAGGGAAGGAGAAAAAACTTCCCCATGTCTTCCCTATCTCTCCACTAATCCTTTAATTAAAGTGAATGAGGATGTGATGGCAAGGGAGAAGTACACACAGTCTCTTATGCACTTGAACAGCACCAATCAGGCTGCATATCTCACTGATGTCTGTGGATTCATTACAGGGAATGTAAGCCATTTGAGTTAGGTGGACACTGTGAGCTTCCATGGCTAGCTCTCCTCATATGCCTACTGTCATCACTTAGAAGAAAAATACCTGGGGTCCTAACACATATTGTAAGATGCTAGTGGTTTAAGATGAGCATTCTTTAAGCCTTTGTTTTATGTAATGAAAGAGTTCTGAATTTTTGTGGAATTTGTTAAAAAGTCTGTCTCAGTTAAAGTCTCATTCGATGTAATCACAAAAAGATTCTCTTAGTAATAATGTATATAGTTATGTGTCATATATTATGCAAAATAAACTAAGGTCAAAGTTTTAACATAAATAGTTAACCCTATCTCGAGAATGACAGAGAACAACTGTGGATGATTCTTTTTATTTTATTTTTAACATAATTCTTTATTGATTCTTTGGGAATTTCACATCTATAATATATCCCAATCTCACTCCCCTCCCTTCCATCCACAGTTGTTCCTCACCCCTGAAGCATGCCCCTCAAAAAAATTAATTAAAACAAAACAAAATAAATCACTTCACTCTGCCATCCAACACCTCTTCATTCATCCTAGTGGTATCAACAGCTTCAGTGTGTCATGCAGTACACACATTTGTCCAATCAGTCCCACCCACAAAATGTTCATTACAATGAGTCATTGGTAAGGCTAAATGTCTGTCAAGCTGCTATTTCTGGACCATCACTAAAACTCCTCTTGGATATCCTGCTGTTGTCTTTAGTCATGGAGAGCCTGTGGTTATTGTTTGGGAGGACCAGCCCTTTCATACACTCCAGCAGGTCATAGATGGGGTAGGTGTTATGGTGGGCAATCTTAAGGCTCTCATTTAAGAAAATCTTCTTGACTCAGTTTTAGCTGCAAAACCTTGCAGCTCTTTTAAGAGGTCCTGCCACAAAACACTTAAATGGTGCTGATGAAAAGCTGACTGCATACTCTTTGGTGGTGGCAGGGACCTTGAAACACCATAGAGTTCTGGCATTAAACAGGGCTCTGGCCAGTACCTCTGCTATAAGACTAGGCTCTCCGAAAAAAAAAAAAAAGCTAAGGAATGGGCTGGATCCAGCCGTCAAAGCCACATCTTTAATCCTAGTCATATTACTTAGCAAATTAAAGACTCATATGATTAGAAAAAGAGATCTACAGTAAAGATAGAGTCAAAGCTGAAGAAAACCTCTCAACGGTTTACTGTGTGTTTAAAAATATATGTAGGCTTGGAAGGAAAAAAAGGATAAAGTCCTTGAAATAAAAAAGAAAAATAGAGAGTAGTTGGTTGTGGTGGCACACACATCTAATCCCAACACTTGGGATGTTGTAAAGAGAGCTGCAGGCTGTGTCCTCGCCACCCGGCTAGCTTATGCCCAAAATAATCATACGGAGATCTGTTTTAATTAAGTTGCTGCTTGGCCCATTATCTCCAGCCCCTTATTGGCTAACTCTCACATATTGATCTAACCCATTTCTAATAATCTGTATCGCCACTTAACTGTGGCTTACCGGCATGAGTCTGACCAGTGTTCGTCTCGGAGAGGAGAGCCATTGCATCTGCCTGACTCTGCTTTCTTTCTCCCAGCATTCTGTTCAGTCTACTCCACCTATCTAAATTCTGCCCTATCAAAAAGCCAAGGTAGTTTCTTTATTTGACCAATGAAAGCAACACATAGAAAGAAGACCCTCCTACCAACATTGGGAGACAGCAAAAAGCTGTGTTAAACTCTCTCTCCCTTTTTTTAAAGCCCTCTCAGGTTTTTAAGTGGATTTAGACCATCACGTTGGGCGCCAATTTGAAGTGAGGTGAGTGGCAGGCTGTGGCCCAGCTCCCGACTAGCTTTACCTGAAATAATTACACAGAAACTGTATTCATTTTAACACTGCTTGGCCCATTAGCTCTAGCCTCTTACTGGCTAACTCTCATATCTTGATTTACCCATTTCTAGTAATGTGTGTAGCACCATGAGGTGGTAGCTTACCGTGAAGATTCTAACTTGCGTCCATCTCAGAGAGGAGAGCTATGGTGTGTGCCTCATTGCTTTCTTCCCAGCATTCTGTTATGTCTACTCCACCCAAAAAATTTTCTGACCTATCAGGCCAAGAAGTTTATTTTTTAATTAACCAATGAAAGCAACACATAGAAAGAAGACCCACCTACATTATTTAGTGGTATCAGGAGTCACAAACATCAACTCACACTGTGTCTGAGGTAGTACCATGGACCCAGACATGGCCCTATGCCAAAACCCAGGCTCAGATGTTTCCATGACTCTGTGTGGCAGCACAGGCCATCCAGATTAACATGGCCACAGCAGTAGTATTTTGCTTGAACACCAGGATGGACTCAAGTATCTGACTAAACATTGGTTATCCACATGACCCTCAGTGACTACAGAAGCCATAGTCATCAACACAGACCCTGAGTGCTACTGGGCAATGGAACCACACATGGCCCCCAGGAGAAGCCTGGGCCCAGGTGTGATCATGTCCCCTGGGGCCAGCACAGACCACACAGATCAAGATGGCCCCAGATGTGTCATGTCCCTTGAACACTAAAATGGCCATGGGTGGTTGTTTAGACCCCAGGCATCCCTGTGGCATGGATGACAACATGGATCATGGACAATGATGCTGATCCTAACTGAAGTAGGACCACAAACCCAGATGTGGCACTAGGCAGGAGCCCAGGCTCAGACACCACAGCAGTACTGGGTAGAAGGCCATGAAAATAAGCCCATTCTTCACCAAGCTCACTTCTTCAGAACTGACACTTACGATGGCACACTAACCAGTCTGCCTCCATTTCTCTCCCACTTCTCAACCATCCACTAACTTATCATAATGTCACACATCCACACAGCATCCCATAGAAGCAGGCTGTAGATAATTCAGACAGGGTGGACCGTGAGAACCTAGGCTGAGCCATGGTTGCCTCAAACAAGCCTTTGGGTACTTTAATTAGGCTAGACTGTAAGGACCCAGTGTGCCCTGTGTGTGTGGTTTGACCTCCTGAGCCTCACTGTCTTAGGTAGACTTGTGGATGTCTCAGGCAGGCCAGCCATGATGCCTCATGCTGCTGCTCTATGGGTGTCTTTGGTCTGCCTGAGAGTCTTGGCATCAGGAAGCCTGGGGATGCCTCAGGTAGGCCAGGCTGTGAGTACCAAACAGTCCCATGGGTGTCATTCATCAGCCTGAGCTGTATGCTTTCTGGTGGGCCTGTGAATATTTCTGGCAGGCCACACTGTGCAGACCCTGGCTGATGAATATATTTTTTTAATCACCCAGAGCTGCCACATGACACCAGGTGGAACTGAGGGTGCCTTAGGCAGGCCAGACCATGATACCCCAGGCTGCCCCATAGGTATCTTTTCCCTCCTGAACTGCATGGCATCTGGGTGTGTGTTTATGCTTTAGGAAGGCCAGACTGTGTGAAGCACAATTAATATAAACTCAGAAACTAATATTGGGGTTCAACCTGAAGACCTGAAAAGTAAAGCAGCCAGCCACTGGCTCTTACCTCAACCTCAGTCCAAAAATGGTGATACTGCCTCTAAGAACCTCAGAATGAGACTGTGTGAGAGCTCCCGTTTTATAATGCTCTCTAGTTCTGGGATTAAAGGAGTGCACCACTGGGAATAAAGGCATTCACTGCTCTGTTTCTATGGCAAACTAATGTGACTACTGGAAATAAAGGTGTGTGTTACCATTACCTGGTCTGTAAGACTGATCAGTGGGACTGTTTTACTCTCAGATCTTCAGGCAAGCTTTATTTATTAAAATGCCACTACATTGCCCATTTTTGTGTAAAACAAAAAAGAAGGCTATAATTAATATAAGAAAACTATATACAATAAGTACAATGATTATATATAATATATACAGACAATAAATACACCAACAGGGTCTAATCAATTTGCATATGACAAATCCAAAGAAAATACTCCATGTCTATCCTATCTTGGTGAGTCCAAAGTCTTTTACCTAATTTACTTTCTATCATAACTTGCATTATCATCCAAAACTATTTTTGATATCTCTCCAATAGAAGTTGTCATCAGTGTTTCTGATCTTGGCCATTCTTATAGGTGTAAGATGGAATCACAGAGTTTTTTTTGATTTGCATTTCTCTGATGACTAAGGATGTTAAGCATTTCCTTAAGTATCTTCCAGTCATTTTAGATTCCTCTCTTGAGAGTTCTCTGTTTAGGTCTGTACTCCATTTTTTATTGGATTATTTGTTCTTTTGATGACCAATTTCTTGAGTTCTTTGTATATTTTGGAAATCAGATCTCTGTCTGATGTGGGGTTAGTGAAGATATTTTCCCATTCTGTGGCTGTCATTTTGTCTTGTTGACCATGTCTTTCTCCCATCCCTGAGTCATATAGCATAGCTGTGAATGCATCTGCATGCTGGACTTTGAGCCAGGTGTTTTTAATAAGTTATTGCAATCATCTGAAATAATTCCACACTGCTATTTTAATTTAGAAGAAAACAAGACTTCCTAAAGATAAGTATCCACACACAGTGGTATGGTAATAGTCCATGGTAGTTTCTTTTTATTTTGCAAAGAACTGAAATAAACGAACTTGAAGACTTCAAATGCAAGCAAATGATAATGGGAATGAAATATTTATTACACTGATTTGACCATTATGTATTGCTTGTGGATGGGAATTACTTTATGAGACTCTGTAACTATGCAGAATTATTGCAAGTTAGTAAATATGACAAGAAGCTTGCCTCTATTTTAATGTCATCCACTGTGCCATTTATAATTCATGAAGTCTATCAGCCTTTGCTGTCAAACTTATTCTCCCCCACTTGCTTTTTTGATCAGATGAAATTGCATGGATTAGATTTCAACCACTATTCCAATAAATACACATATATTATTCATATTTTCTGTTTTCCTTTGTGCACAACTTCCAAACTGTGAGCAAAATAAGCAGGGTCTAGCTTACAGTCATTTCCTCTCATCTGATCCATAACTGTGTTTTCTTCTTATTTACTCAAATATGTCTGATAAAAGTCCTATTTGGATTAAATAAGTTTGCACCTACTTCATACTGTTTTGGATACACACTGTACTGTGAACAGCCAGACCTGCCATACATCTCTAAACATATGCTTTATATGGGTTAATAGCAGTCTGACTTCTTTGACTGTATTAGTCTTTGGGGTGACTTTTAACCTCTTTCCCACCTTCCAACAATACTAATTTTTTTTAAAAGAAGTTGTGTGAAATATTGTCAGAAACAGAACATCATTCTCTCTGTATTCATCTCAGTACCTAGTCTCCCTGCCTTTATGGAAAATACTTTATGTATTTCTTTCTTCCTTCCAGTCTGGGGCATTATTCTACGTTTACACCTCAGGATAGCCTCTTTTCACTAGATTGCTATTTTATCTGGTGGCCTCATTTCCTACCATTCTCATCATCTATCTTCTTGCCTGATCCCTCTGTGAATACTTTAAACTTGACCCAGCCTCAAGCTCTCTGGAAATAAAATATGTGTCATAAAAATCACACCTTATTTTTAAAGATTTTCTACTCATTGAATGTGTGGTTAAATAAATCTATATAAATTTAAATTTTTAAGGAAATTTAAATCTAGCTTTGAGTAATTGTTGTTTTGTTTTTATTTTTGCTAATGTTACAGCCAAATGGGAGTAGTGCAATCTCTGGCTAGCTTTCTTCTAAGCAAAACTTAAGTCACAAGTGACTATGTTAAATACCTTAAAATCCCTCACTCTCAGTTGCATAGAAATAACATTAAACACAAGACTGTGTGATCTGTTTTAAGCCTTTGGCCTCAAAATATCTCTCCTCCCTACTCAAACCAAAGATTTATCTGACTGTCCAATCTTTTGACATTGGAATGCGGCATTGTCACCTACAAAGTTCATACCCCAGAAGAGCACAATGAAGTTATAAAAAATTAACTACGGAATCTCAGAACGTTATATGTTTCTAATTTTGGGTTTAGGTTTCACAACTCCCCTATGGTATGTGCAGGCAGACTTGTTCTAGTCTCCAATATCTCTGTTGCATCAGCTTCAGATTCCCTTGGCAGAGGCAGCAATGCTTTAAGTACCAATTTTCAAAAACAGTGACCTCTGAAGCATATTGATGGCTGGCTCCAATACAATCCTCATATTCCTGGTCACCCAGATAAACTACATTCTGTAATTTTTCTCCACCTAGATAAGGTCAAGCATCAGAGTTGTGGGTATGAAAGAGAATATGAAGTCAGTGGAATTGACCTAGTCTTCTAGTTCCATTCTGTTGACAACTTTCTACTTCCTTTCCTCACCCACCAACAGGACACAAGAGACTCTAAAGTTCCCAGAATGGTAGATAGTAGAATAAGTGGGTAGGGTCTCTAATGAACACATGAAGACTTCTTATTGATAAGGACCCCATTTTTGGACTTCATGGAAACACTGAAGGATATCTTTGAAATCACTGGAATGTTCTAGAAATCAGCAGGACAACCTCACTACTGTTGTGAATGGGTATCACTTATATCCACAAAACCATCACCATCTGACATGGTCTCTGTTTGCCTTGCCCACCCTTTCTGTATCTCCTGTCTGGAATAAGAGTCAGCCAGTTATAGCCCATAGTTCATACCTACCCTAAATCCTGTTTTCATTTAATTTTTATGAGAATATTGTCATTACCAGTCACTTCAGTTCTTTGTGGATTAAAGGTTGTCTTCATATGACAAAAGCTGACTCAACACCTACAAAAACGTGTATTATTTGGCAGATGAAAGAATAAAATGCATGCAAGTTTCTGCATTGTTATAGTTAGAAAATATAAAATCTTTGTTTCCCTAGTTTTCTGTTAATAAGCTCAGCTTCAGAATAACACCTGTCAGATTGTGGATACCTATTGAATGTGTGTATAAATAAATCTATATAAATAAAGGAGTCAATAAATATTTAGTAGGTCAAAAATGCAAAAAACTTGTGAATGCCACCTTATATGGAAAAACACAGATAAAAATCACATCACTGCATATGTAATTATTTAAGGTCTTGATGTTACTCTTAATGATGGCCACCTAGAATTATCTACACAGGCCTTCATGACAATCTCAGGTATCCATAGAAGTAGGAAGAAAGTCACCCAGATATGGGGATGGAACGAGAACACTGTGGCAGAGATGACTTATGAGGCCACAAGACAAAGAATGCCAGCAGTTACCAGAGATAAAAGAAACAAAGGGAAAAAAAGCCTCCCCAGGCAACCCAACCTGCCGCATTCCATAATATTTGTTACAGTGATATTAATTTTTGATGTCCGTCCTGCTGAATTTCAAGAGAATAAATTTCAGCTGTGTAAGTCACTTAGGTTTGATAACATGTTAAACAGGCCAAACTGTATACAAATGAGAAATTGAACCAATCACAATTATAATCCCAAGATTTTTCTCAAAATAATTACAAAAAGTTACTTTGTGTGTCATCATTACTTATAATGATCATTTATTACTATATATAACTTAATCTCATAAGGAAAATCTCATAATTTTGCATTCCCTTACCAATTCTTAATTCATACCAAGTACTTCTTGATTTATAGTTTTCCTCTTCATGTATGAAAGCAGATCTATTTAGGGAGATTATCTTTATATTGGCACTTAATAAATTAAGGTATGATACATGTGAGGCAGGCACAATCTTACATTTTCTTGAACATATTTAGTAATTTTCTGAACTGCATCATTTTATGTTCATAAATTATTTTGCTATAATCAAATGTGACTGAAATTGAAAAGTAATAGTTCTAAAATTTTTCAAGGTGAACATAACCTGCATAAGAAATTTTCTGGTTTACCTGAATGAAATTCAAATGAGGAAGTTCCCATCCACTTCTGAGAACTGTCCTGATTCCTTAGAAGCCTGTAAAGGGACATCTTACTTGGAAAGAATCACAGCTGACTAAACAATTTGACTAATTGGCAATAAGAAGAGCTGGTCCTTACCCAATCACATGAGTTGTGTAATCAATCATCCAGTCCACACTTAGAGACACCACCCTGACTCTGTACTTAATGTTCTCTAAATAAAGAATCTTACTTACATGGTAATCATCATCCCAGTGTCATTTTGCTCATCATTTCTAGGAATGTGCCTATCAAATGAGAAATGATGCAGCCATACTTGAGAAACAACCTGACATAACTGTAAACTTTAGATTCCAGGGAAATAGTATGAGAACTAAGACAGCAAACTCTCAGTTAGATCATGGGCTACTTATTCCTGCATAAGGAATCAATTTGTCCAGCCATGTTGGTCATTTTAGTTGGTGCCTTTACTGAGCACTGGTTGTGCTATCCAAATGATACAGAAATGGACAAACGGGCAGAGTTCTTTCCCAACCAAAAAAAAAAAAAAAGGATCCCTGGTTGCCATCTTAAGTTTCCTACTCAAAGCTGAATAAATTTCCAGATTTCCATTTTTGTTTCATTTATTTACTTACTTACTTACTTATTTTACATCCCATTCACAGTTTTCTCTCCCTCCTCTCCTTATACTCCCCTTGTCTCTCCAATCTACTCCTCCTCTATTTCTGTTTAGAAAGGGGCAGGCCTCCCATGAATATCAACAAGGCATGGAATATCAAGTGGTAGACAAACTAAATACCTCCCCTTGACTTTAGTCTAGGCAAGGCAATCCAGTATGAAGAGTAGGTTTCTAAGAACCAGCCAAAGCAGTAGGGATAGACCCTGCTCCCACTGTTAGGAGTTTCACAAATGTGGGGAGCAGTGACACCCCAGATCCTGAATTTCTTGTAAACAACTTGTTTTCCCCTGATCTGAGTGCCTACAGCTGATCTGAGCATGAGACCTTCAGGAGTTCCTGATGGCAGGAGAGTGGTATCTGGTGGGTTTGGCTGGGGCGTGGCTATCTCTATATAATCTGCCCCTGAAAACAATAAAGGGGGCATTCTTGGGGAATTCAAGGATGACCCGTGTCGCTCTCTCTCTGTCTGTGTGTGTCTGTGTATTTTAACCTCCAGCCCCCTTGCCCGAAGCTCGTGAACTGGGTAATAGCGCACAGAGTGCAGACACGGGGGCATGGTGCACGGCACACAAATAGACCAAGCTACACAACTGTCAAATATATGTATAGGGCTTAGGTCAGTCCCTTGCCAGCTCCCATATTGTCAGTTCAGATTGTGAGTTCTTATTAGTAACATTAGCTGTTTCTGTGGCTTTTCTTGTGATGTCATTGATCCCTCTGGCTCCTACAATCCTTTCTCCCTCTCTTCATAATGAATGACTCCGCGCTCAACCTAATGTTTGACTGTGGGTCTCTGAATCTGTTTCCATCAGGCACTGGATAAAGCCTCTTTGGTGACAATTGCTGATCACAGGATATGGCCAATTTAGGCTACCTATGTACTGTTGGTAAGAATCCTAACTGGAGTCACTCTTGTAGATTCATGGGACTTTCCCTAGTATCAGGTCTCTACCTGACCCTGAAAGGTCACTGCTTTCCAACTATCTCTTCAGTAATCTCCCCCTTCACCCACTCCTCAAATGGATTCCTAAAATTCCCACACCCACCTGTTCCCAGTATACTAAGGAGATCTCTTCTATTTCCCCTTCCCAATAGATCCATGCATCTTCCTGGGGCCCTCCTTGTAACCTAGCCTCTCTAGGTTAATACTCACTTATGAGAGAGTATGGAGACTCAGGAAGACTATGGCTTTACCAGAAGCCAGACCACATTAAGAGACCCAAGACCCAAAAAAAAATCCAGTGGAGACACGATACTGGATCTGAAGACTTACCAGTCATAAGAATCCTTGGCCACTTAGACAAGAACACCAGAGAAGAAGCAGAAGCCAAGAACAAAACAACCCTACAACAAAGACAAATACAGGAAACAATGCATAGGGTTGACAGATTTTTCTTACAGAAAGATGACATAATGATCCATACAACAGGACATAGATTGAAATAAATGGGTTAGTTTAAGTTAAGAGTTAGTGGTACACTAAGTTAAGGCCAAGCTTTCATAATTGGAAAATATCCACATCATTATTTGGGAGCTGGCACTACAGAGAAACACTGGCTACAATCCAGACCTATAATCATCCAAATGCAGATGTCTAAATGCCAACATAAGAACACAATCAATAGCAGAAAAGGCAATATCTTACTACCAGAACCAATCTACCCTATGACAGCAAGATGTGAACATTTAAACACAGCTAAAACAGATGAAGATGAACTTAAAAACATCTTTGTGAAGATGGTAGAGATTCTTAAGGAAGAACTGAAAAATTTCCTTAAAATTGGAGGAAAAAGAAACCAAAAAACTGGAAGAATCAGTAAATCCCTCAAAGAATGTCAAGAAAACCAAAAGAAAAAAAGAAAAGAAAAACACCAAACTACTGATAGAAACAAATAAAACTGTCTAATACTTTAAAATGGAAATAGAATCAATAAAGATATCACAAACTAAGGGATTTCTGTAAAAGGAAAACACAGATAAGTGAACAGGAGTTACAGCTGCAAGTATCAACAACAGAATACGAGAGATGAAAGAGAAAATCTCAGAAATTGATGATATGATATAGGAAAAAGAATCATTGGTCAAAGAAAATGTTAAATCTAAAAAATTCCTAACAAAAACATCAAGGAAATCTGGAACACTATGAAAATATCAAACCTAAGAATAATAGGAATAGAAGTAGAATTCATACCCAAAGGCAAGAAAATATATTCACCAAAGTCATAAAAATAAATTTACTCAACCTAAAGAATGGCATACTTATATAAGTACAAGATGTTTATGAGAGATCAGTACCATAAAAAGGTCCCCTCACCACATAATGATAAAACATTAAAAGTACAGAATAAAGAAAGAATATTAAAAAATGCAAAGGAAAAGGGGCAAATAACATATAAAAGGCAGACTATCAGAATTACATTTTACTTTTCAAGGGAAACTCTAAAATCCAGATTTTTCTAACCTATTTGAGAACCTTATCATTATGACACAATTGTTTTGGCATGATCATATTTCTCCTAAAACATCAAGATACTCACCAAACTTTATGAAACAAAATGTATACCACTGTATAAAAATAATTTTTAATAAAATTGAATTCTAATGCTCTGGCACAAAACCAACTGGAGCTGAAAAAAATAAAGGTTACAGAGTACAAATCTAAGCATTATAATTGGAGTATATATAATATATTACTTTTTTGTGTTTGTTTGTCAAGACTGGGTTTCTCTGTGTAACAAGTCTGCCCGTCTTAGAACTCATTTTGTAGACCAGGCTGGCCTCAAACTCACAGAAATCTGCCTAACTCTGCCTCTAGAGTGTTTGGATTCAAGGAAAAAGCTACCACCACCTGGCTAATATACCACTTCTATATTGATGACTTGATTAGCTTATAAACTACTAAATATTTTCTAACAACAATTTACTCAATTATGAATATATGGTACATATACACATTTACTCTGTGTTATGTAAAATGGTAACCAAATATCCAAGAAAAAAAAAACAACTTAAAGAAAGCAGAGATTATTTTGACTTAAAGAGTTTGAGGTGATGCAGTTTATCATAAAGGAGGAGAGGCATGGATACAAATGGTTCCATGGTGACAGTGCTCTGAAGTTGTGACTCCTTATTCCCTTATATTTTGGCAAAACAGAAAGCAAAGAACAGATCAAAAGTGGGATTGAACTATAAACTCTCAAGGTCTATCTCTTGGGAAGCTACTTCTTCCAATGAGGTTCTACCTCCTTTCTGTTCCCCAGCCCGCTAAAACAGTGTCAGTAGCTGGACACTAAATGTCCATAGTTTAAAATGGTCTTCCAGGGAATTTACACATCAAACTGCAATACGTTAATGATTACTTTGCGCTTTTTCACATCGGTTTATTCATTGGATCTGCTATAGTTTCATTGTAAGACAGAAGAAGGATAGAACATTTCTTAAGTTTTTAATTATTAAGAAGGCCAGAATCTTCAGTTTTCTATGTGGATACTAATGGAGGAAGGTCATTGGTAATAAACAAACTGCCTTGGCCCATTTTGATAGGCCATCCCTTAGGTGGGTGGAGTAGGCAGAACATAATGCTGGGAGAAAGAGGGAGTGAGCTCAGACTCGATAGCTCTCCTCTCTGGGGCAGACGCCTCAGACAGAGATGCTATGCTCCCCTCTCCCTGGCAGACACAATAGCTCTGCTCTCTGAGGCAGACGCATGAAGCTCAGACCCAGGATGGATGTAGGCTAGAATCTTTCCCGGTAAGACTGATGCTACACAGATTATTAGAGATGGGTTGATTGGGATATGAGAATTAGCCTGAAAGGGCTAGAGTTAATGGGCCAAGCAGTGTTTAAATGAATACAATTTGTGTGTTGTTATTTCGGGTAAAGCTAGCCGGTGGCAGGAGCCAGGGTGCTGGGGACGCAGACCCGCCGCTCCTATTACAACAGGATACAACTTGCCAGGTTATAATATTCTTGAGAAATACTTTGCTTTCCCTGTAGAATTTTGTAAACATTGTTCTATTTTCTTCTGGCATGTCATTATTTCTATGGAGACATTTGATACTGGCCAGGTTTATCCCCAGTAAGATTTTGGATAGCAGGTGAATTCTTTTTATTCTTGAAATTCAATCGCTTTAACAGAATGTCATGAATTGTTTTTTCTAATGAATTTCTGAGAGTTTTATGCCTCCAGATTAATGCATATTCTTTTTGGTTTCATAAGTATCCCTATAACTATTTAATAATTTTGACGTTCATTTGTTGGTTTTATTTCAGGTATAACATGATAAGTGATTGACTTATGATGTCATATTGAAGGCGTAAGTCACAAACAATGCCACACCAGTTTGGAATTATGATTAATAAGGTGGTATTTATTTAAAGGGGAAAAAACTTACAGATCTCCATCCCAGACAACAGTCCTCTACGCAACCAGGAAAGGAGTCTAGTCGCCAGCGGAGCAGGAAGTGAAGAGAGAGAGGAGAGGAAAGTGGCCGCTTTTTTAAAGGGAGAGAGACCACGCCCCAATGGGCTGGTATCTCAGCAGCTATAGGCTGGAGGAGGGGGAGGACCTCCCACAACATCATATATTCAACATTTCAATTGTAACATTAAGACAGACAAAAGCAAACAAGAAGTATAAATTGTTTGACAGCAAACATTGAAATTTTGAACATATGACTTTATAAGTCAGTCACTGCATTTGTAGTTAAATAGTACATGCATATCATATGTTTAATGTAGAACTCTCAGCTACTTCTCCAGCACCATGTCTGCCTGGTTCAAGTGTTAGAAATAAATCAACTGTGTTGAGAGATGGAGTAAAGCTCTTCCTTCTTACATAGTTTCAAAGAGCTTGTTGATAGCTTCATAGTCTTCTTTTCCTGTACTGGGTCCTCGTGGAAAACAGTGTATTTCAGAGCAATAGGTAAGAGTGGCTGGAAGAAGAAACAAGGAAGTAAGCAAAGGACATCTTCCCATTCTCCTGTAATCAATGCTTCCCTTTAATAGCAGTTACATGAAAAATCTTGATATTTAACTCATGTTATATTTCAATAAGTCACAGAATTAGAATTGGCACCCAAATTTAAGTACCTTTGATCATGAAGCTCCAGGAACATTACAGACAAGGTAGTGAAGTTCTTTGTCTGGGGCGCTGGATTCACTACACTCCAAACACATAGAAGCCCTCTCTGATCATTACACCCAGAAAACTTTCAATCACAATATATGAAGAAAATGAGATATTCCATGATAAAATCAAATTTAAGAAGCATCTACCCATTCATTCAGCCCTACAGAAGCATTAGAAGGAAAGCTACAACATAAAGAGGTAAGCACATGCACGTGCACACACCACACACATACACACACCACTACACCACCACTACTACTACAACAACCAAAACCAAAAAAAAATAACAGGAATCAACAAATATTGCTCATTGTTAACTCTCAGTATCAATGGTCTCAACTCCACAATAAAAAGATACAAACTAACAGAATAGATGCACAAACAAGTTCTATCTTTCCCTTGCATCCAAGAAACAAAGCTTAACAGGAAGATAGACATCAACTCAGGATAAAAGTATGGAAAAATATATTCCAAGAAAAAGGACCTAAGAAACAAGCTTCTATGGGTATTTTAACATAAAAAATAGACTTCAACACAAAACTTATCAGAAGACATAGGGAAGAATGCTGTATAATCATCACAGAAAAATTCCCACCAAAAGAACATTGCAATTCTTAACAAGAAATGCACAAAACACAAGTTCATAAAAGAAACACTACTTATGAGTGAGTATATATGATATTTGTCCTTCTTGGTGTGGGTTACCTAATTCAATATGATGTTTTCTAGATCCATCGATTTGCCTGCAAATTTCAAGATGTCATTATTTTTTTCTGCTGTGTAGTACTCCATTGTGTAATCATACTGCATTTTTCTTATCCATTCTTTAGTAGGTGGGCATTCATGTTGTTTCCAGGTTCTGGCTATGGCAAACCAGCCTACAATTCATAATCCCAGAGAACCTAGGTAACAATAAGGACCTAAGAGAGACATACAAGGATCTAATATACATGGGAAGTAGAAAAAGACAAATTCTCCTGAGTAAATTGAGAGTGTGGGGGCCATGGGAGAGGGTTAAAAGGGAAGGGATAAGAATGAAGGAGAGCAGAGAAAAATGTATACCTCAATAAAAATCAATAAAAAATACATTTACATGTAAAATAAAGAAACACTACTTAGCTTAAATATATATTGACCTTCACATTCTGGTAGCGTAAGACGTCAATACACAACTCTCAGCAATATACAGGTCATCTAGACAAAAATAAACAGAGAAATGCCAAAGCTAACTGATGCAATAAACCAAATGGAGTTAATAAATAAATACAGAAAGTTTCACCCAGACTAAAATGTATATGCATTCTTTGTGTCAAGGTGCTTACTCCAAAACTGATCACAAAGCAAAATTCAACAGATAAAACAAAAAGAAAACTGAAATGCCATCCTACATCCTATCTAACCACACAGTTTAAAGTTGGATATCAACAAGATATGAAAGATCACTGGCAAACTCATGAAAACTCAAAATCTTATTATTGAATGAAAAATTGATACGTCCCTGTAGCGGCGTAAATGAATGCAGACAGATTTAAAAAATATACATAGCTTTAATGGGGAAATTAGACTTACAGTACCACGGTTCCCACGGAGAACAGGAAGCAGAAGGGGCTGCTGGGCACAAGCCCGGCAGATTTATAAGTAAACATTAGCTGGGGGTGAACATGCCCCCAGTGGGCTGGACTTGGACTTATCCCTACACTTACCAATTCCCAAAGTTAAATCAAGATAGGCAATTTAAACACACCTATAAATCCATGCGAAAGAAAAGCATTAACTAAAAGCTTACCAACCAATAAAAGACCAGAGTCAGAAGGCTTAGAATTCTCACAGCCATTAAAAACAGAAAAAGAAATTATGAAATCTGCAGTTAAATTGATGGAACTAGAAAAAAAACATACTAAGTGGAGAAATCAAGATTCAGAAAGACAAGTATAATGTGTAATTTTTATGACACGTATTTTAGTTCCAGAGAGCTTGAGGCTGGGTCAAGTTTAAAGTATTCACAGAGGGATCAGGCAAGAAGATAGATGATGAGAATGGTAGGAAATGAGGCCACCAGATAAAATAGCAATCTAGTGAAAAGAGGCTATCCTGAGGTGTAAACGTAGAATAATGCCCCAGACTGGAAGGAAGAAAGAAATACATAAAGTATTTTCCATAAAGGCAGGGAGACTAGGTACTGAGATGAATACAGAGAGAATGATGTTCTGTTTCTGACAATATTTCACACAACTTCTTTTAGAAAAAAAATTAGTATTGTTGGAAGGTGGGAAAGAGGTTAAAAGTCACCCCAAAGACTAATACAGTCAAAGAAGTCAGACTGCTATTAACCCATATTAAGCATATGTTTAGAGATGTATGGCAGGTCTGGCTGTTCACAGTACAGTGTGTATCCAAAACAGTATGAAGTAGGTGCAAACTTATTTAATCCAAATAGGACTTTTATCAGACATATTTGAGTAAATAAGAAGAAAATACAGTTATGGATCAGATGAGAGGAAATGACTGTAAGCTAGACCCTGCTTATTTTGCTCACAGTTTGGAAGTTGTGCACAAAGGAAAACAGAAAATACGAATAATACATGTGTTGAATTCAAAGATATTTTTCTGAAAAAATAAAAAGGGGAATATGGGAATTATAGAATAAAAAGGTAGATTATTGAATCTACTTTTAAACTAAAAATCAACTACTTGTCTCAAACTCTTTACATTGATATTGATTTTTGTATAGTGATATAAGTTTAATGTTATTTTTTATACTGTTTATATGTTTCTACTCTTGTTTACAGTATTATACCTATGTCTCTCATTTAAAAATACAATGTACATTTCTAGTTTTTGAAAGCCGTATAGAGATATGTTTCAGTTAGATAGTATTCTTCAAATCTTTTAAAGACTTTCAGGATATGGCATTTAAAATGTTTTAAGAAGTTAGGACTTTTCTTGACAGTGAGACACATCTGCTCCTGGCAGCATCAATTACTTCAAGAGGATGATGGGCACTGAAGAGGTTTCTTATTGAATTTGTTAGCAATTTGGGTAAGAAACTGCTCTTGCCTGGACTGAAGGATAAACTCAACATGCAGGACTCACAGAAAAATGACTTCTGAACATGCCTAAAGGTGAGACCATCATTTGGGGTACCTGCCTCATGAAAGAGTCTGCTAGACATTCTGCAGAACACAGAACAAACTGACAGAATAAGCAGAACTCTCTTTGCAATTTACTGCTTCATGAAAAAGTCTTCTGGATACTATGGGCCTGTAGGCTGAATATGGTTGCTCCAACATTACTGAAGAACTTTGGATGACTGTCCAGGCAGCGTGATGTCTCTGTCAATTCTAGACTCTTTGAAGTTGCTTATAATGAACTTCCTGTTTTCTTAGGTAATATCATGTCTTTCTGGAGTCTTTGATGGGGCTGAAGTATAGATAGTAATTATATAGTTTTCCTTAGTTATGATAAAAGATAAAATAGATATAAATGTTGTAACTGTAATTTTTTTCTTTATAACTGTTTTGTATGAAATTTTACTATGCTAAAGTTAAAATCTTCCTTTTTTAAATAGAAAAGGGGAGGTGATGTGGGATTCCCCTCTGTATGCTGAGAATACCATTGGTTAATAAAGAAACTGTCTTAGGCCTATCATAGGGCAAAAGAATAGAGTTAGGTGGGGAAAACTAAACTGAATGCTAGGAGAGAGGAGGCAGAGTCAGGAGAAGCCATGTATCCCTGCTAGAGACAGACACTGGGAACTTTACCCAGTAAGCCACAGTCACATGGTAATACAAAGATTAGTAGAAATTGGTTAATAAATTGATATGTGTTAGCTAATAAGAAGCTAGAACTAATGGACCAAGCAGTGTTTTAAATAAATAGTTTCTGTGTGATATTTCAGGTCTGAGATGTCAGGCAGCTGGGAAATAAACAAGCAAACCTCCTACAACATTATATGGATATATGAAATTACTTAAAGTCTTAAGCTGTAAATTATTTTTTAAAAAATTGAGCCTTGTTTACTTTAAGTTTGTTTTATTTATTTCCATATGAAGATTTGAACAGCCTTTTCTGCAATGCCTGTGAGAAGTTACAATATTTGGATCCCAAATATGCAGTGAAATTTGAAGGATTTCAGGAATTTTAGCTTTGCTAATTGTATGCTATTTGTAATGAAATATACACAGATGCTTACTTCTGATTCTTCATTCTACAGTAGTAATGATAATTCATAAGTGCCATGGAAAGATTTAACTAAGGTAACAGATATAAAGCCTATACAATATCATTCAATGCACTATATGTAGACAAATCCATAAGACATGTATGGATACACACACATATGCATGTATATATGGTATATATGTAGAAGGCTACCTCTCCTGTTTCCAGTTTTCCTCAGTTGACTCTACTTCTTTGTGTAGTGTTGAGGCCTCATGGGGTTTTCCCCATGCAATCTGGAATGTTTCATGGTGTCCTTTTCCAACTTACTAAAAGAAACAATCTCACAACAAAGTTCTTGATCCTCCAGCTCTTATAAGCATTCTTTCATCTCTTCTTCATTGTTCCCTTAGCCTTAGCTGTGAAAGTGTTTTGAGCTATATCTATTGAAACTGGCAGCTACAACTCTGAATTGTTGTAGTGTTCAATAAAAGTTTCTATCTATTGCAAAGAGATATTTGCTTGATGAAAGATGAAGATGATACTTATCTGTGAGTATAAGGATACATGTTTGTAGATTATTAGTAGTAACTTTGCTGGTCTAGTAAATTAATGGTTGTAGATTCTCATCAAATATCCATAATTACATAGCACTGACTAGTTATGTATGTTTCCAATAACAGGCATGGCATGACTCTTATTGATCAGGTCTTAAGAACAATTAGAGAGCCATTGGTTGCTGTCATGAATGTGTGTCACTACTGCACTCAAAACAGTATCATGGGATGTTTGTTGTTGATATATATATAAACATGGCTGCCTTCAGGATTTAGAAGCTTGAATGATATCTTCTGGTACCAAGAAAAGTAGTTCTCAGGGAGAGAACATTCAGGTTATTTCTAGCTAAGGGATTTCTGGGTTCAGTTTCTGAAGTGCACACTGTCTCCTGCAGTAATAGGGGCTTATTTTCCATCACTGGTAGGTAACCAAGGGCAACAACAATAGGCTCAATGTTTTGGGAGTCTTTTAGACATCCCTAGCCAGCAACATGAAAAGAAAACTTCTTATGTCTGGTATTTTGTTTTTTGTTAGGTGGTCTTTGTTCTTGGAAGAAGTTCTGTTGACCCAGATATTATTCTTTCCTAAGACTCCACATACAAACAAGTTTAAATCAACTCTAAAGTAAGGGAAACCATTGCTTTTATTTCAGTGATAATTGACAATCACACAGGATCTGAGTTGTTTATTATGAGAAGGAGTTCACTCAAAACTATCAACGGAAATGGGAATAAATTATTGTGTAATGAATAAGAACAGAAGTAGGAAAGACCAGAAGTAACAATGTATCATAAATTTATATGGCAAGAATACTTATCTTTGTATTATGTTAGTGAAAAAGAAAAGGTAAGGAAAATAAGGACAGTCCCTATTTTAGGTTTCACCATCCTTTGTTTTAGGTAAATTGGGGTTAACTGCTTATCTGAAAGTGGAGGATGTGCTGTCAATTGACAACAGCAATTTTAATTCTGAAACCTCAAATATTTTATTTTTTCAGATGTGGCTGTTCAAATCATTTCCAAAAAAGCAAGACTAAAATAGTGAGCCTTAAGAAAATATCCTTTTACACCTCAAGACTTGAATTGGTAAGGACCAGTCAAGAAAAATATCTAATTTCTTCAAGGAAAAAGACTTCATATTTCCTTTGAAACATCTCTGCTGCCATAGTTACCAAAGGCTCTCAATTTTTTCCCTAACAATAACATCACCATCTATATACACAGAACTTACCAAAATAAATGGTTTTTGTGGAAACTTACAAAACAGAGGGATCTGCCTCTAATGAATTTCAAAAATTTGACATTGAGAGATGTTTATTCACAAATATACCTGAGTCAAATCCAAATGCCTTTTTAAACAAGAATGTGGGAGAGTGCCTTATTTAAGAGTACAGCAATGCAAATCTTTTGGCCACAGCAATACCAGAGTGAAAATGGCTAAAGTGAGTACTTGTGCATAGGTATTCTTCTCCAGCCCAGAGGCTATGGAAACTCCCATGAGGAATGACATACCTACGTGACTGACACCTCTTTCTAGATGCGTTCAAATTGGAACATACACACACACACAGATACATACAACTTGAAGTAAGAAAAACATTAAATAACTTATTTATTATGGATTTTCCTATTATAAAGTCAAACAAATTTTACAGACTTGACTTTGAATAATGAGTATTCTGAGAACAAACAGTGAGATTGTGTAGTTACAACATTCGCATTTAAAATTGAGCTGCACTATCTATAGGAATAAAATTGGTTCTATACTCATTACTCCCTAATCTTTCTATCACATTAATCTTTTTTTAAACAATACTTATGGAAACATGTACATTTGGATAAGTACAATATTCCTTAGAAATATATGACCAGTGTGATAATTATAAACACATTCATGAAATAATTCAGTTAATTAAATGTTATAAAATACGTAGGTACATTTAGGACTTGTAAGGACTCTTTTAAATGAGGGTTAATTTGTTCCTGCTCTGTAGGAAATGTTAGTGTTCTCCTACTGGACTTCACACTTCAAACAAGTCTTAGTGCCAACCTATATGGTACACCATGCGATGCCAACCTGCCAACATTCAGTATATGTCTTCATGACTTACTGAATGATTATGATGCATTTGATTTGTTTTCTAGATTGTACCATCAATACTATTTTAGATATAGGTATTTCAAAATTACTTCATCATAAAACTTGCTTTCAATATTCATAAAAATAAGACCAAATGCAATTGTTTCAAAATAAATTATTCAGGTATAGCATTACTATGTTTGAAAAACAAAAACAAAAATGGGCCCTTGTAACGTGCCTTTGGAAGAATATTTTGATGTAAGCAAAAGTTGTATAGAAATGAAAAGTTCTTTATTATTTCATTCTCCAGAAAGTTATGTGCAACTTGTAAGTATGGGGCTAAAGTTTGCTATTTCATATTAAGCTAGCCTGGTTATTACGCCGCATCAAACGTGTGTGTGTGCGTGTGCGTGCGTGTATGTGTGTGTGTGTGTGTGTGTGTGTGTGTGTGTGCGTTTGTGTGTTTCCCACTCTCAGGATTCCTTAATTGTCTGTAGTTCTTTGTAGGATTGAGACTTTGTGAAATTTCCTGAATTCCTTTTAACATGTCCATTATGTTGGACTTGTTCAGTTCATGCTCTGGCAGCCATATTGGTGAAACATCATAGGTACAGCTTCTGATATTTCTAGGAGGCACAACCTCAAAGCAAACTTCCTATTCCTCTGTATCCTTCACACTTCTTATTCCTAATTCATTACTGTGAAGTTGTTCCTCAAGAAAAATCAACCTGCTTCAGACACAACCTGCTCAATGAATCCCAAGGAACAGTTATAAAATATGATGCATCTAATTATGTGACTCATTTAAGTTTTAGTATTGCTCAAGTATTATTGCATGGAGAAAAATTGCTGAGTTCCTAAGAATGAACTTTATGAACTTGTATCATTTCCTGCCCATTTGGCAAATACCCCTTCAGTCTACAAACTCTTAAATCACCTGCACCATCTACCCTTTTTCACATTTATAACTTTGAGTGTTTTGTATAATGTATTTTGATCAGAAACACCATTCCTCCTGGAACACTTCCCAAATCTCCTTCCTTTTCCACCTTATGCTACATAAAAATTGTTGGTCAACTTACCAGGAGAAAATTGACCCATCCTTCCTCAAATGCTAAGAATTTGCCAATAGCTCCTCTATTGGCTGGAATCTTGGGAGGATGGAACGTGGTATAAATGTTCTATTTACAGGTGAGCATTCTAATCTCTAATCCTCTGCACCTTGGCCAGTTGTGAGTCTCTGTACTGATCATCAACTTTACAGTTAGGAGTTTCTCCAATGAGTACTGAGAAACACCTTAATATATTAGTATAATGATAGGTCATTAGGAATTGGTTTAATACTGTTTCCATTAGCAAGAAAATACTAGTATATTCTTGCCTTCTTTCCTTATATTTTAGTAACATATATTATTTATTCACAATTATATGCTAGCAAATTTAATTGTAACATCCACAAATGTATTCAATATATTTAGATCATGTTAGTGCCCAATTTTCCTCTATCATACCCTCCCACTCCTAATAACTCTCTTCCTCTTCTCAACTAGTCTCTCTCTCCCCATCTGTCTCTCTGTCTCTGTCTCTCTCTCCCGGCATGTGTGTGTACGGAAAAAAAAAATATTCCATTTGGATCTTACAGGAGCAGGATATCTTACTAATAGCTATGCCACTGAAGAAATCTGTCTCCGTCTTCCAAGCAGCAACTAACCACTAACTGTATATTTCCTCAGGAAGAAATGAGGTCTCATGAGCCTCTCTCTTCATGCCAGGATGCTGATGACTCTGCACTTATGAGAATATTGTGAGTTAATTACAACTGTTCTGAGTTCAAAGGTGACAGAGTTGTTGTGTCTGGAAGACAGCGTACCACAATATCCACCCTACTGGTGGCTCTGACAGTCATCCTTCCTTCTGTTACACAATGTTCCCTGCAGCTTGGAGTGGGTTTGGATGTCCCGATAATGAGTGATCCCTTAACATTCGCTTAACACTTTGACCAGTTGTGGGTCTCGGCAGTTAACCACTCCTCACTATGAAAAGAAGCATTTTGACCAACGCTAACAGCAGTACTCACATATGAAAATAAACATAATTATTTGAAGGCATTTTCAAGGGAAGACTGTGCCCATTTAGTAAAACGACAGCAGCAATTTTTCTGCTATAGACTGAATTTTCCAACCCAAGGTGTTGACCAAGTTTGCAGTACCAGGCAAGATTCTCTGTTGTGCAGCAAGCCTCTGATATGATCAGAAGGAGGTCAGTTAGGTATGTAAAAAACTTTTCCAACTACGATATCTGTGGGTTTATCTCACCATGCCATTCATTTTCGATTTGTTTGTTTTGACGGGCTTTGTTTTTCACAGATAGAATCTGGATGGCCATTCACCCATCAGCTTATGTAGCATCCCTTGGTGCTGTGAGTGCTAGGCAGCATGGAGCAAAATCACAGCTCAGATTAAGCCTGAGTTCTCTGTAGCCTATGAAAAATGCATGTGGAGCCTTCAACAACAGGCTGTCAGTATTCATTTCTGGAGGGCAGCCAACAACAATGACAATGGCCTGTATTGTCTAGGAGTTCTCAAAGGCCTCCCCATCCAACAACTTGTAAACTTATAGGGGTGCAGCCTACTTATGGTGCTGGATTTGTGTTTAATAACCTACATTTTCTAAATGTAGGACACATGAAAAAGCCATAAGGAAACCTGACCCTTGGTAAGCAAATTAAAATTTAATATTAAAAAAAAACAGAAGTTTGAAGCAACATACCTGTTTGGGGTGAATAAACGAGGTACCCCAATACGTCTTAGCAAGCACATCGTATCACGTAGCAAGTGATTCAAACTATTTTTTTTCCTTTCAAGGTAAGTTAAAAAATTCTCGTGGTCCAGAGTTCCATTTTCTATCTTCCTGAAGAGCTAGTAATGCTTTAGGATAACCTCACCTCTAATTTTGTATATGAGTCTTTCTTTATTTCCATTACTAAGTTATGCTTCCTATACTAGTCCCATAATTACAATGTTTTTACATCAGTTTTATTATGATGAGGGCATGATTGAAACAAATGACAGGATTGACTGAAAACTTACAAAATGTCAAAAACTCAATGCATTCAGTGTTTTACTGAATTCTCATAATCACTGCATGTTAGATGTTCCAATTTCACTCATAGAACTTAAATGTTACACCATATTTACTCATTTAGCCCAAGGCCAAGCAGATTTTTCATCCAAATGCATCCTGAGTCCAAATCTTTAAAAATGAACCTAGGACATTTTTTTACCAGTTGCCTGTATTCTAATTCTTCTTTCTATATAATAGAACATTATTACAATTTGACAAAATTTCAGATTCTTAACTCCAACTCTACATTAAATTTTGCAACACTTGGGATGAGTCATTTTAGTTATATATGTATATATTTTCCAGAAGTGTTTGCAAACATGTCATGGAATAATTATTATTGATCAGCACCATTAATACCAATCAGAGATTTCCCCAAACCACCTTAAATGTTGAAGTTACAAAACTGGCAATGATAAGTATAAGGAATTACCAAGACAGCTTACTTTATGATCTCTGCATGACATCTAGTGGTTGGAGTTGGAATATTTAAGGAAATGATCTTGTGCAAGGGCAGCAAAGGGAGAAAACTCATGTTGCTTCGATGCTCCCCTTCTCAACATCAAAGGAAGAAGGGCATGGAGATTTCTCACTTCCAAAGGCGGAGCAGAGGAATCTCTTGATCATTTCTGTTTTCCACTCTATGTGTCAGAGCATAGCAAAATGCCTTTCTGTGAAGCAATCTGTGTTCACTGGGGCTTGTGAAACTTTATGTGCCTGTAGTTAGCACTCACTTCTAATGGCTAGGGCCTCTGGTAATCATTATCACATGCAAAACAGAACAAATCCTTTCGGTTTTGTTTCTCGGACTCTGTGCCACAACAAACCCTTTGTGGCTACAAAGGGACATAAGTTGACTCCTATGCACATATTAATACCAATGACATTATTTCATAGTTTTAAAAAATGTTTGTGTACATCTGCTTTGATCTTTCTAAAACATAAACAAGTGATTTCTAAACTTTGAGTCATACCAATATCCCTGTCTTTTGATCTTTCTGATATAAGGTTTGGAATACGCTTCCAGAAACTTTGAGTCAGCTTAGATGACTGACAATACAGAGTAACACATGACATGCTTGTGTTCAAGCAAATGGCACAACCAGTACTGTGGGAAGCAGCTGAGGACCCGAAGTCCAAAAGTCATTGACACGGCCCTGGAGAAGGAGTAACTAGAACTAAACAGCTACCCTGGAGCCCATGTTCCCACACAGTGACCGGAGGCCTCCCACTGTGTCATCTTCTGATTCTTTCCTCCACAGAACAGAACGACTTAACCTCTGTTTCAAGTGAAGATCAACCTAGCATGCACAGAATGAATAGTAACTTTAGTTATACACACAGAAGGCACTATTTAGACCAAAAGTTGTCCCTAGTATGCACAAAGAGACAGGCCAACAGAGAAAACAAGTGACAACCAAAAGTTTATTCATCACATCAAGACATCCCCCAAGAGACTCTGAAAAGCAGTCATAAATTCATATTTTCTTGAGATCTTTGCTACTTAACTTTCTTATTCATAAAGTATTAATTAAAAAGGACTATGTGAAATCTGGAAATTACCATAAATATTACTTTTTAAAATTTTAAATTCAGAGCCTTTTTCTGGAGTTCTACAAAGATTGTTTATGCATGTCTATATGACCTATGTGAGTATATGTACACTACATATATGCAGGAGTCTCCTGAGGCAAAAAGAGAACCTTGGATTCCCTGGAGTTAAAGTTGCCATGAATGCTGAGTGAAACCCAACTGCATCCTTTATAGGGGTTGCTCTTAACCTCTGAGATATGTCACAGGTCCCCTACCAGAGCTTAGAGGATTTTAGCTTATGTTATCTTTACTTATCTTATTTACTTGTGGTTGTAGGTAGTGCTCACACCATGACAACATGTGGAGGTCAGGGGACAACTTCCTAGAGTTGGTTCTCTCCTTCCTCTATGTGAGTCCCAGGTACCAAACAGGTCATGGCAGCAAGAAGCATCCCAACATGCCTAAACACCACCTTTTCCTTTTCTCTCATTCCTAAATAGTCTTTTTTTTTTTACTGTGACATGAGTAAAATTACACATTGTGTTCCTGAATTTGTTTCTCTTTAAATCTAGATGAAAACACTAAGAATAGTACTAGAAGCACAGAATGTTTTCAGTGGGAGAAAGTCAGCAATAATCTTTTAAATTTTCAGGAGCCATTGTTCAAGATTAAGGTATCAGCAAACCTGATAATCACCTCTGGGATAAAGAGTAAAAGAAGCAGTCACTCTGCATATGGCTCCGAGAGGACTTTTGTTGAAGAGGTTGGTTTCCCGTGCTCTTTGAAGTGGGTTCTTGTTAAATCTACAGACCTTGTGATGAATGAACCAGAAGAGAGATTGCTGACAGATCAGAAACCCACAGTGGTTGTTTTGTCCTTTCCTTTGAGAAGGTTGATGACTATTAAGCCCTCTACCTAGCAGTCTTTGTTCCTAACCCAAGTATTCACTATAAAGGGACAAGTCATAAAGGTATTTGTGGTTCCCACTAAAATCGACTCTCTTCTATCCTTCTATAAGTTTTTTATAACTACGATGTGTATATTAGTCACTGAAATAAATTATAAGAATGGGTTTGGTGTTCGTGTAAGTTTTTACATGAAAAAGTAGACAGGCAAATAGAGCAAAACAGAAGTGTGTTTTTACTGATATGATTCAAGAGGACTTAACTTTTGCCTACTTGAGATGATTTAGTTTTAAAAGGCAGTCTCTGCCTCTCTGTTATTTATCAGCATGAGATAGCTGACCGATTTAAGTGCTGATCTTATGCAAGGTTGGCACATCCACCCTTGATATTTAACAGACCTGAACTGAACAAAGCACATTCAGTTTGACTCATTTTAAATATCTGGTCACTTTTTAACTCCATGTAAACTTTCTGGTTAAACCTTATTTCAAATGTGAAATAAATATAGTTTTAATGTACCATCTGGTTTAGGACAGTTTCTCTTGATGGCCTAGAGTGATGGCTCAGTGGTTAAGAACACTAGCTACTCTTCCAGAAGACCCTGATTCAATTCCCAGCCCCCACACGGTAGCAAATAACTCTCTGTAATTCCAGTTCTAGATGATCCAACGCCCTCTTCTGGCCTCCATAGTCAACTGCATACATGTTGGACATAAAAATACATGCAGACCAAACATCCATACCCACAATAAAAATAAATAGACCCTTGAAAAATATGTTGATAGCTCTAAAGGGTAAACACATTTGCTATTAGTGAATTGTGCACCCAGTAGAAATTGTATATAATACAATCTTCAATTTGAGCCAAATAATTTTAGCATATGGAGTTGATCTCTGTGCGCTGCTTGAAGTTTTCTCTCCTCTTCCTCTATTATTTCTACTTTGTAAAGTTTTCCTGTTCTCTTAAGTAGCCAGGAACAGATTGGTAAGTATCCAGTAGCAATTAGCTGCCAGGATGTCATCAACATTTCAAGCTTCCTACTCTTGAAAATTAGTTGTAGTAACTTGTTGGTCATGTCAGTCGAGCTCAATATTTTCTTCAATACTTTGTTCTTTGTTTTGTGTCTTGGTACTCGATTTTATAGAGTTTCCTTCAGTAAAATCTGTTCCATATTTTCCACTGTGTTGACAATAAAACTTTAGAATATGCTATATAACATACCTTAAATCTCTGGTATTTTTGCTAATATGTAATTTCTGGACATGCAGAAAGTACTGTAGCATGAAAACTATTTGGCTGAGAAACAAAATTACCCATCTGCCCATGTGTTCCCCTTCTAAAAGGATGAGACGGTTAGGCTGAACCAGTACATACATTCAGCGTACTTGACATTGAACAACTGATTTTGGATATGATGACAGATGCAGTAAGGAGCAGCTGCAGAGACTTCTCAGCAGTTAAGAACTCACATTGTCCTTTCAGAGGATTTGGGTTTGGCTCCCAACACCCAAATCAGATGACTCACAACTGCCTATAACTCATGTTCATGAGATCCTATACTGTCTTCTGGCCTCAGTGATCACCACATCCACAGAACAAGTCTCCCTTCACAAACATGTAAATACACATGTAAATAATGTCTACATGGAGAGATTTTGTTGGAATTACTCTGAATAATTATATGTGATTTGATTTGGCCTGCTAAGTAAAACTACAGAGCCTAGTGTAATACATCAGATACCGTACACTTGTTTCCAGAATATTAAAAATTCAAGAACTAGGATAAAGCTATGCAACAGAACACTATTTTAGCATTTTCCATGCTACAAATTCAATCTCTAGTGTTCATGTATGAAGCTACAACCACACAGATACAGTTCCAACTTATCGAATGATTAGAATGACTATAGTATAGGCCAGCATAAAAGATCTACATTGCAAATACTCACTTTTTAATGTTCTGTGCCTCCCTTTTCTTGGACTTGCCCGACCTTAGGAGCCCATAGTCATGAACACCATTTGCCTACCTTTCCTGTCCTTGGCCTCCTTATGCCTCTGCTGCATAAACACTCTTTTTGCTTGTACTCTTTCATGGCATACTTCTTGACCACAATTTCTCCTCCCTCCACTCTTCCCAGTACCCCTCCCATCTTACCTTTCCCCCAGGTATTCATTAAGTAGTCCCAGGTTAGTGCATGTGGGAATAAGAAGCATAGAGCCATGCATAGGGAACATTGGCAAGATAGTGCCAACTTTCTTTTCACGCTGTGATTTGAAGGTGGCCTTATCATCTATGGAAATGTTAGTGACAGTCCTGAAAGGTCATCTGAGACCTTTCAACAAATATTCTTTGAAGCAGACCACTAGAATGCACCCCAATTCTACCTCTTCTTTGAGAATTTTATTTTTATATCTTAAAATATTATTGGTCAAATCTATTTTAGAGTAACAAAAGCCAGTATGATATACCTCTGAGAAATCATCATTAAAAGTAAAATATGATTTGTTTTACCCTTGCTCAGAAAGACACAATATGTTCTCTTGCAGTGTCTCCAGAAATTAGGGGTCAAATCAAAGGCCTATTGGAGTCTTTCTTTTATTTTCCTGAAATCTCCCTCATTAAACTACTGGGAAAATGCCATCTTTCTTTTGTTCACATGTGGAGATGAAGGAATAGGATGGCAAGCAAACTATATTCCTGGCGCCATTGTCATTGCTCTTATGCAACTGTTAACATACAAAGATGGCATCAGAATAGTCATTTCTGGTAAAGTCTTGGAGAAATGGTCTAGGCTTTACATCCAGGATGATGGGAATGAAGAAGCATGTGAGTCATTGTGGAGGTTTTTATAACTCATCTTGGTACTTAGATGAGGAGAGTGGACAATGTAGGCAACGGTGTTTTCTAGAGCCCATTTGGGAAGCTATAGAGGTGTGTGTAGTCATGATTATTACACACCACATAGATGTGTAAGCCTATAACCTTCTTATGATAAACAGATATTTTATGTGTCCTCACCTGCTTTGAATCTGCAGACAGGAATTACTCATGCAAAAAGACAGAGTTAGCCATGATTGAAGGTATTTCTAATGTGATCCTTAACAGTTGCTGGCAATCTTTCAGCTGGAGCAGATCAAAGCCATGATGGTGCAGACCCTGGACAATCAGCTGTGGATGGTGATGGATAATGCTCCACAGGCCAGAAGCATGTCTGCAGGCTAAGCTATGGGAACCACAGAGTGAAACTGAACAGTGGAAAAATGTAGCTAGTTCCACAAAGCAGACACATGCTATAAATGCTGATGTCCTCATACAGAATAGTGCTTCAGCAACAAAAGGCCTGGTCAAACTCACCTTATATGGAAAAATGTTCTCTTTCAGGGTTTGACAAGCACAAAATTGAAAAATGCTCCACATGCAGAAATCCAATGTATTCTTTCCTGTTCTATCTTTAATAAATAATATTCTTGGGATTATAAATAAAAATGGAGGAAATAAGCAATCAAAACATAAGCACCATATTTTTAGATTAAAATCTGTAGTTCTCCTGTCTCGAGTACATGTTTACATAGACTCCATTTCTCTTTCTTTCAAATATTATTTAATGACCAGCTTAGGTCTAAAACACTAATTATAATGAGAGTGAATTATTCTTTTCTTGGTTCTCTTTAAAAATGTTTTTTCTCTATATACATGTTTAATGTGCTGCTTGACATCTTTTTTTTTAAATTTATTTATTTATTAAAAATTACCACCTCCTCCCTTCCTTCCATTTCCCTCCCACTCCCCCACTCCCCGTCCCCCTCCCTCTCCAGTCTTAAGAGAAGTCAGGGTGCCCTGCCCTGTGGGAAGTCCAAGATCCTCCCCCCTCCATCCAGGTCTAGGAAGGTGTGCATCCAAACAGACTAGGCTCCCCAAAAGCCAGTACATGTGGTAAAATCAAAACCCAGTGCCATTATCATTGGCTTCTCAGTCAGCCCTCATTGTCAGCCACATTCAGAGAGTCCGGTCCAATCACATATATTTATCCTCCTGGATATCGGAAATAGACAAGATTGCTGGGCAAAAGTTGGGAGCACGGGGGCAGGGGTGGGGTGGGGGGAAGAGGAGATGGGGATAGAGGAGGGAGAAGGGGAGGACTGGGGAGAGCTTGGGGAATGGGATGGTTGAGATGGAGGAAGGGTGGATATGAGAGCAGGGAAGAAGATATCTTACTTAAGGGAGCCATTTTAGGGTTAGCAAGAAACATGGCTCTAGAGGGGTTCCCAGGTGTCTAGAGATGTCCCCAGCTAGGTCTCCTCAGCTAGAGGAGAGGGTGCCTGAGCTGGCCTTCTCCCATAGCCACACTGATGAAAGAAAATCTTGCATATCACCATAGAACCTTCATCTGGCGAGAGATGGATATAGAGACAGAGACCCACATTGGAGCACTGGACTGAGCTCCCAAAATCCAGATGAAGAGCAGAAGGAGGGAGAACATGAGCAAGGAAGTCAGGACAGTGAGGGGTGCATCCACCTACTGAGACGGTGGGACTGATCTAATGGGAGCTCACCAAGGCCAGCTGAACTGGGACTGAATGAGCATGTGATCAGAACGGACTCTTTTTAAAATTATTATGTGTGTCAATACAAGCTACTATGGATTTGATTAAAAGATTTGTGGATGTTGACATATAATTTTTTCAGAGCTCTTTTGATACAAGACTCACTGATAGTTAACCAAGTCTATTATTTTTGATTCTCAAAGAAAATTAAGACACCTGAGTTCATTCGGGTTGTTGCTATTATATTATTTCCTAAAAAATAGTTTTGAATGATGTTACTACCTAATTCTGTATTGCTTACATGCAAATATAACTTCTGAAAAGCAAATGTTGCTTTGCCTACAGTGTCTAGCAGATTCTAAATTCTAGGTGCCTGTTTTAGGGTTTCTCTTGCTGTGAAGAGACACCATGACCAAAACAACTCTTATAAAAAGGAAAACAGTTAATTGTGATGGCTTACATTTACAGAGGTTAGTTTATTGCCATGGTGTGACATGGTAGTCTGCAGGCAGACATGGTGCTGGAGAAGGAGCTGAGAGATCTACATCTTGACCTGAAGGCAACAGGAAGTGGTCTGTCTGTCACTCTGTGTGTAGCTTGAGCACAAGACATCTCTAAACCTGCCCCCACAGTGTCAAACTTCCTTCAACAAGGTCACACCTACTACAACAAGGCCACACATACTAACAGTGTCACTCTCTATGATCTTATGGGGGGCAATTACATTCAAACTACCACATAATATATTACTGTGTGTATATTTTTTGTAAAATGGGGAATCTTTATGCAATTTGCAAGTTCTGCATTTTGTTATAATTTGCATTAATATTTCTGTTTTTTTTTTATTTTGGAATATTTTTAAACACAAGGCCTTGTCCATGCTAGGGAACCACTCTGACCCTGCATTGTTGCACTACTGCTTCTGAGTCCTAAAGGAGAATGCAAACTTGCAATAGCTTCAGATTCAGCACCCAGACATTTAAGTTTTCCCAAACTTAGCATTAGAAAATAATCATAGCATATAAACAATACAAATTCCTCTGCTACTTTGTTCTAGTATTTTATTCATTTCAGAAAGTAAAATACAATTCTGAAGAGATTATAAGATGGGAAGTGATTCAGGGGCGCTTAAAAAATAGGAATAATGTTGACGCCTAAACCAAGACTACCAAAAATTGTTGTCACACAAGGGCCTGAAAGAACATAGGGAGTGACTGAGTAACACACCAAGTGGAAGACAGTCATTGATCAGAACACCCAAGAAGAAGCCCTAACAGTCAAGTAATGGAGTAGACAGTAGTGATAATCAAAGTCACTGTCCTTTTACACTGGTGCTGGGAATTCAAACTTGGGCCCTCATATTTATAGTGTAAGTACTCTTATCCATCTCACAGCCCAGTAATGGGGCTTTAGATCTGAAACCAAAGGCTTAATCAATGTGATAATAGTTAAAAGCAGAAGATGCAAGTAGTGAAAGGGTATACTTCCAACACTTAAAAGACTCACGTTGAAAAATCACTGAAACTCCAAGAACAATCTGGGCTAACATATAAGATTTTTCCTTTTTTGTTGAGCAGGTTTTTTAATATTTATTTATTTATTATTTATTTATTTTTACTTAAAAATTTCAACTTCCTCTCCTCCTCCCATTTCCCCCCTCCCCCATCCCCTCCCCCTCCCTCTCCAGTCCAAAGAGCAGTGTGTTTCTCTAAATGAGTGAGTAGAGAAAGGAAGAAAAAAAAACAAATAAATAAATACTACACATATTTACAGAAAAAGTTAAGATTACTAATTTTCCAGAGAAGACACACAAATAACCTTAAAGCAAATCATAAGATGTTAAGCATTTTTAGCCATCAGGAAAAGACAAACAAAACTTTCAGGGAGATGTCACTTCCACATCAAGACATTTGTAGTAATAATAATAACAATAAATGACATTATGGATACATTGAAATATTTATGTCCTCTGAACAGAAATATGAAGTGGTGATGTTGCTTCAGAGCACAGCGACCACATCACTGAGAGACCCAACACTGATAAATACCAGCAAAGGGAGAGAAAATGAGTGTTCCAAAAGCACCTGCATGTGAACATTCACAGCAGCCTTACTCACAACTCAACTTTTCATTGCTTAATGGGTGCATAGATAAAACTCTGTACATTCATTCAGTAGAGTATTCCCGGTAATAAAGCAAAGGAAAGGGTATATATCTTCAAAATATGGTCTGAACATGGCGAACTATGAGGGCTGATGAGACGCAAAGGACAATGGCACGGGGGTTTGATCCTACGTAATGTGATGGCTTTGTGGGAGCCCAGCCAGTTTGAATGTTCACCTTCCTAGATATGGACGGTGGTGGGAGGTCCTAGGTCTTACCACAGGGCAGAAAACCCTGACTGCTCTTTGGACTGGAGAGGGAGGGGGAAAGGAGTGGGGGGAGGGGGAGAAGGGTGGGAGGAGGGGGCGTGGGGGGGAGGAGGGGGAGGGAAATGGGAGGCTGGGAGGAGGTGGAAACTTGTTTTTTTTTCTCCTTTTCTCAATTAAAAAAAAAAAGAATAAACTTTTCTGACCAATGGAAAAAAATATGGTACAAAAGGTAGCATAATCTGGGAGGAGCCACATTCTGTATTACTTCATGTAAAGTCAAATCTACAGTATCTTAATGCAGACTGTGGGCACTTAGACTTGCAGCAAAGGCAACTCTGGGGAACATGGTACAAAGTTACTTCAGGGATGTATACAATATTTTAATATTGATTAGGATGAGAATTACACACTCTGTAAGTATAAGTAAGTATTAATAAGTTATATGATTAAATGGCTTTAAAGATATAATTCAATAAGGTTGAGGATGAAAGGTTATTCTAGTCATGCTGAAGAGAGGTAAGTCTACACAAGAGCTTGTGTCTTTATCTGACTTAAAAAATGGGCTGCCAGAATATTATTTCACAAACCTAGTCCAGTCTGACCCTGAGGCCAATGTTCTAGGATCTAGAGATTTCTTACTTCCAATTATACTCCCAATTTATCAATGAAACCATTGACTGCAGTTAAGCATAAAGTACAGTTTGATGACACTTTGATCTAGGTATCAACCTGTACACTATAAACTCCAATCTTTATCAACTTTGCCAAGTGATAATGAGACAGTAGTCAGGTGACTTATAGTGTCATTCAATCCATGTAGTCATGCTTTATCTCAGATTATTATTTGTCCCTAAAAAGACAGGACTAATATATCTGGCATAATGATATCTATGCAGTGTGTATTTAAAAATACTTCAGGGGGAGCAATGCATAAACACATGAAGGATGATCATGACTAAAAGATAGCTACTTGTCATAGGAACACAGCTTTCTCACTATTGGCACGTATTCCTTATTATTGATGACAACTCTTCCAATCATTTTCTTTATTAGTTTGGTAACTTAACAATGTTTCTTACATAGATTATCAAATGTATTTCTGATAGATACAAACACCAAGTACATTTTGCTGTACTCATATTAGAATAACAATACCACAAAGCATTTAACAGTTTGTGTATCATTAAAAATATTCCTGAGCTGGTTCCAGGACAGGCTCCAAAACTACAGAGAAATCCTGTCTCAAAAAGTCTAATGATAATAATAATAATAATAATAATGATGATGATGATGATGATGATGATCAATTGCTCTAACATGTCTTTCTTGCTCAAAATTTATAATATTTGTATATATATATACCATTAATCAAACATTTTGAAGGTGTTAAAAATTAATACATTTTTGGATTTGTAACAACTCAAAAATTCTAGGTACAATTTGGATGGTATGTGATTAATTTATTTTGTTATCTTTTAGCAAACTGTGTTAAAATATTAAGAAATAGTGATACTTGTAAACATTCTAAGGAATCAGAATATTGAGAAATTTACCTGTTAAGATATATCACATTTACTAAATTTGTGTTCTTCTCATTAAAATGACACTTTTAAGTGATAAAAATTAAATAACTAGATTTTTATTAAATTTTATTTTTCATTAATTGTTGAGGTTATAATATAATTCTATAATTTTCCCTTTCCCTACAAATCCTCTCATATATGCCTCCTTGTTTTACTTGAAATTTATAACCTCTTTTATTTCTTTAATTAGTATAACATGAAAATAGGAGAAATATGTGATTGATGTCTCCATTTTCATAATCAAATTTAATGTTTTGTGGACTTATTGATCAACCATACTTACTTTGGCATGTATTTTGTCATGTTGTTTCGAGAAATCAATTTTTTGCTTCAATTGTTCACATTCCTCCTTTTAACTTGATATTTTCCATAAGATTTATTTTGTTGAATAGGAATTCAGTAAATGTCTTGCAAGTAGAACCTTGGAAACACTTGTTGGGATTCTGCTTTCCTTTTATTTTTCCCTGCTATTGTCAAATCAAACTCAGGCTAATTTGCTGGTGATTGGGAGACAATATGGAGGAGATACCAATTATGAAAGACTAGGTCATCTAGCCAGAGAGCCTTCAACAAGCAGAACAGCTGAGTTGAGACACAGAAGCTAACCCATAGACATTGGATCAGATGACTAGTTCCTCATACCCTTACATAAAACATTTGAACAATTAAAAACACTGTAAAGCTTTAGACACTTAATTATAGGTTTGTGATTCCAAGGATGGTTAAATGATACAACATGTAAACACTGCCAAGTTACATAAGCATCCATATGGGATAAAACCTTTAAATGACTATGCTGTATCACCCAAGTGCTGTGGGAGCTCCTTCAGCCAATAGCCTTCAAGATACCACGCCCAAGATACCAAGTGGGCGTGGTATCTTGAAGGCTATTGGCTGAAGGAGCTCCCACAGCACTTATATTTCAATTAGATAGGTATTCTTCAAATCTTTCAGAGAACTTTAGAATATGGCATTTAAAATGTTTTAATAACTTAAGACTTTTCATGACAATGAGACACATCTGCCCCTGGCAACACCAATTACTACAAGAAGAAGATGGGCATCAAAAGAGCTCCTCATGGAATTTGTTAGCCATTTGGACGAGAAACTGCTCTTGCCTGGACTGCTGTATGAACTGAACATGCAGGACCACAGAGAAATGACTGTTGAACTTGCCTAAAGAAGGTGAGACTGTCCTTTGGGTTAGCTGTTTCACAAAAGAGTCTACGAGACGTTTTACAGGACACAGAAGAATGTGACTGACAAACTGCCAATATAGGCAGAACTGTCTTTAAAATCCTGCTTTGTGGAAAAGTGTGCCAGATGCTATAGGCCTGTAGGCTGAAGATGGATGCCCCAACAGTATAGAAGAACATTGGGTGACTGCCCAAGCAGTAAGATGTCTCTGTAAATTCTAGAGTTTTGGAAGTTGCTTACAATGTACTTCTGTTAAGTTAGGTAATATTATATGCTCCTCAAGTCTTTGATGGAGTTGAAGAATAGATAATTATAATACAGTTTTTCTTAGTTACAATAAAATATAAAGTAGATATAAATATTATAACTATAATTCTTACTTGATACCTGTTTTGTTATATGTAATTTTATTATGTTAAAGTTAAACATTCCTTTCTGTATGCTGTGAATATCATTGGACTGTCTTGGGCCTGCACAAGGCAGGACTTAGGTAGGTGGGGAAAACTAAGCTGAATGCTGGGAGAAAGAAGACAGAGTCATTGAAAAACCAGAGACAGATGCCAGAACTTTAGCCAGTAAGCCACAGCCTCATGGTGATATACAAATTAATGTATTTGGGCTAATTTAAGATATGAGTTAGCCAGAAATACGTTTAAACTATTGGTCAAACAGCATTTCAAATAACACAGTTTCTGTGTGATTATTTAGGGGTTGAGCAGCTGGGAACAAACAAGCGGCCTCCTACTACACGAAGTGATATATTTTTTACTTTTCATTTATATATAGTGTGGGTTGTGTCCATGTGTATGTGTTCATGTATAGAGAGGGTACACACATGATCTATGGGAGTCAAAGGTCAACATCAAATATCTTCTTCTACTGTTCTCTACTTTGCTATTTGATGCAGGCTATTACCTGGATGTCACTGACTCAGCAAGATGAGCTGTCTAGCAAGCCCTGGGACTTCTCCTGTTCACACCACTCAGTGCAAAGATTAGATTACTGGCATCGGTCACCATACCTATTTTGTTATGTGGGTGCTTGGCATCAGAACTCAGCTCTTCCCATTTGCATAAAAAGCACTTTACTAGCTATGTCATTGTTCCAGCCCCAGATGATAATTTTAAATGTCTGTATTACCGAAGAGTCTCAATAAAAGGAAATCACCTTAGATTTATTTTTTTTAGCATGGAGTAATTTTTTTTGTTTCAACCCAAATATTAAATACAATGTTAGCACTTTTTAAGTCTCCTTAATATAACATTTTAATTGCTTTTCTTAGCCTCTAGTAAGTATCTTAAAGCTGCAGCTTATTAGCCATATTTTTAAAGGCTGCATGAAATAGTATTCATAAAAACTCAATATGGATGTTATTAGGCCAATGTTTACTAGTAGACTGTTCAAGAAAAAATATAAATAACCCTCTTGGACATCTCCTACATCTAATGAGAACACTCCAGTCTACACAGATTTTACATGTATTAATTGGTTATAACTAAACATGGATAAACAAAGTCCTTTAACTATACATATTATATAAATTTCATACTTCTATTGGCTTTTATTTGGGCTGTAGAAAATCTGATCCAAAATGGCACTGCAGATATGCTCGGTGGTGCTGTAGGAAGTACTACAGCTTCTAATTACCCACCTACTGGGGTGTGGCCTCTTATCCTATGTACACGGAAGCCGAACCTGCATTGGCCCCTTTTTTCTCCTTCCCCTTGCTCTCTTTTCCACAAGCTGCTCTTTTGGATTCTGTGATTAGACTGTTCAAGCGGAGGCTTCTGATTTGTGAGTTTACCCCCAAACAAATGACTATTTCTCAATTCTGAGCTAGTGTGGGATTTCTTTTAAGCGTCTATTCACTGTTTCACAGTGGCATTTCAATCCCTTCATGGGATTTTCCTGTATGGGGAGGTTAATCTGTTAGCACACTTTTTCATAGTTTAGGAGATGGGTTTTGATACAGGATTGCAGATTTGGTCTTTACTTCAAGGGTTCTAAAATATGTCCTTCAGTACCACACAAGCAGCGCAAGCATGCCCAAGGAAGTCTATGCCATTACACAAGCACTCCAACTTTTTCTTTTCTTAGCATACAGAAAATGTTTCACTAAAATATCTTCTCTAAACAAAGGTTTAATTTAAAAAGTTTCACCTTCAGTTTAAAAATTATGAACCATGACTGAGAGATAAAGTATCTCTGTCAATGGTCACATGCTTACTATTGTTTAGATTTGATGCACATTCTCTATCCCATGATTGTTTTAGGTGATATTCTTTACATGGGGTGAGATGCGGGAAAGATGGAAGACTTATATTTAAAAAAACAATATTTAACAATAAATCAGTGAGATTTGTACATGAGATGTTTGCCTTACTTAAAAGCATTGTGTTCATATGTTCATATGACTATGCATTGATTTTCCAAGTCCTTTGAGAGCTTAATTTTGGAAGTCTCCCTCTCCTGGGAGCTTCCTTTTGGACTTGAGTTAGAGATTTTGGAATGTCATTAGCAATGCCATCTTTTTCTGGTAACTACTTCAGGTGTTCTGGTCTAGTAAAACACAGCCCAAGGGAGATGCAATCATCGTGTTGTGTTTTATGGGATTCACGTGCAGTTTGATTCTGTTGGAGTTTGAGAGCTTAGCAAAGTACCACTTCCTGTTTTTGAGGGGAAAATGGCATAAAAAGTCATATAAAAAGTTCATAAGGCTCTTGGACATCAAATAACTCTTACAAAACACAGTTTTAATGAATTAAGTGTAAATGAATCAGAAACATGTGGGTTGAATTTCAGTTGAAATACCCATGGGTTTAAAAATTAAAACAAAAAAAGAAAAAAAGAATTGTTTGGCAAACAATCATGTGTATTTTATTGAGCTCAAGTCTTTTGGGAGAAAGAAAGAAAGAAAGAAAGAAAGAAAGAAAGAAAGAAAGAAAGAGAGAACAGCCTTGATTTGGTTGACTGAACTAAAAAAAATATTGATGTAGCCTTTATTTATTTATTTTAACATCCTATAAAGGTCAACTTGAAAGTATAACTGCGTTTTTTGGGGTGGGTGTTTGATTCATTTATGTTAGAGTATTTTCAAGTACAATAACATTTTGATTAACCAGAACTCTAAGTAATAGTTGTTTTTTCAAGGAAAAAATCCACAGCCAAAGAAAAAAAACTAAAAAATAACAGTTCAAGTCAAGTTCATTAGAACTGAGGTAAAGAAAACACGGTGGTCATTCAGTTCACAAACAGAAAGAAAGATTCTAAATCCAAAAGCACAGTGAACCTAGTTAACTAACCACTGAGCAAAATGGTAGAAAAACAGTCATGCAGCGACCAGAACTCCAAAGACAAAGGAACTAGAAATAAGTGGACAAAACTGTGCTTTGAGAACAAGTTTTGAGATAAGAAATGACTTACAAGAAGAAAATACAAACACAGAGGGTGAAGAAACTCTAAGTGACAGTTGGGAATGGTCAAATTAGCAAGCAAGGACAACCAGAGAAGGGAAAAGCAGAGAAACTTAGTCAAAATGTTATACCTTTTTATGAATATAGATATTACTCTAGCTATAAACATAAGTTACCCTATCAGCTTCTGCATAGATGAAGCTATAATATAATTCATTATACCTGGAAATTGCTTAGATTTACGATTTGTGAAACACACTGAATTACAGTTTTAAAAGTATTTATTATATTGCTATTTGCTTAAATATAACAAATTTATATTCAGATAAGAAACATGCATAATTTGGAAGAGTGAAGGGTATAAATTGTGAGACCCTGGGAGACTGGGAAAACTACATTCATGACCGAGCAAAGCCTGCTGTTTTAAGAAGAATAACGAAATCACATAGGCAAGAGCAGAGATGGAGAATCACCTTTTTCCAAGTCTATGATAAAAAGGAAACCCATATTCTTTCAATTGTTCTAACTAAGCTTCATGTTTAGTTTGATCCCCCCCATTCCTGCTGAAAATAATGAAAATTTTTGTTTAGAAGCAAAGTTAGTCAATAAAGAATCTCTAAAAACATTTGTCCCAAGACAAGCTAATAATACGAACAATTTGTTGGAAATGTCAACTGAGAAAAATACCTCTATAAGACCAGGCTACAAGCAAGCCAGTAGAGAATTTTATTAGTAATTGATGTGTGAGCCCCAGCTCATTATGAGTGGGGCCATCCTTGGGCTGATGGTCTTGGGTTCTATAAGGAGGGTGAGCAAGTCATGAAAAGCAAGTTAGCAAGCAGCACTCTTCAATGGCCTCTGCAGCATCTCTAGTCTCCATGATCCTGCCCATTTTGAATTCCTGTCCTGACTTCCTTCAATGAAGGACTCAGATGTGAAACTGGAAGCCAAATAAACCCTTTCCTGCCCATTTCTTGTGGTTATTCTTCTTCATTATAGCAATGATATTCCTAACCAGAGACTACCTACCCTTCCTTTTTGGTAAACCTTTCATTGGGATTTCATTTAAGAATTTCCCACACCCCTGCATGTTTCAATCTTGATTCTCCCTACAGTTTCCTTCCTACTCTCATTTATCTGTATTTTACTATCCCTGTTCATTTCAGGTGCCTGTCCAAGGATTCATATGTACTTTCCTTGAATTCATGTGTAATCCAATGTAAGTACAGGACAGATCTCAGATCCATAGATGAGAAAGAATAAGGAGAGCATGCCTTCTTGTGTTTGGGTAACCTCATTATACTCTTTCCATCTCCATCCACTCACTTCTAAATTTCATGATTTTGTTTTTCTTTACAGATGACCAACATTCCATGTGTCTATGTATCATATTTTCTTGTCTATTCATCACTGGATAGACATCTTGATTGATCCTATTTTTTAAGAGTTGAGCTGAAACAAACGTGGATAAATTCCTGTGCTCTTTGTGAATTATACTTTGTTTATAACATTCAAGCTATAGGCGAATACTTTTGAATCATAAAAGAAACTTACAGAACATTATTAATGAATACATTTGCACATATATGAATATGTACAGAAATCTCAAGGTCCAAATCAGGAGCAGAAGGAGAGAGAGCACAAGCAAGGAACTCAGGACCGCAAGGGGTGCACCCACACACTGAGACAATGGGGATGTTCTATTGGGAACTCACCTGGGTTTGAAAAAGCCTGGGATAAAACCGGACTCGCTGAACATAGCAGACAATGAGGACTACTGAGAACTCAAGATCAATGGCAATGGGTTTTTGATCCTACTACATGTACTGGCTTTGGGGGAGCCTAGGCAGTTTGGATGCTCACCTTACTAGACCTGGATGGAGGTGGGTGGTCCTTGGACTTCCCACAGGACAGGGAACCCTGATTGCTCTTTGGGCTGACGAGGGAGGGGGGACTTGATTGGAGGAGGGGGAGGGAAATGGGAGGCAGTGGCAGGGAAGAGACAGAAATATTTAATAAATAAATAAATAAGGATGAAAATAGAATTAGCAATTCAAATTAAAATTGTGTCAGGTGTAGTCATTTCTACCTGTAATCATGGCTCTCAGGAGGCTAAGGCTAGGCGATTCATCTGAGTTTATGGCTTTTTTTTTTAGGTACTTTAGTGAATTTTAGGATAGCCTGAGCAGCAGAATGAGACTTATCGTTAAAAATAAGAGTCAAAATAGAATTTTCTGTGTAGATATTCCTTGTAAGCTCACCTCTAATTTTCTTTATTCAAAACTGCCCTCTGCAGAATGTTAAATCCTTTTGGTACACCAGAAAGGAAACCAAATCTCAATTGCATGCAAATTCCTGATATTCTCCTTCAAGCATCAGGGACAGTTCATCTGCAAAGTGCATATCATCTTACCTCAGACGTTTTTAAGAATGTGATCCTTAAGAACACCTGTTGGTAAGATGGCTTGCAATTCTCTCTGCTGTGTTTCCTCTCCTTTGGATGCTGTTTCACCCAGCTTCTGCTAATTAGAAAAACAAAGCAAATCCCTCTTGTGGACTCTGGTCTCTGAAGAAAGTCATAGGAAAGAGAGAGAGCCAAAGTACACCATAAGCCTTTGTGTTTTAAGCCAGAAGACCCACTACACTCTATTCCCCCTGACTGCAAAACCACAGGAATGTATTCATATCACTAACCACAAGAGAGGACTTTCTATATGAATGTGGAGAGATCATGAGCAAAATATTAATGCATGATGTATGACTTTATTTTTTTTCAGAAGATTTAAAAAGCCATATGTATTTGAATCAGGGCATTATAAGTTTATCAACCATAGAAAATGAATAATAGGGTAAGTAATAAGGGATGAGGCCTTTCCTTTAAGTTACTATTTTTAGCAAAAGAGATTTTGAAATTCTATACGCAAGTGATTATACAATAGAGAACAGACCAACACAATAATTCAAAAGCATAAACTGTAGAATTAGGTGAGCTCAAGACTGAAAATAATTATTAACATGCATTTTAGAATGTTATATATGCTTATATTTACTTGTCCTTAATATATTTAGTGTGTTTAACAGTCAAACAATAATTAAGGATATTAAACTTGTTTCACTGTTTAAATATTTATAAAATGAGCTATAGAAGCAAAAAAAGTAGACTTTTCAAGAATCCTAAATACTTATAAAAGAAATAAATGTATGTTCATCTTATAATTACATTATGCTTCTTATGTTTTCCTTTGTGTCTTATGGTAAAGATTTCTCAAACATGAAAAACATTTTGTACTAAAGGAAATATGTTTAGTAGTGCATATTCATGAACATTCCCCAGGACTAGAGACAAAGTTCAGTGGGTTAGATGCTTGATGTCTCAAAAGAATATATTTGGAGGGTGAAAAAAATATAGTTGAAGCTAACCTCTAGATTTCCATCTATTCATTTACAAATGAACCATATAAATACATACACACACTTACACACACACTTACATACGCACACACAAAGAGACAGACAGACACACACACACACACAAATCTCCAATCAAAACCTAACATTTCTCAGCCTTAAGATTGAAGATGTAACTTTGAAATAAATCTCAGATTTTATTATTGTTTTGTCTCTATAAACATCTCCCACTACTGAACTTTTTAAAGTTTCCAAAATGAGACAAGAAATTTCCTCTCATATGAAGACTATTTAATAATTATACAGTAGTATTTTCTTTCCTAAAGAGTTTACTTTTATGATTTCAGTTATTTATGCCCAACTACAGACCAAAAACATTAACTAGAAATCCCTGGAGACTAAAAAAATGGTTTAAATTGTATGCTTTTCTGAATGGTGAGATAACATCTTTCTGGATCATACTTGTTCTGCTCAGGATGTGAACCAGTCTTCATCCAACACATACATGTGCCGTATGTTTTTCACCAATTAATCACTTAGTAACAGTCATAATACTATATGCAAATAAACTTCATTTAGTTAATAATATACCCAAGTGGAAAAGCAATCGTGTTGCTAATTTAGATATGCCTTGAAGCTGTAAGGCATGTCCTTGGAGTTGAAAGAAGAGAACAAAAAAATATTTTGGGAAAGCCTATTCGTATACTTATTATATCTCTTGTTACACTCTCCTACCTTCTTATGAATCACTATGATATTTTATATCTTACTTATAAATAAAACTATCATAATTATTCATATATGTAAATAAAGTGTAGGTGATCCACAGTTAATATAGATCAAAGTGCAATTTTCCAACCTCACAGTACAACAAAGGTGATGACCATTCAGTAAAAGTCATGCTTTATATTTTGACTGTAGATCTATTTCTAGGTTGCTAATAGCATATGAAGATGCTAGTTAGTTGTAATGAGTTACAGCCTCCAAGAAGCCACACAGCCAGCCAAAGTTCTACAATGTACTGAGCTACTAGTGGTTTTGGATACAAGAATTTTATCATATGAGACACCAAACACTGTTTTATATGATAAACTTTTATATTAAATATAATTTCCCAAGTTATAGGCTATTAGGTTATCCAAGCATTTTTTTAATTTATTTATTTATTAAAGATTTCTGTCTCTTCCCCGCCACCGCCTCCCATTTCCCTCCCACTCCCCCAATTAAGTCCCCCGCCCCCTCAGCCCGAAAAGCAATCAGGGTTCCCTGTCCTGTGGGAAGTCCAAGGAACCCCCACCTCCATCCAGGTCTAGTAAGTTGAGCATCCAAACTGCCTAGGCTCCCACAAAGCCAGGGTGTGCAGTAGGATCAGAAACCCATTGCCATTGTTCTTGAGTTCACAGTAGTCCTCATTGTCTGCTATGTTCAGCGAGTCCGGTTTTATCCCAGGCTTTTCCAGACCCAGGCCAGCTGGCCTTGATGAGTTCCCAGTAGAACATCCCCATTGTCTCAGTGTGTGGGTGCACCCCTTGAGGTCCTGAGTTCCTTGCTCGTGCTCTCTCTCCTTCTGTTCCTGATTTGGACCTTGAGATTTATGTCCGGTGCTCCAATGTGGTAGACTCTGTCTCTGTCTCCTTTCATCGCCTGATGAAGGTTAATATTCTGGAGGATGCCTATATGTTTTTCTTTGGGTTCTCCTTATTTAGCTTCTCTAGGATCACTAATTATAGGCTCAATGTCCTTGGTTTATGTCTAGAAACCAAATATGAGTGAGTACATCCCATGTTCCTCTTTTTGTGTCTGGCTTACCTCACTCAGGATAGTGTTTTCTATTTCCATCCATTTGCATGCAAAATTCAAGAAGCCCTTGTTTTTTACTGCTGAGTAGTACTCTAATATGCATATATTCCATACGTTCTTCATCCATTCTTCCATTGAAGGGCATCTAGGTTGTTTCCAGGTTCTGGCTATCACAAACAATGCTGCTATGAACATCGTAGAGCATATACTTTTGTTTATGATAAGGCCTCTCTTGGGTATATTCCCAAGAGTGGTATTGCTGGGTCCAGGGGTAAGTTGATCCCGAATTTCCTGAGAAACCGCCACACTGCTTTCCAAAGTGGTTGCACAAGTTTGCATTCCCACCAGCAATGGATGAGTGTACCCCTTTCTCCACAATCTCTCCAACAAAGGCTATCATTGGTGTTTTTTATTTTAGCCATTCTAACAGGTGTAAGATGGTATCTTAAAGTTGTCTTGATTTGCATTTCCCTGATTGCTAAGGAAGTTGAGCAAGACCTTAAGTGTCTTTTGGCCATTTGAATTTCTTCTGTTGAGAATTCTCTGTTCAGCTCAATGCCCCATTTTATAATTGGGTTGATTAGCCTTTTACGGTCTAGTTTCTTGAGATCTTTATATATTTTGGAGATCAGACCTTTGTCAGTTGCGGGGTTGGTGAAGATCTTCTCCCAGTCAGTGGGTTGCCTTTGTGTCTTAGAGTATCCAAGCATATTTAAGCTAGCCTAGGTTAAACTATGTTATTTGGAAGACTAGATATAAAAAAGGGTTTCTTCACACAGAATTTCCTAATCATATAAGCTTATTAATATGCAACTGCATCAAAAATCCAGGAGCATTGGGGTATACAAACTCTTAGAATGTTTTATATTTTCACTGCTATAACCTAAGCACAAGTGGATGTGGGGGTTGTAAATTATGAACCACTCACCATTTCAGTTATCAAAATTTAGCCAATAGTCTTGGTTTTCCAAATTTAATTGAGAGATTATTACAGTTGGTCATTGTAGTGACAGGTCTAATACAGGGTAATAAATACAAAAATAAAAATGAAGAATAGACTATTGATTATAGTCTGTCTAAAATACAGAATGTAAAGATTTACTGTCTAAAATAAATGCATACAAATAAAGTATTTGTAGTAATTGTTCTTACAAATCAATGAGAATAAGAATGGAATAGATAGAAACAGCAATATCAAAAGCACGGGCATAGTGAAATGAGGTCATATTGGTTTTGTTTTTTTAAAAATTGATATTTTATTAATTATTTAATGCATTGATATATTTTAAATAAAATAGAATTACATCACTTTCTCCTTCCCTTTCTTCCCTTTATTACCTCCCAACTACACTCTCCAAAACCTCCATGTCCCCACTCTCAAGTTGATAGTCTCATTTTTATTGATTATTACATACATATATATTTATATACATATATATATACACATATATACATATATGTATATACATGCACTATCTGCTGAGTCAATTTTTGTTGTTTGGGTATATATAGTTTCAATGCAGACCACTCTTTTTTTTCTTTTTTCTTTCTTTATTTATTAAAGATTTCTGCCTCCTCCCTGCCACCGCCTCCCATTTCCCCCCCTCCCCCGATCAAGTCCCCCTCCCTCATCAGCCCAAAGAGTAATCAGGGTTTCCTGCCCTGTGGGAAGTCCAAGGACCACCCACCTCCATCCAGGTCTAGTAAGTTGAGCATCCAAACTGCCTAGGCTCCCCCAAAGCCAGTACGTGCAGTAGGATCAAAAACCCATTGCCATTGTTCTTGAGTTCTCAGTAGTCCTCATTGTCTGCTATGTTCAGCGATTCCGGTTTTATGCCATAACGCAGACCACTCTTAACTGCACTGTTTGGGTATATTTGTTCATACCTTCTGGTTGGCTTAAAATAGAGCTGAATGACCAATAGTTGGCAGGAGAGAATAGATAGGACTTCTGGGGAAAGAAAGAAACTCTGGGAAGAAGGGAGGTTAGAATTTCAACAGTGAGACACAAAGGGAGTAGGACATAGAGAGTGGAGGAGAGGTAAAGAGCCGCATGGCAAAATATTAATAAATAGAAATGAATTTATTCAAGTTATAAGAGACAGTTGGTAATAAGCCTATGCTAAGGCCAAGCTTTCATAATTAACAGGAAGTCTCTGTGTCATTATTTGGGGGTTAGAATTCCAAACAATGTTAGACAAGAAAAACTCACTATACTGGACAACCAAAAAGAGGGCTAATTATACAATGCATTTTGATCATATTTATCTACAACTCTCCAACTCCTCCTCTACCTACCCTCTCTACCATTACTTTCCAAGTTTAAGGTTTTGTTTTCTTTTTCTCCCCATGAAGGCCAGTTTGTTTTTTCCACCTACGCTTGAGAGTGGAGCTCACCTGGTGTGTGGCTTAACTCAAACCAGAGGTTACTTCATTAAAGAAACTAACTCTCCTTCTCCCAGTAGCTAACAAATGCCAGTAGAACTTCAATTAGTATTGAAAGTTCATACCCCCCCACTTTCTCCCTCCCTTCTGATATTTCATCTGACTTGATCTTTTATAGTATATAAATATATAGATATTGTCACAATAACTGTGAGTTATGTGTCAATTATCTGTCTGGAAAACACTTTTCTTGGTGCTACCCACAATCTCTTTGACATCTTTGTACATATAACCCTCACTTCATGAAGATCCCTGTGTCTTGAGGGGAAAAGGTGATTTATCTGTTTAATTCAGATCTATGAATTCTCCGGTATCCTTTTCTCCACACATTGATGAATTAAGAGTCATTATACTTTTTATGCTTTATTTTCTACTATAGGTTGAGATATAAATAGAAATAAAACATATTAAAGCAATGCCTAGACTGGACCAATATCAAGGTATATTACTATAATTACTCTTCCAGATATTTATTACTTATTTCCCCCATAGAAAAATTAGTTATCAATGCTGAAAAGTGAGTTAATAATTTTGCTCTCTTATTTTTAATCAGGTTCTGCTATACCATATATATATATATACATATATATATATATTTCATACATATACACCACTATGATGTAACTAATATATAAATACCTGCCTTTCAAAGATGAGGAACCTGTGATTCACAGATTAAATATCAAAGCTTTCCAAAGTTGTATTGTTAATATCTATAAATAATACATAGCAAACTTTACTATGAACTCAAACCTGGTGTCATTTGAATGTTCCAACGTTTTGAAGACACCTTCAGGATCATGCACTACAGAAAGAGAAAAGTACTTTCCAGTTGTATAGGTAATTTAAAGCAGAATTTCAGATAGGATCATAGCCTGACTTTTCCTCATGACACACCTTTGTGGCACATGTTGGCCTCCAAGAATTTGAATGATGGAAGTTGTAGGAGAAGCTTTGACTGACAAGATTGATTGCCCATAAATTAGTACCATGCAGGAGGCTATTCAGAACATCACACAAAATTCGGTAGAATATATCAGAAATGTTTGTAAACAACTTGCCTAAATATCAGTGATAAAGAAAAGGGAGAGAAGGCTAGGAGACAGCTTGTTCTCAGTTTTCCCAAAGTGATGAAAGGATCTAAGAGTCTCTTTGTCATCCATGTGGTTAGAGATATCATAATCTGATCTGTTGTATCATTTGAATGTGCCAACTCCCCACAGATGTCAGGGAGAGTGTTTGGATCCTGATAAGACAGTTACTGGTTTAGTATGGGCTACCCAAGTCAAAATCAAATCTCTTCCATGTCTGAAGCAAATACTGGAACAGCATGAAAGAACCAGTGTACCTATAAAGATCAGGGACATGGCAGTGTGACTCCAGGACAAGATATCATGAAAGAGGCCTTCCACTGTAGGAATAATATAAATAAAGGAGATTAAGTGTTTACAATAGTTCTTTGAGGAAAGAGAGATGATCCCTCTGTTGGCATTACATGAAACTGATTTTAATCACAGTAATGGGGGACTTAGATGCTTTGTGAAAAGAAAATTCTGTAATAGAACATTTACAGGGAAAATTGTTAGCTTTTTCTTTGTGACTAGAAAGTCACATAAAAAGAAAACTCAAGTAATATGGTGGATTCAGGATAATTGCCATTTGATGAAAGAAAAGATGGGTGATAGACAGAGCTGTCCTCATGACAAACTGACATCCATTGAGTTTAACTTGCTGTGACACAGTTTCCTGTTGGAAAATACCAAAATTCAAAGATGATATAGTTTGTGCTAAGAAACTAACACAAAATAAATATCAAAAATTCCTAAAAGACACATTACCATGACACCTGGATGAAAGCAAAATAATTGAGGTATCTTGAAATTAGATCTATTCTTTTTCTATTATCTTTTCTTTTTGAAATTTGACAAAATAAGATGACAGCATACTATTATGCCAAGGTTTTCTGTGAATTTTAAATATTTATTTATTGAACTCACATTCTATAAAAGGAGTGTTAAATAAGAAATATGAACAGTTAGTTGTGAGTAATATAAAATCCTCTTCATACCGATATTCTACATTTTAAAATGATATCATCATTTCTAGTAGGTAAGCAGATAATTTATTATCAGATCTATAATTATGTAAATCTACAAACAGTCTTCTGTTTCTAAAACTAATAAGGCAAGAGAGTCCTAATCAGAACAAAATTAATCTGGACTTGATTTAATAATAAAATTTCTCAATTGGAATTCAGAGGTCCAGACAATTTTAAAGCAATGTCCTAGTTAATTTGTATCTTCTTATTAATTATTTAATTTATTTACTTATTTACTTGTTTTGATCAGGGCTTATACAGCCCAGAATGCCCTTGAATTTAACTGTAACTGGCTACCAATCTTCCTTCTTCCAAAGTGATGGGATTATAGAGTAATGGAGTCACAGATATGAACCACACTAGAGTGATGGGACCACAGGTGTGAACCACACTAGAGTGATGGGACCACAGGTATAAATCACACTAGAGTGATGGAACCACAGGTGTGAACCAAACTGGAGTTATGGGACCATAGATATGAATCTTGCTAGAGTGATGGAGTCATAGATATGAAGCACACTGAGTGATGGAACCATAGGTGTGAACCACACTAGAGTGATGGAGTCAAAGATATAAACCACACCATAGTGATGGGACCATAGGTGTGAACCACACTAGAGTGATGGGGTCACAGGTGTGAATCACATAGAGTGATGGGGTCACAGCTGTGAACCACATTAGAGTGTTGCAGTCACAGATGTGAACTACACTATAGGTTTATGTATTGCTATTGAGTGATACCATGACTTCGGGTGTACTAGATAGGCAGGAAACCCAATGAGCCCTATTCCCATGCCCTCATTTTACAACTTGACCAAAAAAAAAAAAAAATCAATTGCATTGTTTAGAAAATTACAACTAATTTTAAAGCATAAATTTAATCAGATTTCAAAAAGTTTTTAATTATAAAAGCCAGTTTACATATTGAACATAAAGCACAAGTAAAAATGAATTGAAATAAAATCCATTCATTTTACTTCTGTCTTCCTATAGGAAGAAAGGTTTTCATTCTGTGCCTGTGGTGGTTTGAAGAAGAATGGCTCCCAAATGGAGTGAAACTATTAGGAGGTGTGCACTTGTTAGAGGAAGGATGTCACTGTGGGTACAGGGCTCAAGGCTTCTTTTGTGTAAGCATCCCTCAATGTGACTATCCTATGAATTCCTGAGTCAAGATGACAGCACTATCAGCTCCTGCACCACACTTGCCTGCCTGCCATCATTCTCCCTGCCATGATGATAATGGACTTAACCTCTGAAACTGTAAGTAAGCCACCTCAAATAAATTTTCTCTTCATAACAGTTGCCATGGTCATAATGTCTCCTCACAGCAATGGGAACCCTAACTAATAAAGTGCCCAAACTCTCTTGGCCATTCACTGTTGCCACCACTTAAGAAAATAACTTACCAGTTCTACCAAAAAATGAACTTCATTAGATCATGGCAGTTAAAATTCTTAAGAGAGTACTAAAACAATAGTCAGCAATGCATCGAAAGAAGTCTGTGAAGGCAGAAGAGGAAGAAATGGAACTGATGAGACAGGGCTCAACCAAACAAGACTTCGTCTCCACTCAGTTATTATAAAATCAACAAGCACGTTAGATTGCAGGGTTCCAGAGATTGCCTACAGAATGTTCCTTTGTGGAAAAAGAAACAGACGAGATGCCAAACCTACTTTCTTCCTAACTTGTATGCTTGTCAATGAGAATGAAGGAAGGGTCATGGAAGGTGACTTGTTTCCCTGACATTATAATCACATGTTTCCCAGAGAAGGCATTTTCATGGAGATTTATAAGTCATGATGCAGAAGGTTTGTGTTATTTCAATATATGAGGTATTCATATGTAAATGAGTTTATTTAATGTGTACATGGTTGAGCAAAGGGTTTAGAACTTAATGGGGGTATTTGTCTTACGAAAGTGATAGTACAACAAGAAATGCATTAAAAAGCTGTAACACATATGGGGAATTCAAATGATTTCCTGTTATATTTTACACACCATAACTTTTGGGTTTGATAATTCTATGTTAGAAATTCTGAAGAACTATCTTAATTAAGTGGTCATAGATATTAATTAATAATACCACATAAATATTAATACTATATATTAATACTACATAAATGGTGAGATATAAACTCATCATTTGGGGTGTTTGTCCTTTCTCATTAGGATAAAAATAGTATTCATGAAGTTAGAAGAGAATGTGCTTCTTTTTTGGGTAACTAAAACCCTTTGTTTTAAGTAGACTGTTTCCCATGAAGGAACTATTTATGCAAATGCAAAGTTATTATGATCCTTAAATTTGCTATGATTTAAAAAATAGTAGTTATAACCAAACTTTATAAATAAAAATTTACTCCTTGTGGTAGTTTGAAAGAAAATGGCCTCCAAAGATGCTGGTGATATTAGGAGGTGTGAACTTGTTGGAGGAAGTTTGTCACTGTGAAAGCAGGTTTACAATCTCATATATGCTCAAGCTATGCCCAGTAAGACGGCCTACTTCCTATTACCTGTATATCAATATGTAGCAGTTCCTTCTCCAGCACCATGTCTGCATGCATGCTGCCATGCTCCAGGCCATGATGAGAATGGACTAAACCTCTGAAACTGTGAGCTGTTACCTCAATTAAATGTTTTACATTGTAAGAGTTTTCATGGTCACATTGTCTCTTTACAGCAAGAAAAACCCTAAGACAAAAGTTGATACCTGGGACTCGGGTATTTCTATGATAGGCCTGACCATACTTTTGTTTAAAGGAATATGGACCTTGGGAATATGGATTATTGAAGCATTTGGATGCTTTAAGTGCTGCTTTCTTATTGGGCCATACTAGAAGGAGCATGTAAGACAGTGGTACTAAGTGTGATTTAACTTGTGAGTGCCTGAATCACGAGGTTCAGAGAAAAAATTTAGTGTGTTATCTATAAATTGTTCTTGTGATATTTTTGTGAAGAGTGTGGCTGTTTTTGCCCTTGGCCAAAAAGTTTGCCTGAGACTAAAGTGAAGAATTTTGGATTAAATCTGTTGGGAGGGAAAAATCTCAGACCACCTAATATAGTCTATATTGTGTGGTTACTAGTGTTAAGTCTAATGGAGATATGAAATGCAAAGGAGCAATCTGAGCAAGAAAAAAAAATATTTGAGAAAAGGAGCACCAGAAAATGAAATGGAGCTAAGTCTTGTGTTTAAGGAAATAAACAGATTAAGAAATGGAACAATGGAGTGCTAATCTCAGGTCACCCTGTTTCCAGTTTATGGAAAAGAATTAAATAAATGCTTATGCAGGGAATAGGAGATGTACATCTTTAATCCAAGTAATCCAGAGGCAGAAGAAGGAAGACAAATCTAAACCATTTGAATTACAAACTTATAAAAAAAAGTTAAAGAAAATCTTATAGTAATGCATGGCTGTCCACAGTTATAATCTCAGTACTTGAAAGGCGCATGTAACTGGATCTCAGAGATTTAGGCCAGCCTCATCTAACCATTGAAAACAAAAAGTTGGTGAAGATATAACTGAACAAGGGGGTCATGGTCCAGCCACAGTAAGCTGTAGAATTTTGATAACTTCAGCCATATGGTTCTGGAGTTAAGGTTAAAAGACAGGGACTATGGAATTTGCCTCCATGAGGACGAAAAGCTGCTGAGGTCAGACATGTATCAGCGTTGCCCTGAATGGAGGCCTAGAAAGCTGCAAATTTGAAGCTTAAATCCCCTTGGAGATTGGTGTGGAATATTTGTTTACACCGTGAAGACGTATCTTTGCTAAGGCTCATTCTGATTGATTTAATAAACAGTTGAATGGCCAATAGCAACGTGGAAGAAAGGTTAGGTGTGACTTTTGGGGAGCTAGAAAACTCTGGGAAAAAAGAGAGGCAAGGGATGTCAATAAGACAAGGAAAAAGTTTGACATATAAGACAGAGAAGAAGTAACCAAGCCATGTTGTAGAATGTAGATTAATAGAAACAAATTAATTAAACTTACATGAGCGAGTTAGAAAAAAAAAAAGCCTAAACCAAGGCCAAGCTTTCCTAATTAATAACAAATTTCTATGTCATTATTTTTGAGCGAGTGGTTCCAATAAGAAAGTTCTACTATATTTGGCATCAAATTTGTGGCAGGACCACACAGACAGAGAGTTCACATCAATAGGCTGCCATTGCTTTTCATTTGTACTCCTTCAAGTGGACTTGCACTCAGAAATCATGGAAGAGGCTCAACCCCTCCACTGAAGGCACTGTTGCTATGAACAAACTGATCTTGTTTACAAATGCCACCATGAAAATTGCTCTCCTCAGATCTCAGGAAACACCAAGAAGGAAGAGATAGAAGGAGTGTAAGAGACAGAGGGGATGAAGGACACCAGAAGAACAAGAGCCTGTAAATCAACCGAGCAAATCATTTAAGAACTCGCAGAGACTAAAGCAGCAGGCACTGGGTCTACAGAGGCCGGCAACAGGTCCTCTACATATATATTATAGCTTTAAGTTTAATATTTTATGGGAATTTCAAGTTTGTGAATGAGTGGGTCTCTGATTCTTGTGCCTTTTCTTAGACTCTTTTACTTCTCTTGGTTTGCCTTGTCCAACTTTTTTGTTATGGTTTTTGTTTTATCTTATTATGTTATATTTTCCTTTTATCTCTTAGAAGCCTGTTCTTTTCTAACAAGATACAGAAGGGGAGTTTTTGGAGGGAGTCTGCTTGTTTGTTCTCGCTATCCAGACCCAAAATAATCACAAAGAAACTCTATTAATTAAATCACTGCTTGGCCCATTAGCTCTAGCTTCTTATTGGCTAACACTTACATATTAATTTAACCCATTTTCTTTAATCTGTGTATCACCATGAGGCTGTGGCCTACTGGCTTAACTTCTACCATCTGTCTACAGCAGGGCTACATCACTTTTCTCTGATTCTGCCTCCTTTCTCTCAGCATTCAGTTTAGTTGTCCCTGCCTAGCTCTTTTTGACCTGCTCTGCTATAGGCTCAAAGCAGTCCTTTATTAATCAATGGTATTCACAGCATACAGAGGGGAATCCCACATCAAGGAGTAGATACAGATGGGAGGGAAGACAGGGGAAACTGCAGAAGTAGAGAAAGGGGAAACTATAATTTCTTTATCCGTGTTCATTGAATCACTATTCATAATAACCAGTAATTGAAAACAGCTAGATACTCACCACCTGACAAATGAACAATTAAAAAAATGTCACATTTAAGCAGTGGAGTATTATTCAGTTGTTAATAAAAAATAAAATTATCAAATTTGAAGGTAAATGGATGGAGTTGGAAATAATAACTCTGAGTTAGATTTCTCAGACCCCCAGTTACATATACCACACGTTTGCTCTTAAAGTGGCCGCTAAATTTTAAAATTTAGATATATACCCCGTTTAGAATAATATAAAGTGAAGTGAGCAACCATGGAGGGTAGAGGCCCAGTTCAGAGACCTCAGCCAGAGCAGGCCCAAGGCAGTCAACCTCCACAGGAGCAGGTACAAGGGAACAACTGCCAAGGGAGCAGGACTGAGCCAAAGACCTCTGCAGTACTGGGTGCCAGTCAGGGACCTCCAAGGGAGCAGGCCTGAGCAAGTGACCTCAACGAGACCAGGAACAAGCTAGGGACCTCCACAGGAACAGGCACAATACAGGGACATCTGCATAAACAGGCCTGAGCTAGAAACCTCTGACAGAGCAGGAATGAGCCCCTCCCTCAACCAGATCAGGCCTAAGGCAGCAACCTCCACAGGAACAGGTACAAGAGAGTGACGTCTGAGAGAGCAGGCCTAAAACAGAGACCTCTGTATGGATCAGACAGTCAGTGAAGTCCAAGGGAGCAGACCCAATCCAGGATCCTCTGCTGGACCAGGCCCGAGGCAGTGACCTAAGCAGAAGCAGCCCCAAGCAAGCAACCTCCATTGGAGCAGGTCTGAACAACCTCTGGGACGGTAGAGCTATAACCAGGGGTGTCAAGCAACCTCTGGAACACCAAATGACCTCCTGGTGACTGTAACCACGGCCCTGACTACACCATGAGTAGCAAACATCTGAGCCTTGGCTCCACTGACACCAAGAAGATTGATCACCAGAGACACAGCCCCAACTACATCAATCAGAAGAAAAGATGGATAGAAAAGGTAAGAACACACTCAACACCACAAAGAGCAACATTACACCAAGAAAAACTAGTGGTTCTAAGGGAGCAAAACTTGAACACCCTCATATGTAAAAGAAACACTACTAAAGTTTAAATCACACATTAAACATCACACACTAATAGTGGGAGACTTCAAATCCCCACCCTCACCACTGGACAGGTCTGTAGACAGAAAATTAGCAGAGAAATAATGGAAATAACAGATGTTATGAGTCAAAGGGACTGAACAGACAACTATAGAACATTCCATCCAAACATAAAAGAATATACCTTCTTTTCAGCACCTCATGGAACCTTATCAAAGATTGACCACATACTAGGTAACAAACCAAACCTCAAAAATACAAAAAATAGAATAGCCCCATGTATTTTATCAGATCACCATGGCATAAAATTAGAAATCAACAGCAGTGCTAATTTCAGAAAGCCCACAAACACATGAAAATTAAACAATGTTCATCTGAAGCATCAATGGGTCAAGGAAGAAATAAATAGAAATTAAAGATTTCCTAAAATACAATAAAAATGATCACACAACATACCCAAATGTATGGGAAACAATGAAAGCAATGTTAAGAGGAAAGTTCACATCACTAAATGCCTACATAAAGAAGCTGGAAAAATCCCACACTAGTGAGTTAACAATACCCTGATACAGCTTCTGCATTGCTGCTGTAAATGCAAACTGGTACAGTCCCTTTGGAAATCAGTATGGCGATTTCTCAGAAAATTAGGAAACAACCTTCCCCAAGATCCAACAATACCACTTTTGGGTATATACCCAAAGGATGGTCATTCATACCACAAGGACATGTGCTCAACTATGTTCATAGCAGCATTGTTTGTAATAGCCAGAACCTGGAAACAACCTAAATGTGCCTCAACCAATGAATAGATAAGGGAAATGTGGTACATGTACATAATGGAGTACTGCCAGGTGGAAAAAATAAAATGACATCTTGCAATTTGTGGGCAAATGGATGGAGCTAGAAAACATCATATTGAGTGCGGTAACCCAGACCCAGAAAGAAAAATATCAAATGTACTCACTCATGAGAGGCTTTTAGACATAACGCAAAGAAAAATCAGTCTACAATTCACAATCCTAGACCACTATAAGGACCCTAAGAGAAACATACATGGATCTAATCTACATGGGAAGTAGAAAAAGACAAGATCTCATTAGTAAATAGGGAGCATATGAGAGGGTTGAAGAAGAAGGGAGAGGAAGGGAGAGAAGAATAGAAAATTATATAGCTCAATAAAAACAATTTAAGAGATAAACAAAAAAAGTCCAGTTGAAAAAAAAAGAATAATATAGAGGTATAGAAGTTAAGAAGTACATAAGGGATGGATGCTGATGGCAAGAAACTCCAATAAAAGGGGCAGAGATAGAAAATAGTGTAATAAAAGAATAAATAAGAAACTAAAATAGAAAGATTAAGTGGAGAATGGGATAGAAGGGCAGAGTTAAGTCAGAAATGTTAAGAGGCAACTAACACCATATGGGAATCTACTATTGTAGAGTCATCCTAAAGATTTTAAAGGAATTTGAGTGGATTTATTATATATTGGAAGAGAAAATACTCTAACTAGACATCAACTGTTATAAAGCAACCCCCAAGTATCCAGAATTTATTACGTCTTGCTGAATATTTGAATATAGGAGTGCCATAAATACCCCTTAAATCATCATGGCCATTGCCAAGGCTACTTTTTACCCTAGTCAACCTGACAGTAAGGTTGTACTTTTGAAGATAATCCTTACTTCTTTCCTCAAACATTGAGAAGTCAAGCTGACACCCACAAAAAGCTTCACCTCTATTTAGTAGTGTTTATATCATTGGAAGGTTCAGCACAGTACCAGAGAAGAAAGCAACCGCCATTCTAACCACCTACCTGTCTGTGACATACAGCAATGACTTGACTGTAAGATTCATTGGTGCAATAGGGGCACAGATGTTACAGTAACAATCAACCATTTTTATAAGATTTGCAGCCCACTCCATGAAATGGAACTTACATTTGACTTTGTAAATTAGACCAAAAATCTGAGACTAGATAGGTCATAGGTTCTGGCAAATAAATAAATAAATAAATAAATAAAGTAAAATAAAATAAACCTACTATCATTATTCTAAGTAAAAAATAAAAAAGAAGAAAAATAGGAAAAAGATAATTCAAATTAAATAATGTTCTTCAAAATATTCAGGTGTAAAACAGCATTGTGATATTCAAAAATTCTTCAATTTTTCACATATTTGATTAATGATTATGTCTGTATTTTCTAATTATGTATAAGATTTTTAAAGTTTTCCATTTGACTTTTTTTTTACTTAACAGAAATAAAAATTTTGTAAGTGAAATAACTTTTTTTTTCTTTCTTTTTTTTTTATTGAGAAAAGAAAAAAAACAAATTTCCTCCTCCTCCAAGCCTCCCATTTCCCTCCCCCTCCTCCCACCCTTCTCCCCCTCCTCCCACCCTTCTCCCCCTCCCCCCACTCCTCTCCCCCTCCCTCTCCAGCCCAAAGAGCAGTCAGATTTCCCTGCCCTGTGGTAAGTCCTAGGTACTCCCCCCTCCGTCCATTTCTAGGAAGGTGAACATCCAAACTGGCTAGGCTCCCACAACGCCAGCACATTACGTAGGTTCAAAACCCCGTGCCATTGTCCTTGGGTTCTCATCAGCCCTCATTGTTCGCCATGCTCAGAGAGTCCAGTTTTATCCCATGCTTTTTCAGTCACCGTTCAGCTGGCCTTGGTGAGCTCCCAATAGATCAGCTCCACTGTCTCAGTAGGTGGGTGCTCCCCTCGTGGTCCCGACTTCTTTGCTCATGTTCTCCCTCCTTCTGCTCCTCATTGGGACCTTGGGAGCTCAGTCCAGTGCTCCAGTGTGGGTCTCTGTCTCTGTCTCCATCCATCACCAGATGAAGGTTCTATGATGATATGCAAGATATTCGTCAGTATTGCTATAGGATAGGGTCATTTCAGGTTCCCCATCCTCAGCTGCCCAAGGAACTAACTGGGGACCTCGGCTTGGGCATCTGGGAGCCACTCTAGGTTCAAGTCTCTTGCCAACCCTAAGGTGGCTCCCTTAACTAAGAACCGTGCTTCCGTGCTCCCCCATAGACAGAAAGGGACTTTTATTTCCCAAGAGTGCATTTGCTGACTTGATCAAAAGTGCAAAGAAAATGTTCTCTCAGGTAAAGGATCAGTTCTCAAGTGTACCAAGATTTCAGGTATCATCCTAAGAGATTCTTTATACTGAAGATTCTCAGCTGTGGAGGCTTGTTTGTTTTCCTAGAGGAGTATCCTTTGAAAATACGGGTCAGACTACATGCACCAGTATTGAATCAGGCAGAAACTGGCATGATTGCAGATAACTTGTGTCTCCTGATACCAGGTACAATGGATTCATCAAGTTATATGCTTACACACACACGTGCGCGCGCGCGCGCACACACACACACACACACAGAGCACACTAATTGTACACATACATAAACTATCTTTACTTCTGGAGTTCTTAGATCTTTAACTGCTTTCGATTTCAATGATGAATCTTTTTTTCTGTAATTTCAATAGCAGTGTAAAAGTGTGTATGTGTGTGTCCATGCGCATGCATGTGCATGTTTGAGTCTATATGAGTTACAATTTAAATTCTTTCTGTCATAATCACATTAAGATATACTGCAGTGAATGTTTCATCAGTTTGCTCTATGAAATTTTCTTGACAATTGGCGACCTTTCCCTATGTTGACGTTCTTTTTTGAGAATATTAACTATTATGTAGATAAAAGTATAAAAATTCAAATTCATGTAAGTCAAACTCACATATGTGGAAATTTTTTTCCTACCAAATCTTGCATATAACTACAAAGGTGAGAGTAACCATAATGCATCTGTAGATCAGGGGCATGCTGGGGTATCCATCTAGTGCCTCCTGTAATTATCATTGCAACACGCCAGCTGGGTATCCACGTGGTCCTGCCTATAATTGTCATTGTGACCTCCCTGGATAATTAAATAAGAAGTCAAGGTAAAATATAGTGTCATATGCTTAGTTTTCACACTTAAAGTTGCCCTGGAATCTACTATTCAATACATAAATGTGCTGTTTTAATAAAATACTGATTATAAACATCCATAAAGGAAATGAGTGTGTGTCTAGCAATGCTGCTCTAGGCTTCAGAGCAACAATTCATGTTATAAATTTGGTATGATTAAAATGTTTCCAGATTTTTCAACACAGACATTTTCTGTGTGAACAAGTTAAAACTCTCCTAAAATTATGTTTAATGACAGGATGTACATATTTATACGGTATCTCAGTTAGTTGTATGTGGACACAACAATTTTAAGAAAAAAAAATAAAATAAAAACGAACTGGCAGTGAAAGATTCCATCATGAACATTAATTGGGTGTGTGTGATCATACTTTAATTTTTTTTAACTTAAGCATGACTAACTGATTCATCATGAGCTGAATGAAACAATGAGTCTGGGTACATTGTAAATCTCCATCTTTCATTCAAAACAGCCTTGTGGATAATGGTCTCTGAATGAAGGCTCAATTGTTGAGTAGCATTTGCCTGAAGTGGTCTCATTTTTACCACTTTCTAAAAGTCTATTTAAATCATTGCACAGAATCCAAACTGTATTTCTTGGCAAAAATGGAGTATGAAATAAGCATCTCAATTGGAGAATGAGAGAATTTTGATAACTTCACTTAACATTTAATAGATTCTTTCTGAAGCTAATGAGGTTTCTAAGTTCTGCTTGGTCCAGTAGCTGTAGAGAAAACCAAAAACAGTTCCATTAATCAGTCCCTTGAGGTTAGTTGATGATGATAAAATGACGCTCACTCATGAGAGTTTGCTTACATTATTCCACTTGTATATATATATGCATAATATAGGCAAGAAATAAATCATGCGACGAAAAGATTCCACAAGAATAAATAGTCTGTCAGTGGAATCGACTGGTAATTTAAAACTCATTTTATAAAGCGTCTGTTAATTTCCATGGACTATAAACTAACATTATAACATTAAAGTATCATTCACCTAGTGTTGAGTTACAACTTTTGGCGGAGTCAAATGTATTATTTCAGACACTGTTTTTATGAAAAGCCATTATTAAGTTACACTTCCACGAGGCTGACCCAATAGTCAGTGGTAACATTATCATCTTCACTATTGTTCACCTAAATTCCATGGTTTGAGGAGCTTAGAAGAAGCTGTGGTTTCTAAAAGTTTCAATATCAACAAGGATACGAAATAGGAGACAGTCCGTGGCTTATCTTCACACTAGTTATAGTTTAAAATATCTAAAACACTCCAAATATTCAAGAGAGTGCCAATTATGCATATAGGCATGACACAATATTATCATTTATTTAACATGTGAAAATACAATTGAAGGCCTTAATATACTGCAAACTTATTAATTACTAATTAATTACTAATTAATATACTGCAAACTTAAAAGTCTCTCATAAGAGTGTTATATCACATTAAAACCTAGAGTTCCTTCAAGAATCACAGAAAAGCAACATGCTGAGAAATTACGCATTGCATGGACTGGATTGTTGGAATTCTTCCTGATTAATTGCATTAATATGAGAAAATGTAGATAGAGTCAGCTATGGGTTAGTCAAAGTAGCAAGGAATTTGAGTACCTAACTACTAGTTCTACTTCTCAGTAAATAATAGTATAGTATCTAGTATATCTATTAAACTACAGGTATGTCTCCCACAAAGTAACATTATTTCTGGACAATGTGGAAGAAAACAATGATGAAAGCTTATAACTGAAGTTAAGAACTTCTTAACCTCATCTACATTGAAATTGGAAGAGACATTTTAGTCAAAGAAACAACATAATGATTAAGTTACATATTTCCATTTACAATTCAAAGTCATTTTTATTTAAAATGATTTTTCATTTTACATACCAGCCCCAATTCCCCCTACCTACATTTCTCCCACCCCTCTGGATCAGACCCCAATCCCCTCCCCAGCAGGATCCGTTTTTATAGGATGCATCTATATACCAAGAGATAAGGACAACCCATACTTTATGTCCCATACTTTACATTTGTAAACTCATACATTGTGTGAGTTTATGTTCAATGAAATACAGCTATGATAATGACACATCCTGACCTCCAGAGCATGAAAACTCTATTAAGAAGAAGGGAATGTAAGAAAAGTCTATCAGAAAAGTCTACCCTTAACTTTTCTCTCTCTTTTTTGTGCAGAACTAAAAATAAATCTGAAGTATAACGTTTAACTCACCCCTAATAGGAAAATCAAAAATCTCATATCCACAAAGTTTTAAAACCCGGTTGACTAAACTATAGCCTGAAATATTTTTGAAGAAATTCCTTAATGCACAGTATACATAAGATTTTTACATGTCGTTAAATAATGCTTAGGTATTTACGCAAATAAATAAGACTTTTTTCTTCCAATGTAGTATGGAGGAAACAGTATTTTTGATTACCTCACTACACAGATTTATATTTATACTGATTTTCACTTTATAGAACATCCAAGTCTCCTATCTGACAAAAATATAATCACCATTATACTCTATATGCTAGTCTACTGTTCCTATAAAACAAAATCATTCCCAAAACAATTAAATATTTTACTTATTTTGTAAGTTAAACATTAAATATTAATATAGCTATTGATCTCATAGTCAAAGTCATCAATTCTCTCTTCCAAACCTATACACCACATAGACAATTTTGGTCTTTTTATTGTAATTTCAATCTCATTCTTATTTGAAGAAAATAAAGTACATTTTATGTTCATTATCATAGTTTATCCTTGTAGGTTGTGTTGCCTGATTTGTTGTATAACATATTAGATATTCTATTATACTTTTGAAAGATGTTATATTGATGATAGCTAGATAGTAGATAGAGATAGATGATAGATAGATAGATAGATAGATAGATAGATAGATAGATAGATAGATAGATTGATTATAGGTTACAATTGATAGACAATGCAATCAGATTATTGTCCATAAACAAGTTTATGAGTAATCTAGATCCATTTAAGGAATATTTTATGTGCTTTTCACTAAACTCCCAAACTATACTCATATTGCCCAACCATTTTCAGCTTCCGATGAAAACAGTTGAAGAGAAGCCCATGTCTAAGAGCAAACATGAGTTCTAGCCCTCAGAAGAGACTGACCAAAAGAATTTTGGATGTTCCTAAAATTGGTGGTCTAGATAGTTGTGTTCTTCTAAAGTATCTGGGGGACAAAACTCTCAGCATAATTTTTTGAAAAATAAATAAAACCAATACTCCTGATCTTATGTGAAGAAATTCTAATTGGAGAGATAAAGATAATTTGTGAAATTTTAGGCCAGGAGAAATTTAGTAAGAAACATATCTCACCTCATCTTCAGAGAGATAAAGAAACCAAAGCTCAAGGAGATGCAATTATTTGGTTAATATAAGGATCTGGACACATTGCTAGACCACTGTGAAACTGGCATTACATGTGTACAATGACTTAATATTCAGTCCACACTTAACCAACTGATCATGTTGTGAACTGGAAAATGTCAAATAATTTATGTAAGATTAGTTAGTAAAAATTTTGAAAATCTAAGAGAGCACAAAGTTTGATAACACACTGAAATATTCAGAGAGAGGTATTTTAAGATGTTTGCAAGAGAGTTCTGTGAAAATATCAAGTGATTGGTATGCTCCATTACATTGTATTAATTAACTTAAAGGTCTCCAAATATATTTCCATTTGGTTATGGAACAACTGTTTGGAACTTTTGCAGTTTCCTAAGTAATACATGAATAAATGCTTTTAAGAATCCCATTTCTTTCCTTTTGATAAATATCTTAGAATCTGAATGACATTGTCAAATGATTCATGTCATTTTTTACCTGCTCTCTTTGTTATAGTTTCCTAAACTTTTTTATTTTTAAATTGTGCTCTTGGATATCATGTAAGAAACTATTATTTTATTTATTGCTGGTCTTTGTTCATTGATACAAAGAAGGGGTAGACCTAACCCCTTCTTTTACCATTTTTGCTGTGGAATTTGATGAAATGCTACCATACATTTTCTTTTAAGTAAATATTGTAATTAATAGAAATCTCTACAGTCTCACAGATCTTTATGATTCCTTTACCTTTTTAATTTTGTGGATGGGGCTTGTAAAATGACTCAGAGGTTAAAGTGACTTCCTATGAAGCTTGAAGAGCAGATTTTGACCCTTACAAAGCAGATAAGATGGAGCAGACTTTCACATCCTGTGTTCTGACCTTCACTTACAAACTATGACATGGGCATGCATGCGTGTGCATGCTCACACACACACACACACACACACACACACACACACTACAGTTTAATTAAATCCTTTTTAATTCAGAGAAGTCTTTGCCATGTAGGACATTTTCTCTTGGAACTTTCTTGGTTGTATCATGTGCAGAAAGTCACTGCAGACCCAAAGCTTGCATTGTCTCAAGGTTACTGAAGTTTAAATGTTTTCAAAGACTAATTCAAAACAACCCAAGTGTAATTCATCTTGTTGATGTGTGGCCCGGGCCTGATTTGATTTGATTTCCTCAGTCATTTTTCAAGCATAGCTTGCTTAATGAGAAATGCCTGGCTCAGACTTCAGTGCTGTTTACAATCACACATTAAGAATTTAGAGAGACAGAGGCTGCCTATGGATTTTTCAGTGTCTTCCAGAATGTTTCTGGCAAAGTCAGTTCTGTGCAGCTTTATCTCAATGAAGACCTCATTTTCCCTCTTGGTGCCCCAAAGGTGTAAATCAATCCACACTTTGAAAATCAATGGCACACTTTAAAAATATTTAGAGTTCTAGCAAATGCCTTCAATATAATACCTTTCAGTGCCTTCAATATTGAAGAGGAATGGTTCTTTTAAGAGTTTTTATGTGGATTATTTATATATCACAGATTTACTTATCACATGAATTTGATTTGTGTACATATATTTTCTTCTCATTCATTGCTTACACAGGAAATGTATCAGAATTCTCTTGTTTTTATTTTCTTTAACTTGCAACTAATCAGGATTGGCAATCTTGATCAATTTTAATTAGCTATCTTAAAATTTCTAATAAAAATTAACATTTATTTTTTACAAAAAAACATTCTTTTTCAATACTCAAATGCTCTGTCAATGGAAATTATATCTGCTCCTTTTGTAAAAACTAAATTGGAATAGCTTTATCTCTTCATAATTACATGTATCAATAGTTGTTGATTTCCTAAAATAATACTTAATCATATTTTAAAAGTAGCTTTCAGGGCTGGAAGATGACTCAGTGGTACTGAGCACTGGCTGCTCTCTCAGAGCATCTGGATTCGATTCCCACCATCCGTGTTATATCCAGTCCCTGCACAAAATAAGTGGAGAAACAAAACTTTCTAGTGGCACACATTATCTTTTCTTTTGTATAGTTTTGTGATGAAAAGAAACATTGCTTATATTTGCTTTGAGAATCTATCAAAGGGACCAGATTGGTTGCCTTTTAGAACAGCTAGGTTTTTTTTATTATGTAACAAATCTATTTTAAATAAAAATTCATTAATAATCTCTATCGGAAGAATGGACAAATTTTTTCAATACAGGGTTTTATGTATTTTGGCAAATTCATCAAGTTCTTACATTCAGCCCCCACCCTGCCATTTTCTGAACCTGGATACTGCTCAAACACCTGAAATACAAAAGGGTCCACCTCATGTATGCTTTTATGCTTATCTTCTTTCTGCAGCAAGATATAAGTCTGTGTTTGTTCTTGCATTGGGGCTTTATATTTTAAAATATAATGTGTAACTTTGATTATTAACTTTCCCCTTAAAAAACATTTTTGTTTCAAGTCTTTTACTATTTTGTGTAAAGCTAATACATACATTGTGTTCAAGTCTTTTTTGGAATTAGGAATATTCCTAATATTCATTAGGAAACTACATGTTAACTTTATAAGCAGTGAATATATCTTTTTAATAATTTCTACCCTAGCAAGATAACATATGAAGGTCCAATTGCTTCAATACTTGGAATCAACAGTCCATTCAATTTTTAGGATTGAAATGAACAAAAATGGTAGTATGGATGTTAATACTTAGTGGGGGGGACATCTATTGTACATATAATAAGCTCAGAAAAGAATTTCTAGAGGATAGATATTCAAGAAAAGTTCTTAGACAAATAAAACCATGGAGCAGCACAGGTTATCTTCCGTCCACACAGTGAGAACTCTGCAAGTATTCACATAAAATTCTTTCACTAGATTTCTGCTTCGGATTTTGCAGACTGGGTCTGTGAATTATGCTTCTGTACATATATGTTTGTGAATGGACTGTATTTAAATCTATAATGACTTCAGAATGTGATTGATAACTTCCATTACATTTCCCAGAAAATATTAAACTTTAACTCTAGATTGATGGTGATATTTAAATAATATCTCAGACACAATAGGAATAATTCTGAGGTTACAATATTTTCCTAGAATTTATGAGGTAGAATTTTAGAATTCTTGACAATGTAACAGGCAGGTGGAGCCTACTCTGACTTATTCTCAAGTTAACTATCCGGTAATAAGTAGAAGCTACATGTATGTATCCCAATGTAGAAGCCTGGCATATGCTACAGTATTTGGAAATCTGACTCTATGTCAGAGTACTCAAATGGCTTAGTGTTCTGAACTTAATGCTGACCACATTATCTGAAGCATCTTATTTTACTGAATTTTCTAAGGGGAAAGAAGGTATTTTATTTATTGGTCACCTTCAATGATCCCAAATACAGACTCTACTATTGTTTAAGTATGTAAATTATAAATTATAATATAGTTTTATAGATTACTATATTTTTATAAAATTATAGAATTTATTATAATTTTACAAATTATATTATAATAATTTTCTGAAATTGAACAAAAAGACATTTCAGACCCAAAGCCATTTCAGTGTGATAGTGTGACACCTTTGGGATCAGCAATTTTGCTTACAGCTGAAGAGGACATTGTATTTAAATAATCTCAATCTTAACGCAATAAAGAAAATCATGAGATTTGTGGTGTGATGGAGAGAAAACTTTCAGCTCAATTAAAGGAAACTATTTTCCAAAACATATTAAACAAAAAGAACGTAAAATGAGGGCTCTGTAAAGACAGCATGTGATATGATTACAAACAAACCTGAAATCTCCCTAAAGTACATTCTTTATGTTGCTGTTTAGAATTATAAAAGTATTAAAATAAAGTATGCTGAAAGGAAATTTCCTTCATCCATCTTGGCAGTCAAGGTTGAAGTAATAGCTCACAGGGGAATAATCTCAAAATGCCTGATTTTCTATGGCTGAAAATTCAGGAAATATGTCAAACCTGTCATTCAAAAGTCTTATTAGAATAATTTCACTTAATTAAAATCTTGCATACTTAAAATTCAGACAATGAATAATATTGATCCTTGAATCTAAATGATATACCCTGCACACACAAACACACACACACACACACACAGAGAGAGAGAGAGAGAGAGAGAGAGAGAGAGAGAGAGAGAGAGAGAAAGAGAGCGAGAGAGAGAGAGAAAGAGAAAGAGAGAAGAGAGAGAAGAAACTGATGCATTAAAGGGCTCAGCTCAGTTTAATGCTGGTGGAAGTTGCTTCAGAATCTAGTGAAATAATGAGAAATCCTATCACAGGTGTCAATTATTCCGAAAGCTACTTCTTTAATACTTGATCAAACAACCTACACTCTAGTTCATACTACTTACTTTTACTCTACTCAAAAGCCAACCATGAAATTGAGCTGTTACCTTCAATGTGGCAAGCACCAAAATTTACTTTACCTGATTGATCTTCTCTTTGTAACTCAAAATATAAAATTCAATGAACTATTATAATATAAAATTTACTTCTCAATTTGTTTGTATCTTTGGGATACATCTCATTCCTAAAGTTCAAGCAATTGTAAATTTGCAAAGGAAGTTTAAACACTGTAAAATTATGCATAATTGTGAGAAGGTGTGGGCATCAGAATATGTGCTAAGAAGAGAAACACTAAAATTTATACGTGAGAAGGGGACTGATTTTTGTTTCTTGCCAAGAACATTAAAGAAAGTATCATGTTACGTATTTTCCTCAGCAAAACCTTTAGAGAAAGCAAAGACCACTAAAGATAATTGTATTAGAAATGAGTAAAGCAAGATCTAGGAGTGGATGATACATGTAAATACATATGTTTAAACTGTACTGAGTAGAGAAAAATATTTATATATTGTAAATAAGTACCTAGAGATATTGAAAAAGTGTATTAAAATTGTAAAACTTTTGTGTGGAAAATGCATGTATTTCAGCTGACTGATACCATGGTAAGAAAAGTATAAGGCACAAATCAAATAAAAGTATTTTAAAAATTGGGAAAGAGAAATAGGCATAAATATATCCTCTAACATACTAAATGGAGAACAAGATCATTCAGTCTTTATTACAGATATGAAATTTATAATACTCAAGTTAAACTTACTATCCTTCTATGTTCAGCATCTGCACACGGCAGGTGTCTCAAGATATTTGTGAAATGATTCAATGTATAATAATTCTCATTATAGGATTTCACTATGCTTGAAGATAGGGAAAGAAAGTCCACAAGGAAAAGGGGGATCTGCAATCCAAGTCCATTTGGAACTTCTCTAGAGAAAGAACTAATGAGTCCAGGGTTGGAAGAAAGTTGAGAAATGATGAGAATAATGCTAAGTCAAGCAGATGTGGTCAGTGCACATTGTTGAAAAATTTTAGCAACACCTTTAATTTGGACATGATAGGTAAAAAACACAGCAGTGGAGATGATAAAGGTTCAAAGCTCTGCAGTTCAAAGACCTGGGTACCAGGCCATTTGGAGGCTGTAGATGATGTGAGTGCCCTTGGCCTTGTGGCTATAAATAAAGGAATGTGAAACTAAAATTAAGCTTTTAATTTACAGCTCAGAAGAACTGTAGAGTCTAGGGTTGAGATTGAAAATGAACAAACCAACAAAAGGTTAAAGTCTGGTCTCTGTATGAGGCAAGACACAAATGTTCACCACCCAAGAAGAGGGGCCAAAAGATTATGAGAATCAGAGGACCAGAAAGTCTGATGGGATTGCTAGAAATAAGAGGGAAGCTACATCCATGATACCCCAATTTATAGATGTGTTAGTATGGAAAATAAAATATTAAGAGGCCCCTCCCATAGACAAAGAGCTACAAGCACTTAACTTGTGTTCAAATGGATTATTGGTCTTCTCCAAAGATGAGCCCCTGCATGGCTATATGATACCAAGTGCTCAATCATGAAATCATGTAGATAAAAGAAATGCAAAACAGACTCATGAATCAGTATTTATGTATTATGCACACATATACATATATATGTATATTTATATATGTTAAAGTAATAATCAAGAAAAGGACCAATGAATTAGTAAGGGAATGAGGAGAACATGAGAGGGTTTGGAAGCAGGGGACATGGGAGTAATTAGAGGGACAAAAGTGAAAGATGATGGAGCTATTTTAATTGAGGTTTTAAAATCATTAAGAAAAAACATTTTATTTTTATTTGTCTAAAGCATATAAGGCCCACATTTTCTGCTGTCATTATTCTTTTCCAGTAACATAATTAGTATTAGTCTTACTGCCATTGTCCTTAGATGATTCTGAGGATCAGTTCTTTGTGACTTTTTCTGCTTTTGCTGGGCTGTTCAGATGCCAAATCATTATTATTAATCTACCTCAATATTTCTAATTTTCTTCTGCCTTCCAAAAGTTAAATTATTTTTAAATGGTGCATAAAGATATGTAAACTATACCTATGATATATAACATAATAAGATTATTCTTAGATAACACTATATAAAGTTTAATTCAGGTTAAATATACTTACTTTCCTAAGCATTTATTGTTTGACAAAAAATATTCTAAATCCTCTCATCCAGGTTTTTGAATAAATAACATCTGTTTAAAGTACCCAGCTACCACTCTAACACTGTTGACATAATTTGATTCAAAACTGTAATTGAAGTAATATTTAAACACCTTCCAAAGTTTTCATTTCATTTCTTTGATACTGAGGGAACACAGAAACTTTTCAAAATAGCTCGATGTGAATGAACTAGTACAGAGGACAAACTATTGTTGTACTAGACACATGATGACTTTGAGAAGACTCTTATGTGTTTGCAAAGACATTTCACACATATCAGTATGGTCTACTTTGAACTTACACATACCAATGAAAACATAAAAAAACAAATGCTTTGATGTTCGTGGGTAAAAAAAAAAACTATTGTACCTTGTAGTGAGGAGGTGAGCAGGCCTGCTTTTTGTCCTGCCTGGCTCCTGCATGGCTAGCTTAGCTCCAGAATAATTACACAGAAACTGTATTCTTTTAAACAATGTCTGGCCCATTAGTTTCAGCGTCTTATTGGCTAATTCTCACATCTTGCTTTAACCCATATTTAGTAATCTGTGTAGCACCACGGGGTGGTGGCTTATAGGGAAAGATTCAGCATGTCTGACCTGGCGGCTGGTTCCATGGCATCTGCCTCATTGCCTTCTTCCCAGCATTCTGTTCTGTCTACTCCACCCACTTATGTTCTGACCTATTAGGCCAAGCAGTTTCTTTATTAATTATACAATGAAAGCAACACATAGAAAGAATACCTACCTACATCATTTGTTAAGTGAAACTCCATGTGAGGTCACAACTGATCCTACTAATTAAGGTATCAATTTTGGTAAAGAATAAAACCATTTCACATATGTTGCAAACACACTAATGTATTTTAAAAATTGTAACATAGACTTAAAAGTTAAACTTTGTGATTTTTATCTCTATAGATGGGCTCTTGAATATTGAATAGTTTAATGGCATATGACTTCAATCACTTTGATTTGTTATTGTAAGTATAAAACATGATACTTTATAAGTACAAACTTAATAAAAAATCTTTCTATAGTGTGGAATTATTCCATTTAATTGTATCATTAATTCTTAATTTCATTTATGTGTGTTTGATGTGGGATGTTCTTCTGTATATGTGTTGCTTTTATTGGTTGGTGGATAAAGGTGTGTTGACCGATGGCTTAGCAAGTTAAAGCCAAGGAGTATATCCAAACAGAGATATATAGAGACAGAAGGCAGAGTCATGTAGCTGCTGAAGAAGAAAGATGCCAGAATATTACTAGTAAGTCACAGCCTCATGGTAATATATAGATTAATAGAAACATGTTCATTTAAGATGTAAGAGCTAGCTAGGAATATGCTTGAGCTGTTGGCCAAACAGTACTGTAATTAACAGTAGAGTTTCTTTGTGATTAATCAGGTTTGGATGGGCAGGAAACAAATGCACAGTCTCTGTGTGTTGCACATGAGTATGTTGGGAGATGACCAGAAGAGGGTATTGGATGCCCCCTGGAATGGTATTATCGATGGTCATGAGGCAGGTGTTGTTTATGCCAGAATTCCAACAATCAAATTCCCATATTCTGCAAAAGCAAAAACATGAGGTAATGAATCATCATTCCAGACACTCCTGTTCATTTTATTCATGATATATATTCTTAGCATATTTGGCATGTTTCACATTAGTAGTTTAGCATGCAAGTATGTACCTTTTATATATTATAGCTGTTATTCCAATAACACATGTCTTTAAACAACAATCTGATTTTTTTCTGTTTTCACTTACCAGGATTTTAAGAATCAACAAGTTATTCTATGACTAGCATCATTCTTGTTTTCTCTTCATTGTGTAAGGTACAAGAGATTTATTCATCTCCAGATTGATATAGTCACTCATATTTCCTCTTTGTCTTCATCTGGGAAGGCCGGGCTTCCACACAAGATGGTAGTCATCAGAATTTCTTAGGTGATAACTGATTTCCAAGAAGAGTATGCCAGCAGAGATGAGAGGCAGAGCAGAGGTACACAAGATCACTGTTGCCACATGCTACTTATCACACGTACTCAGAGGCCCACCTCCCTCAAAGAAGAAATGAAATGATTTAGAAGCAATTGTGATATGTAAGTCAGATTTTAACTATGGTACACATATGAAGAAACTGCATATATTCAGAATCTGACAACGGAGAATGAACTTTCAAGACAACATTCTAAAATATAGTTTAAATAATAAATTCCTTCAAAAACGTCTTTAAAATGTCAACAGTCAAGAAGTTTGTTAAACCTGGAGTTTAATGACAGTTTTAAAATAGATTGTCAGTCTTCATTCACTTTATTATTTCCTCATTTATTCATTCATGGAATGAATATATATTGATGTCCTATCATGAGCCTCTAGGGCTTTTATTAAACAAAGTAACTGCTACCCCAAAGAGGAGAATCTTTCATTCTTCTCTTTATGATATTTACAAATTAATAGCACAGATTGCCCTCTCTTTAAAAATAATCTTACTAGAGTTCTGGTAATGAAGACTACAGCAGTGTTTGCATAATTTGTAGATGAAAAAATACTATAAGCAACAAAGTCTAATTTAACATAAAATAATTAAATAACGTGCATAGATGCATTTAGTTATTTAATCAAATAAGTATAATTTAGAGCTTTGTTGTACCCCTAGTTCATTCTAAATCTTTAGGCCAATGAATAAACCATGTTCTAACAAAAACAGATGCTTCCCAGCACACAGGGCCTTTCCATCTGCTCTTGTAGCTCCACATGGGAATGTCTTCTTATTGCTAACCAGCCCATCCCTGGTTCCAAGAAAACATGAGCCTCTTAAAACAAAGTTGAAAATCTAGTGACTTGCAAGTCAGCTGGCAGTGTTTCTACATTTTTAAGCAAGCTTGGATATCAGGGAGAGCTTAGTGTTCACTCTGAAACTGACCCCTGTGAGCCAAGTTTGGAGTAGTGTGAGTTATCAACCCTGACAGGCTTTTGGCAAGTCTTTGAAGACTCTCGGGCCAGGCTCCTTTCCAAGCTCAGCTGGGAACAATTAGGATAAATGATAGTTCTTGCAATGGCTAGTTCTTACTATGCCTTTTATATGTATTTAGTGTGCAATGGTGGAATTTATGGCTTATCTATACAAAAGAAAACAGAATTGTTTTCTATTTCCAATTGAAAGGTAAGACTGCCTTGAGAGTGGAAAACCAACAAATGGGAGGCGTAACCAACATAAAAAGTATTTTGAAGACAAGTATTCTTAAGATTTTATGAGACATAATTAAACAATATACTAAAAATATAATCTTTCCCCAAATTCATACTTCAACACCGAAAATAATATTCCGAAAATCTTATTTAAACATTCCACATACACAATGCACAAAATCAAGGAATTGTGATCACCCTCAGTAACCAAAAAAGCCTGATAGTATGAGACGCAGATTTTCAACCCTAGGACAAATAAGGTACACAGAGACTTAACAGTACAGAACAAATTAAAGTCACTGGATGGAGGCAAACAGAGAGCAGCAGTAAAGGCAAAGCTTCCATATCAAGAATAAATCTTCATTCAGTGCTGCTAAGCTCCTGGCTTCCTGTGCACTTAGTTTTGCTTTTATTGGTTGTTTTACTTTATTTGTCCCAAGGGTAAAGAAATGAAGCTATCTCATGATTGAAATCCAAACGTGGCCTATTAAAAAATAAGACTTTGACCTGATTAGTTGCAACTAGAGTCATTAAACTATCATAACACCTCTTCAATGATTTGTCAGTTTGACATTTTTGTACTGTTAATAAGAAAGATTTATGGTTAATAATTTTGCCTGAGTTTTTAAATCAAGGAGTAAATGGTTTTATTTCCATTTGTGTGCATAGATATCTTTTATACACATCAACAATTAGTTTGTGTATGCTTTTCCAGGTACATTTTATCCATCATATGAATATCTTTGTTGGTTTAAAAATATAGTGAAACCTTCATCTGGTGATGCATGGAGACAGAGACAGAGACCCACACTGGAGCACTGGACTGAGCTCCCAAGGTCCCAATGAGGAGCAGAAGGAGGGAGAACATGAGCAAAGAAGTCGGGACCACGAGGCGTGCACCCACCCACTGAGACAGTGGAGCTGATCTACTGGGAGCTCACCAAGGCCAGCTGGACTGTGACCGAAAAAGCATGGGATAAAACCGGACTCTCTGAACATGGCGAACAATGAGGGCTGATGAGACGCCAAGGACAATGGCACGGGGTTTTGATCCTACTTAATGTGCTGGCTTTGTGGAAGCCTAGCCAGTTTGGATGTTTACCTTCCTAGATATGGACGGAGGGGGGAGGACCTAGGACTTACCACAGGGCAGGGAACCTGGACTGCTCTGTGGACTGGAGAGGGAGGGGGAGAGGAGTGGGGGGAGGGGTAGAAGGGTGGGAGGAGGGGGAGAAGGGTGGGAGGAGGGGGAGGGAAATGGGAGGCTGGGAGGAGGTGGAAACTTGTTTTTTGTTTATGTTTTTTTTTCTTCTTTTCTTAATAAAAAAATTATAAAAAAATAAATAAATAAATAAATAAAAATATAGTGAAAAATGTTTAGTTTACAGAAGTCATTTACACTTACAAACATCTAGACAGCTCCTTGATGACATGTAAGTGATCTGGTTATATTATATATCACCCCTTTGATTGCCAAGGTTAAGTCTGCTCATCTGTGTAGATAAGGGTAGCCCCTTCCATTACTGTTCCATGGGTACCTTCTCAACTGCACACTCTCTGTTGAAGAAAATGATGTCATCTGAGAGGGAATAACCAGCCTTTGCTTAAATGTATACAAGTAGCTGTGCCCCCATTACTATAGCTAGTAAATAAACTCTTAAGGCCCAAATACTCCATTCACTAGAACTGAGATTTGTGCTATTCATAAAGTGCTCTAGGGCACTGATTCTATAAAGTCCTTGCAACAGCAAGAAGTAAGATGATTCTTATACATACCTTCTTAGTTGGGGTTTTCTATTACTGTGAAAAGATACCATGACCAGAGCAACTCTTATAAGGAAAACATTTAATTGAGGAGACTTACTTACAGTTTCAGAGTTTCAGTGTGTTATCATTATGTCAGGGAGCATGGCAGCAGGTAGGCAGACATGACACTGGAGAAATAGATGAGAATCCTACACTTCGCAGGCAACAGAAAGTTGACTGAGACACTAGGCAGTATCCTTAGCATAGGAAATCTCAAAGACTGCCCCCACTGTGACACACTTCCTCCATCAAGGTCATACACACTTCAACAAGGCCCTATCTCTTAACAGTAGCTCGCCCTTTGAGATTATGGGGACCAATTACATTCAAACTACCACACATGCCCTCTGCTTTTCCAGGACTCAAATTAAACCAAGACAAGTGTACACACTGTCTACCTCAACCTTTATACCTATGTAGTTGCTAGATTCTTAAGAGTGCTAGTATATTAAAACAAATTCAATATATGAAGAAATTAGGTATATGTAGAGTGTATTTTTCTATTTTAAATAGCAAATAATATAAATACAGTGGCTCTTTAGTATATAAATCTTTGAGACAAAATATCACAGTACAGCTCAAATTACTTTGCAGATCAATTTCTCTATTACTAACAAAATTAGGGTAACAGAGAAGGCAATATTTAGAACTCATTTTACTGAACTTAACCGATATTCATAATCCTAAAATATGTTGGCAATGTTTGAAATGTAGATGACATAAAAGATACAAAGCTGGTGGTTTTCATAGAGGATTAATGAATGTAATGAGGAGATCAATCTCAATAGAAAAATAATAAGCAACCATAGGAAATAGCTAATTTACAAATGATCAGTCTTAATCAACAGTTGTCAGATCAAGAAAAAGGGAGAATTGATCTTGGTCTGTGTTTATAACATCTTTGTTCTTTACTACTCCAATCTGGAAACAGACCAAAAGTCTATAAACATCTGATTAGAGAACCAAATCATGCTATACTCATATAATGAAATATTACTCAACTGTTAAAAACTGATTATTTATGCAACTATTATCTACTTAAACTATGAAACACTATGAGAAATAAAACATAAAGTAGACAAATTTAGTTATCAAAAATTATAAACTGCTACAGAAAAAAAACTAATCTATATAAAATTAAGTCCTATTAAGGCCCTAAGAAAATATATACAATATTTGTTTTGTTTTTAGTTGTCAAAACAGTAAAAGTAAAATTAGTGAAGGGTTAATTAAACTATCATACAGCTGTATGATGGAATAGTATTAAACACTAAAATGAATTGAGGTATCAAACACAAAAAGGCATACAGGAAATATACATGCATATGTATATTTAAAAGAGAATCCATTCTATATTACTGTAACTATGCAGCATTCTGAAAGAGGGAAAGTGTGAATATGGCAAAAATATGATTAATGAATTCCAGAGAGGAGGGCAAAAGAACAATTAAAGTTGGGACAGAAGATTCTTACCACAATGAAGCTACTCTACTTACTGTAAAGGTGGTGACACTCATGCGCATGCCCAAACACGAAATATACCCTGTTGTAATCTACTGTCCAGCTCATGATAATGTGCCAACGTAGCAAATGGAACACAATAGTAGGGAATGCTCAGAATGGGAGAAACTATTGATGTTTGGGAGCAATACTTGTATGTGCTTGCATTTCTGTTTCATTATAATGTGAACATATCACTAATTTAAAGCAGTGGTGTTGTGGCATAGCTAGCTTCACTCTGATTGGATCTGAAGCCTGTTCCATGTGAGAAAATCCCATGCACTGTACTGTAATCTTGGTCAAAAGTCCATGACTAGCTGGTACAGTAAAGCCCTAGAGGAGAACTTGCTATAGTTTGTGTAATTGTGATAAATGGTCATGACAAATTACTTCTATATATGCACATTTTTACTGTAGACCTGAGTTTCTCCCACACTTGTTTAGAGAAGCTTCTATTTGCAGTGATCAATATTTTAATTTCGGGATCCCATTGTTTAATTGCTGGTCTTGTATAGCACTGGAATGAAATTTACCCAATGAACATATCACCCAAAATGTTAGTGGAAGGAAGCTGCTACCTAATAATTGACTTGACAGGCATGGCATTGATCTTTCTTACCATGTGCTATTTATTTACATTGATTTTGATATAGAAAATTTTGTCTTGAGATTTAGACTCCTTCATGATTTTCTTTCGCATTGTATTCTTTCAATTTTATATTTTATTCTCATATTTTAATGTGATATTTTAAGATGAGATAATTGTAGGAAAAGCAATAAGGAATATTAAAAGCATATGTACATTAAATATTGGTTAACATATTTGTAATTGCATTACACTATAGTACTCACTTTAAACAATCATGTGAATTTATCAGAAACTTCTGACAGTACCTTAGTTTAGTTTCCTAAAACTATAAAAAGAGAAACTGTAACACACAAAAAATGGGTTTGTATAGTTTATTATTTCAAATATTGATGGTTGAGATGATTTCCCTAGGAAAATTTCAAATATAAAGCAACTCATTCTTGTATATTTCTTCAATGAATATTTCTTGAGGAGATGAGACTGTTCCATATTATTTTATTTTTCACACATAAATGCGATTATTTTGAAACCATATATTTAAGAATCAAAGTAAGATAAGACAATGTATAAATACAGCACACGTGTAAGTCATTGCTAAACAAACACATAGAAAGTTTAATTGCTAAATCCTTAAAATTGCAAAGCTGTCTGTTTTAAAGAAGTCAATCTTGGAGTGTTAAAGCATACACTCAGCTTTCTTTGTTGCCACTTTTCTTCATTTACAGTGTGTTCCTTTTCTTTGAGTACTTAATATAGCACTTGGAAGTTATTTTCCAGGTGTCAAAATCAAACATTTTGTCCTGCTTTGATTGTTAGCTCACACTCACACTGTTCTGCAAAATTTGTTCTATTACTAGCTCCTGAGTAAAGTTATCGTGGAGTTTTAACAACAATATAAAAATAATAATTTGTTATAATTGCAACATTAAAAGACTTACTTTCATGACAGAGGCAGGTGTTCCTTGAGGTCTCTGTGTAGTACTGAACTGAGATCAAAGAATATATGGACAATAACAGTCCCCTCCCCTCTGTCATGACCCTTGATATCACTATGTAAGACATAAAGGAAGATATTTAATTAAAAGAGATTGCAATTACACTAGAAAGGTGTTTCTGTGTGTGTGCAGGTGTGTGTATCTTGTCTGTATGCATGTGCCTCTGTATGCCTGTCTAAGCATATCTCTCTCTCTTTCTCTCTCTCTCTCTGTGTCTGTCTGTCTGTGTATGCATGTTATGTGTGTATGACACACATACCTACCCATGCATGCATAGGTAGTAGATGAATGCCAGATATCTTTCAGTTTCTCTTTCTAAACAAGTTTTCTCTTAATAGCTGTCCAGCAAGCTCCAGGGATCCTCCTGTCCCTATCCCCTAAAAAACAGAGCCAGCTCTGTATAGGAGTTACATGAATAAAACTCAAGTCACGCTTGCCTGCTAAACATTTTACACCTGAGTCATTTCCCCAACCTCAGAAGTAGACTGTTTTAATGTCATTATTTCATATTAAAAAAGAGTCAATCCATATTTCTCCATTCATATTTAGAAATGTAAATCTAAACAGGGAGTGATAATCACACAATTATTACAGCAGTAACATCATTTGTTTATGTCTGGTTGGAATTCATAGTAAGTATTAAGAATTCTTCTGACAAATACTGAGATCACCAACTGTGGAAACCTCAATGTCCTTTAGACTATGAAGGCACATAATTAGGATTGTGGTGATATTTTGCTTCTGCTTTAAAAACTATAAAGCTTGTCTGAAGATCAGAGTGTGGAAGTTAGCCACACTAGTTAGCCATAGAGTCCATGTAGTGGTGGTAAACACCTTTAATCCTAGAACTCAGGAGATGGAAGCAGATGAATCTCTGTGAGTTCAAGACCACCCTGGGCTACATGAGATTGAATGAGTCTAAAAAAGAAAGAGAGCCAAGTGATTAAAGGCTCACACCTTTAATCCCACCACTACGAAGGCAAAGACAGGAAATGA